>NC_045448.1:65516298-65642872 GCF_002776525.5 Piliocolobus tephrosceles | reverse complement strand
AGCCAGGTGGTCTCGATCTGCTGACCTCGTGATCCGCCCATCTCTGCCTCCCAAAGTGCTGGGATTACAGGCTTGAGCCACCGCGCCCGGCTGAAACCAAGCCTTTTCAAGAGCTTACCAATCAGTCTTCCCTGGTTCATCTCCAAGCAGATTTGTGGTGGTCTTGCACGGGACTATTGCTGGGTACTCTGCTCTGCCAAGTAATTAGAGCAGCACTTGTGCCCTAGTCCAATTGGTCATCTCTTTTACCCTAGCATTCTGTCAACATGGAGAAAAAAAAAAAAAAAGAAAAGCGTTAAAGAAAAGAAGTGCCTCACATGGGTCCTTTGACCCCCATGTTTATATAAACGCTATTAGAGCTCCATGAGGAGTTCCAGATGAATTTAAAGCCCAAGATCAAATAGCTGCAGGATTTAAGTCAATATTTTGATGGGTGACAATTAATTAGAACATAGATTAGATAAATTACATTTATTACAATCAACAGTGGTTTATTAACTACATTAGAGATGCTGTTAAAGGAATAGCTGAGCAATTAGGGGCTACTAGCCAGATGGCTTGGGAAAATAGAATAGGCTTGACATGATATTAGCAGAAAGAGGAGGAGTTTGCATCATGGTTAAAACTCAAGGTTGTACCTTCATCCCAAACAACACCACCCCTGATGGAAGTATAACAAAGGCATTACAAGGTCTAACTTCTCTGTCCAGTGAGTTAGCCAAAAACCCAGGGGTAAATGACCCCTTTACAAGGTGGCTAGAAAAATAGTTCGGTAAATGGAAGGGAATCGTAGCCTCAATTCTTACTTTTCTCGCAGCCATAGTAGGTATATGCTTTCTTTCTTTCTTTCTTTCTTTTTTTTTCTGAGTTGGAGTTTTTGCTGTCTCCCAGGCTGGAGTGCAGTGGCGCGATCTCGGCTGACTGCAAACTCCACTTCCCAGGTTCACACCATTCTCCTGCCTCAGCCTCCCGAGTGGCTGGGACTATAGGCGCCCACCACCACACCCGGCTATGTATTTTTAGTAGAGACGGGGTTTCACCATGTTAGCCAGGATGCTCTCGATCTCCTGACCTCGTGATCCGCCCACCTCGGCCTCCCAAAGTGCTGGGATTACAGGCGTGAGCCACCACGCCCGGCCAGTATACGCTTTCTTGTTGGGTGTTGTGTCATACCATGCATCCATGGGCTGGTGTACAGACTCACAGAGGCAGCACTTACTAAAACCTCCCTTAATTCTCCTCCACCTTATTGAGAGAAGCTTTTTCTTTTAGACAATCAAGCAGAACAACTAAGCCAAGACATGTTAAGGAAGTTTGAAGAGAAAGAACTGTAAAATTTCAAGATGGGGGATTGTTAAATATAGTGAACCCCAAGTTTCTCTTCAAAGAATCAGTATGTCAGTATGTTCAGCTCTCTTATTCTTTGATTCTCCATTTTAAAGTTTAACTTCCTGGTGCTCTTCACCCCTTTGCTTCTGGTTTCAGTAAACAACTTTCCCGCCAGTCCTAATCAGCAGTTCACATCTGTTCACCTGGTCACCTGCTCCATCCTGACTCCTCCCAGTCACCTGCTTTGACCTGAGTCATCCCGGTCACCTGCTCTGACCTAAGTCACCTTCAGTTACCTGTTCCTAACCGTCTTTCCCGCCACACTACTCACTCTGCCACTCTGGCTCGTACCCCTGCTCTCTTTAAAATAGCCGGTTGGAATTAGCTTAGACTGTGTGGTCCAACCCTAGCCAATAGGGGAACAACACGGCAGTAGGGGCTACCTGCCTCAGGAATAAGAACTCCTTCCCCTTCCCTGTCCAGGTGTGCTCTTGCCTTTACTCCATTCGCTAGTTGCACCCTTCTATAGAAGTAAAAACTGCCTTGCTGAGAAAATTAAATTTGTGTTCTAGTGCTATTTCTTTGTGGCACCAGGGAACAAGCATTTCTAACAGCACTGTAGAGGAAAGAACTTTGCTGAGACCTTACCCTCCTGTTTCATTGATGGAATGAGACGTGTAGAGGAAGCTGACTTGAGGTAAAGACAATGAGTTGATTTGGGGCATGAAAGTGAAAGTGAGATTCCCAGGTGGTGCTGCCTTTTGTCTTTTTAAAAAATTTTTTTATTTTTTGAGACGGAGTCTGTCACCAAGGCTAGAGAGCAGTGGCGAGATCTCAGCTCACTGCAACCTCTGCCTACAGGGTTCAAGCGATTCTCCTACCTCAGCCTCCCGAGTAGCTGAGACTGCAGGCTAGCACCACCACACCCAGCTAATTTTTTGTATTTTTAGTAGAGACTGTATTTCACTATGTTAGCCAGGATGGTCTCGATCTCCTGACCTCGTGATCTGCCCACCTTGGCCTCCCAAAGTGCTGGGATGACAGGCATGAGCCACCACACCCAACCCTGCCTTTTGTTTTGTTGGAGACATGGAACTCAAGTTAGGAAGTCATGGGTGGAGATGAAGATGGGATGGTCGATCATATAGATGTAATGCTTAAAGCTACAGACAGGGAAGAGATTTCCGTAGGCATGGAAGAGAGTGTAAAGCCAAGGGCAGTTGCTGTAATACTATTCCTTCAACCATTTTCACCAAAACTTTGGAAATTTGCATCTGGAATGAGTAGGTGAAGTGAATTAGTTTTGCCAACTGTATGGTTCAGGCTGCATCAACATCTATGTACAACCCACAGACTTCATGTCCAACATTCACGTCTTATGACATTGTCTTATCATTAAGCATCTTGAGGTAGGATAACTTTTTGAGCTACAAATGTGGAACTTCCCCTTGTATTTCCCCGCTTTTCCTCCTCAGGCAGGCTTTGTTTTACTTTCCTCAGGGGCTGGCAGGATGAAGGCAGAAATTGCCTGCAAAACACTTCCTTTCCTGGCTTTGTTTTCAAAAGCCTAAGCCCGCTGAAGTGTCTGAGTGTACAGTGTACTGGAGGGAGAGGAGACAGGAAGTGGCTCTGAGGGAAACCTGAGCAGGCAGTGGTGGATTTCCCCCAGGGTAAAAGATTGCTGCAAGCCAGGGTAGGGGTCCAGGGTCCTGCAACAGCTGGGACTTGTGCCCTGTCCTCTGACAACACCCCAGGGAAGTGGCCAGACCTCAGAGAGGAACAGTTACAGGGCTCCCAGCCTCACCAAACATCCATATGTCCCAAGGGTAGCATGAAAGCTAGTGGGCTGTTAGAACTGAGGGAACCAGGCCGGGCGCGGTGGCTCACGCCTGTAATCCCAGCACTTTGGGAGGCCGAGGCCGGCGGATCACAAGGTCAGGAGATCGAGACCACGGTGAAACCCTGTCTCTACTAAAAATACAAAAAACTAGCCAGGCGAGGTGGCGGGAGGCTGAGGCAGGAGAATGGCGTGAACCCGGGAGGCAGAGCTTGCAGTGAGCCAAGATCACGCCACTGTGCTCCAGCCAGGGGGACAGAGCGAGACTCCATCTCAAAAAAAAAAAAAAAAAAAGGAACTGAGGGAACCAGATAAATTGGGCCCTGGTGGCCTTGGCAGTGACCAGTAGGGATCTATAACTACAGGGTCTTCCTAGGACCTTGAAGGATGGCCTGAAGTAGAAAATCCTATTGGGTTTGGAGTAGAAATTAAGTTGGTTTAAATTTTTTATTATTATTATTATTTGCTTTTCTTTTTTCCATTTTTTTTTTTTTTTTTTTTTTGAGACAGAGTCTTACTCTGTTGCCTAGGCTGGAGTGCAGTGGTGCGATCTCTGCTCACTTCAGCCTCCCACTCCTGGGTTCAAGCAATTTTCCTGCATCAGCTTCCTGAGTAGCTGGGATTACAGGTACGCGCTACCACGCCAGGCTCATTTTTTTTTTTTTCTTTTGAGATGGAGTCTTGCTCTGTTGGCCAGACTGGAGTGCAGTGGCGCGATCTCCGCTCACTGCAAGCTCCGCCTCCTGGGTTCACGCCATTCTCCTGCCTCAGCCTCCTGAGTAGGTGGGACTACAGGTACCTGACACCATGCCCGGCTAATTTTTTGTATTTTTAGTAGAGACGGGGTTTCACCATGTTAGTCAGGATGATCTTGATCTGCTGACCTCGTGACCCACCTGCCTCGGCCTCCCAAAGTGCTGGGATTACAGGCGTGAACCACCACACCCAGCCTTATTATTTGTTTTGTTTAGAGAGGGGGTCTTGCTCTATCCCAGGCTGGAGTGCAGTGGCATGATGATAGCTCACTACAGCTTCAAATTCCTGGACTCAAGCGATCCTCCTGCCTTAGTTTAGGACTACAGGTGCATGCCACCATGCCTGGCCATTATAATTTAATTAAAATTTTTTTTGTAAAGATGGCTTCTTATTATGTTGCCCAGGCTGATCTTAGACTCCTGGCCTCAAGCAATCCTCCCTCCTTGGCCTCCCACAGCCCTGGGATTACAGATAGGAGCCACCATTCCCAGCCTCATAATGGAAATTTAAAAATTTTGTAAGGAAGAGCTGTACTACATCAATAATACTGCCTGACCATCTTTGTACATATAACTTTTTTATACAGAGGAATTTTTTTTAAAGATAGATTCACAGAAGTAGAATTACTGATTGAAAGGTTATAGACATTTTTAAGCATCTTGATACACGTGGCTTAAATGCCACATGTATGGCCTAAATGGATTGAGTCTTTTCAGATTTGGATTTTAAAACTAGAACCCTCTCTTCAGTGGGGTGGGATGGGGGAAACACTGGAAACCTCGTAGGAAGCAATTGCAATATTTCGTATGAAATGCGAGGAAGGGCCAGACTGAGATTATCTGAGATTATGGCATGGGGAGAGAGAAAGGGACAAAATCCTGTATCATTCAGGAGGTGCTATCAATAACCCATCTCTGCATATGGGTGAAGAAGTGAGGGAGAGGCAACAATCAAGATCCCCTTACTAATTTCCAGTTGAAAATCAAGTAGATGAAAATCCTATCAACTAAGAGGCAATGTGGTTTGGTGGGAAATGCCTGTGTTTTGGATGTAACTGACCAAGTTCAAATTCCAACTGTCCCAACTAATCAGCTGGGTGGCCTTGGGCAGGTTGTTAAAACTCTCTAAGCCCATATGCCTAGATTTCCTTATTTGTGAAATGAGGATAGTAGCGTTTATGCTACCAAACTACTGTAAGTATTAAATGTGAATTTTTTTTTTTTTTTTGAGACAGTCTCATTCTGTTGCCTAGGCTGGAGGGCAGTAGCATGATTTCGGCTCACTGCAGCCTCCACCTCCCGGATTCAAGTGATTCCCCTGCCTCAGCCTCCCAAGTAGCTGGCACTACAGGAACGCAGCACCACGCCCAGATGATTTCTGAATTTTTTTTTTTTTTTGAGACGGAGTCTCGCTCTGTCGCCCAGGCTGGAGTGCAGTGGCCCGATCTAGGCTCACTACAAGCTCCGCCTCCCAGGTTTACGCCATTCTCCTGCCTCAGCCTCCGGAGTAGCTGGGGCTACAGGCGCCCGCCATCTCGCCCGGCTAGTTTTTTGTATTTTTAGTAGAGACGGGGTTTCACCGTGTAGACCAGGATGGTCTCGATCTCCTGACCTCGTGATCCACCTGTCTCGGCCTCCCAAAGTGCTGGGATTACAGGCTTGAGCCACCGCGCCCGGCCGATTTCTGAATTTTTAGTAGAGACGGGGTTTCACCATGTTGGCCATGCTGGTCTCCAACTCCTGGCCTCAAGCGATCCTCCCCCCTTGGCCTTCCACAGTGCCCGGCCATAAGTGTGAAAATATCTTTAACAGCCTGGCCCATTGGGGCTTTGAAGAAATTAGTGAAAACAGATAACACTAATAGAAGAGGATGTACAGAAGGTTAAAGAATATATTTGGTTTGAGATCCATTTGTTTAAGATGCATGAAATCTCACAAAATAGACTTTATCTTGGTATACTTTTGTTTTTATTTTAATTTTGATTTAAATTTTAATTTTGAAATAATTTTTCCTTTATACTTCTTTCTGTACACTGTTGCTTTCATTTTTTTTAAGAGACCTAAAGGTATGAGAGGGACAAGGAAAGAGGGTGGTGATCCTGTTGCCCTTGTGGGTAGAACCGCGGAGGCAGTGGTGCAGTTCTCAACCATGACCACAAGGTGGAGTCCGTAGTAAGCGGAAATGGTTTACTCTGGGTGGAAGGGGACGCGGCAGGATCCTGGAGCAGATTCGGTGGCAGTCGCAGAACCCTCCGTCCAGTTCTGCAGGTGAGTCCCATCTAGCCTCTTCTGCCTTTTGGTGACTGACTTTTCATGATATAAAGTTAATCACAATTACACATACCAGCCACCACACACTCCCAGGACCCCAAAGAAACCGTGAACAAAATAATTACAATCACAACAGTTCACCTTTTGGTGGTTCTCCATTACCAGTTACATGAGCTCCCAACTCCTTGACCTGGCAGTTCTAGGACTTCCAGTCTGTGAGACCCCACTTACCTTTCTGGAATCTTCTCCTAATACTTTTCTACTTGGCCCATAGGCTCCAGTCAACTGCCTACTCACGGATCCCCAAACATGCCCCTCATTTTCACCTTGGCCTTTGCTTATTCTGTTCCCTGTTTCGGAAAAGTTGTTTCTCCATTTCTGCTTACTGAAACCTCAGTCATACTCGAATAACTTGTTATATCTGTGAGGGCTCTTTATGTTTCAAAACACCCAGACAATAAAGGGAAACTCTTGGCTCCTATACTGAGAAATACCGAGGTATTTAGTTAGCTTCAGGTGATGTCTGTTCAGCAGCTTGGACAGCACCGCAGGTGATTTGGTTTTACTCCATTTTCCTCTTCTACCTTTTGCCATGTCGGCTTGCATTCAGAACCCCCAGTGACTCTTTCAGTCCTCTAGGTGTGCTCCATGTCTTCCTTCTGCCTCTTCACATCTCTATTCTTCTCCTCCCCTGCTCAGTGCCTTTGGAGGATGACCTGGCTTAGATTCGTGGGCTTCCTTGCCTTCTGTCTTCCACTTGGGTTTGGCCAGTGAGGACCACCAGCATGGGCTCCATGGATGGCTGGGGTATTAATTAAGTCTCTGTCCTCCATGGTGCACAGCACAGGCTGCCTGCATCCCTCATCTATGAGGTGACAGTCTCCTTATCTCTCTCTATATCTCTGTGTTCCGGCAACCACCCTCTGTAGGCGTAGGGTGGTAATGGCACTAAGATACTTCATTATTCCTTAAGTTTTCACTACACATGCTCACACTTTTGCAAACAGTCCCTGTTTTTTTAAAAAAATAGAGATAAGGTCTCACTCGTCACCCAGGCTGGAGATCATATCTCACTGTGGCCTTGAACTCCTGGGTTCAAGAGATTCTCCCGCCTCAGCCTCCTAAGTAGCTGGGATTACAGGTGTGCACCACCAACAGTCCACTTACTAATTGCTCCTCAAATTGTCCAGTTTGAGTGTGCCATCTGCTTCCTGCTGGGATCTTGACTGATATAGCAATCCCCAATCACACATCTTCACACTACACTGCTCAGTGGGAGAAAGGTGGGAGAAAGAGGTTCTCTTTTGGCCATTTTAACAGGAAAGAGAGAGAGTAAGCTTCTTGCCTGGCAAACATATTTTTAACTCTTTTTTATTTTATTTTTTTTGAGACGGAGCCTTGCTCTGTCATCCAGGCTGGAGTGCAGTGGCGCGATCTCAGCTCTCTGCAACCTCCCCCTCCAGGTTCAAGCCATTCTCCTGCCTCAGTCTCCTGAGTAGCTGGGATTACGGGTGCATGCCACCACGCCCAGCTAATTTTTTTCTATTATTAGAAGAGATGGGGTTTCACCATGTTGGCCAGGCTGGTTTTGAACTCCTGACCTCAAGTAATCTGCCCGCCTCTGCCTCCCAAAGTGCTGGGATTACAGGCGTGAGCCACCGTCCCTGGCCTCAGCAAACATCTTGATTATTTTTGGCCTCAGTTGTAATCTGCCTAAACTAATAAGAGACTTTCCTGGTGCCAAGGTTGGGTCATTTCAGGCCAAACCCCATGACTGAAATAGACAAAGCGTGGTTCCCCCAGAACAGAATCAAAGATGCAGCAGTGCTAAATGGAAGGAGGAGAAAATTCAGCACATTTCTTTCCAAGTGCCATCTCCTTCTTTGAAGCTTGTCTTTATTCCCCCAAGACGAGACAACATGATGGCCAATAAGATGGTGTAGTTCCCAAGATGGAGATTATAGTGTAGTTGGGGAAACAATTATTTAATTTAACTTTTTCTTTTTTTTTAGACAGGGTCTTATTCTGTCACCCAAGCTGGAGTTCAGTGGCACCATCTCAGCTCACTTTAGCCTCGACCTCCCAGGCTCAAGTGATCCTCCCACGTTAGCCTCCCGAGTAGCTGGGACTACAGGTCCCAGACACTTGGCTAATTTTTAATTTTTTTATAGAGACGGGGTCTCACTATGTTGCCCAGGCTGGTCTTGAACTCCTGGACACAAGTAATCCTTCCGCCTCAGCCTCCCAAAGTACTGGGATTATAGGCATGAGCCAGTGCACCCACTGTGGGGTGACAAATACACAAATAAAGAATAATGATCTATTACATTAGGTACTAGGAAGGAAACAAATGAGGTGCTGAGGGAAGAAAAACATGGATGACCTATTTCAGATCATGTGACCAGGGAAGGCTCCCCTAAGGAGGTGACATTTAAGCTGAGGCTGGAAAGATGAGAAAGAGACAAGTGATGGGAAAGGACAGGAATTCCAGGCATTCTTTTTATTTGTCTTGCTGTGTTGCCCAGGTGGAGTGCAGTGGCACAGTCTTGACTCACTGCAACCTCTGCCTGCGGGTTCAAGCAATTCTCCTACCTCGGCCACCAGAGTGGCTGGGATTACAGGCATGCACCACTTTGGCCAGTTAATTTTTGTATTTTTGGTAGAGACGGGGGTTCACCATGTTGGCCAGGCTGGTCTCGAACTCCTGACCTCAAGTGATCCACCCGCCTTGGCCTCACAAAGTGCTGGAATTACAGGAATGGGCCACCGTGCCCGGCCGAATTCCAGGCATTCTGAGGTACACTGGCTAGAGAATGAATAGATACTAAATGTGGAGGCACTTAGATGAGGCCACTGTGGCTAAGCGAGGGGTGCAAAGGGTAGAGCCACCTGGATGAGGCAGGAGAGGCAGGTGGGGCTTCCTGGACCAGTGTTTGGATTCCAGCTGGGTGCAGAGAGCAGTCCCTGAAGGATATTCAGCAGGGATGAACATCTGATTTCTGTTTTAAGGTCACTCTGGAAATAGGGGCACTCATTTGGAAGATGCTGTGTTGTCTAGGTGACAGATAGCAGAGACGTAGAAAGGGTGCCAGCTGTGGAGATGGAGAAAACCAAACAAATCGAGCTGTATTTTACAGGTGGAATCAGCGTGATGACTAGCGGCTGGAACGGGGTGGTTGGAAGGTAAAGGAGAAGTGTAGAGTAACTCCTCAGTTGCTGGTTTGATTATTGAGTTGTGGCGATGGGGGAGGGATGGCAATCAGGAGGTCAGCGGCCAGAAGCCACCCAGCATCTCTGAGTCCAAAAGGCAAATTCCAACAGGAGTTTAATTGGCTTCCTTTGAGTCAGACGCTTACCTGGTTCATTAGCTAGGCTGAGGTTGGGGGAGCACACAGGGATAAGTGTGCTAGGACCTGCCTAAACTTGCTAGCAGCCTACAAGAAAGGAGAAAAGAAGCATGTGAATAACTAGAATCCAGAGAATTATACGGCCTGGGGCAGATGCCTTCTGGGGTGCCATCCCAGCCCCCCAGTCATTTCCCTTTCTCTAGAACCTGTTCCACCCAGCCCAGGGTAGGGACCAGCCGCAGTAGATGGCAGGCAGAAAGAGATTCTGCTATAAAACACCATACACATAAAAGAAAGAACAGCAACAAATGGGCAAAGATGGAGTATGGTTCTGTGCCCAAAGAATTTACAGCCCCAAAATGAGTTTTGTGATATGCCTGCTTTGATTTCTCATTTATTCCAAGTTATCATTTTTATTGTTAATCTATACAGTTTTCTCCTCCCACATATTAGATAGCTTTTAAAAATGGTTTTCAAGGCTGGGTACTGTGGCTCTTGTTTGTAATCCCAGCATTTTGGGAGGCTGAGGCGGGTGGATCATTTGAGTTTTGGAGTTCGAAACCAGCCTGGCTAACATGGTGAAACCCCACCTCTACTACAAATACAAAAATTAGCTGGGCATGGTGGCACGTGCCTGTAATCCCAGGTACTTGGGAGGCTGAAGCAGGAGAATTGCTTGAACCCAGGAGGTTAGAAGGAGGTTAGAGTGAGCAGAGATCATACCACTGCACTCCAGCCTGGGTGACAGAGACTCCATCTCAAAAAAAAAAAAATTGATTTTCAAGTTACTTTGTGTGTATTTAAGTTTTTTGCCTACTTGATAAACCCTCTGCATCCTTGGAAATTTCTCCACAAACCCTTTTTTGTGAACCAGACAGTGCAGTGAGTATTCTGGGATACTGATGTCTACTAGTTTACTGGTGTAAATTATTTCTCTCCCTCTATGCTAACTAGAGATATAGATATATATATGAATAATGAATATATAAAATTTATCAGTTTTCTCCCTCTATCCTAAAAGATTATTCACTGGGCTGGGCATGGTGGCTTATACCTGTAATCCCAGCACTTTGGGAGGCGGAGGCGGGTGGATCACTTGAGGTCGGGAGTTTGAGACCAGCCTGGCCAAAATGGTGAAACCCCATCTCTACTAAAAATATAAAAAAATTAGCCAGGTGTGATGGTGAGTACCTATAATCCCAGCTACTCGGGAGGCTGAGGCAGGAGAATCACTTGAACCCGGGAGGCAGAGGATGCAGTGAGCTAAGATTGCAGCACTGCACTCCAGCCTGGGTGACAGAGTAAGACTCCATCTCAAAAAAAAAAAAAAAGAAAAAGAAAAAGATTATTCGCTAAAGATTATTCACTGCTTCTCAGCTTGATGACCTTGGACAAATTACTTAACTTTCAATTTCTCGTGTTTCAAATGAAATTGAGTTACATGTTGAGTTTCAAGTGAAACTCAAATTTCATTTATAAAATGGCAATTATAACAGTGCCAACCTCACCGGGTGATTCTGAGGATTAAATGGGATCATCTGTATAAACCACTGATATAGCTTGGATATTTGTCTCCACTCAAATCTCATGTTGAAATGTAATCCCCAGTGGTGGAGGCGGGGCCTGGTGGGAGGTGTGTGGATCATAGGGGCGGATCCCTGGTGGCTTGGTGCTGTCTTCATGATAGTGAGTCCTTGCAAGATCTGGTTATTTAAAAGTGCGTGGCGCCTCTCCCCACCCCACCCACCTTGCTCCTGCTTTCGTCATGTGAAGTGCCTGCTTCTGCTTCACTGTCCACCATGAGTAAAACCTTCCTGAGGCCTCTCCAGAGCAGATACTGGGGCCATGCTTCCCGTACAGGCTGCAGCACTGTAAGCCAATTAAACCTCCTTTTTTTTTTTTTTTTTTGAAACTGAGTCTTGCTCTGTTGCCAGGCTGGAGTGCTGTGGCATGATCTTGGCTCACTGCCCTGGTTCAAGCGATTCTCCTGCCTCGGCCTCCCAAGTAACTGGGATTACAGGCACATACCACCACACCCAGCTAATTTTTGTAGAGACAGGGTTTCACCATGTTGGCCAGGATGGTCTCGATCTCCTGACCTCGTGATCCACCCACCTGAAACTCCCAAAGTGCTGGGATTACAGGCTTGAGCCACCGCACCCAGCCGAAACCTCTTTTCTTTATAAATTACCCAGTCTCTTAGGTTTTTATAGGAATGCAAGAATGGCCTAATACAACCACTTAGCACAGTACATGGCACATGGTAAGCCAAGCATGAAAACTCTCTCTAAATACTACCAAGGAGTGATCTTCAAGATGCAGTATGAAGTGAAGAAAGCAAGGTAGGGCCAGTTGCAGTTGTTCACCCCTGTAATCCCAGCACTCTTGGAGGCTGAGGCAAAGATTGCTTGAGCCCAGGAGTTTGAGACCAGCCTGGGAAACAAAATGTGACCCCCCCACCTCTAAAAAAATAAAAAAATTAGCTAGGCATGGTGGCAGGCACCTGTGGTTCCAGCTACTAGGGAGGCTAAGGTGGGAGGATCCATTGAGCTTAGGAGGTTGAGGCTGCAGTGAGCCATGATCACGCCATTGTACTCCAGCCTGGACAACAGAGTGAGACCTTGTCTCACAAAAAAAAAACCCCAAAAAACAAGATAGAAAAAAGTATACAGAATATGCAGCTATATTTTTAAAAGATATAAACACACATACATATTTTAAAACATTCAATAATGATGTATCAAGCTGTTTATAGCAATCATATTTTTGCCAGCAGAATTGTTACGCGGTGATTGTTGAGTATTTATTGTGGTATGACAAAGCAGTACAATGTGTGACCTTATAATTCTGTCATTCTCAGAGTCAATGAATACCAGAATTCTCAGTGTGGGAGAAAGGGCATGTAGATGTAAGACAGAAGGGGTTAAGTAAAAATGCTGTTATCCTGATTTTAATATTATAATTATTAACTTTTTTCTTTACACCTGTAACAAAGCTGAAATTGTCCCGATTTTGAATAGGAACCATCAGTATAAATTCAGAATGTATTTCTTGACACTGTCCATGGAAAAGACCTAGAAACAGTGACCAACCCTATAATAATGAGCACCCCGAGTCTCTAGACTGTGGTCTCATGTGACCATTTCCCACTAAAAGGAACCAGGACTATTTGGAGAAATCACTGGGTCCAGGTCTTGGGCAGGAAACATCTGAGATGCACGTGGAAGAACTTGTCATACCACAGCACTCCGAAGCTTTCAGTGAAAACTGAGGTCATGCTAAAAGGATTCGGGAGCTGACTTGACTGACCAAAGATGGGGTGATTTCAACATCAACATGGATAAAAACTGCAAGGGATTAAAACACATCAAATATATTTAGAGCTATGAGTTAATAATATTGCTAAAAAGAAATGTGTTTCTTCTGTTGGAGGATGCTAGGAAAGTAACTCATTCTGAATACTGGTAAATAAAAAATTCAAGCGTTTATCTTGTTCTTCTGTGTGAACTGTACCACTGGGGAACAAAATAGAAGATGAAGGGTGTTTTCTCTTTAAGTATAAGGAGCTTGCTATATAAGGACCTGTGGAATTAGTCTCTCATCATTTGACAACCAACCCTTAATGTAGTAAAGGCTCTAGCTATCATGCATGAATTGTTGTCGTCATAAAAAAAAAAAAAAAAAGAGAGAGACAAACGGACATGAGGAGCCTTCTGCTAGAGCACGTCACTGCCCATGAAGTAGTCTTGCGAAAATATGGAACCTGAATCTAAATGAGCCTCTCTTTCCAACAATCAATTTATAGGAACTCAAAGGGGAGGATAGAGGAACACATTCGATGATGCCACCACAGAGTTGTAATCAGCCAAAACTAGATCGTGGGAAACTCTCCAGGCCAAATGTCCTGCTGGACTCAAAAAATTAATTTCAATGAAAAAATTTTGAATGGGGTTGGGGGAACATACAGACTTAAGAGATAACATCAGTCAGTTGCAGATCCTAATTCAAATAAACTCTTTAAAAGTTACAACTTTAGCTGAGTGTGGTGGCATGCATCTGTAATCCCAGCTACTTGGGAGGCTGAGGCAGGAGGATCACTTGAACCCAAAAGTTGGAGACCAACCTGGGCAACATAGCGAGACCTTGTCTCTTAAAAAAAAAAGTATAACTTTATAAAGCAATTGGGAATTTGAACTTGGAGTAGATATTTGATTATATTAAATAATCACCATTGATGTTTTTGGTTAGGATAATGGAATTTTGAGGATTTTAAAGAAAGACCCCTTGACTGTTAGGAGATGCACAGTGAAATATTTATGGATAACATTATGTGATATCTAGGATTTGCTTCAAAATAATGCAGGAGGAGGATGCGGATGGGTTTAGATGAAGTGGGATTCAGTAGCGGGTGATGAATACTATACAAAATGTTCTTTATGCTATTTGCTTACTTTTACATTTTTAAATTTCTCTAATAAAGGTTTTTAAAAAAGAAGAAAAAATTCTAGGGAGCAAATAAAATAAAATAAAATAAAAAATTAAAGTTAGCAATTATTCCCTCTATTCCCAAACTCTCATCTCCAAGGCCGCCCATTAATGTAAAAATATCCAAAGGCTAGACTATTTGGTCAGTCAAGACTCCATTTTCAAATTCTTCCTTTATAGTAACATCCTATTAATTCCTTTTTTTTTCTTTTTTCTTTTTTTTTGAGATGGAGTCTTGCTGTGTCGCCAGGCTAGAGTGTAGTGGTGTGATCTTAGCTCACTGCAACCTTCTCCTCCTGGGTTCAAGCGATGCCCCTGCCTCAGCCTCCCAAGTAGCTGGGATTACAGGCATGCGCCACCACACTCGGCCAATTTTTTGTATTTTTATTTTAGAAAGGCAGGGTTTCACCATGTTGGCCAAGACGGTCTTGATCTCCTGACCTCCTGATCCGGCCGCCTCGGTCTCCCAAAGTGCTGGGATTACAGTCATGAGCCACCACGCCCGGCCTATATTAATTCCTATAAAAATGAGATCATCTGGGCCGGGTGCCATGGCTCATGCCTGTAATCCCAGCACTTTGGGAGGCTGAGGTGGGCGGATCACCTGAGGTCAGGAGTTCGAGAACTCACCAGGTTCTCGCCAACATGGTGAAACCCTGTCTCTACTTAAAATACAAAAAATTAGCTGGGCGTGGTGGTGTGCACCTGTAATCCCAGCTACTCAGGAGGCTGAGGCAGGAGAATCGCTTGAACCCAGGAGGCAGAAGTTGCAGTGAGCCAAGATTGCGCCATTGTACTCCAGACGGGGGGACAAGAGTGAGGCTTTGTCTCGAAAAGAAAAAAAAAAAGGTAGTCTGGATTTAATTAATGATTCAGACAATTTAAAATAACCCCTTGAAATTAAATTCTAATTGTTTTGATTAGACTTTTTTTCTAAAATGTCTTATATCATTCTGTGCGGTAGGAAATTGAGTTAGTAACATCTTAACTTTTTCTGTTCTTTTAATTTTACGACTCAGTCATTATTATGAAACCCCAGGCACTGTCGTGGCTGGACTCCAGCCTTGGGGGCTATTTAATTTCCTGGTGTTATTAGTGCTAATTCGAGAGCTTAGAGGCTTTTATTCTTTTCTAGCTGGCGATCATTCTGTTTCCTCCCATTTTGCTGCGGTCAGCATGTCTGCTTCCTCCCTTCCCATGGAATTGTGATCTGTTCTCAGCTCTCCCTGTACCCGTCTCACAGCCTAACAGGGTGCCTGTACAAGTAGGCACTCAACCATTTCTTCAATTGAGTTAAACCCAGGAAGACTGGAAGTTTGCCAGAGGAAACAAAATAATTAAGCTTGTTAACTCATTAACCTTAATTTTAGACACATTCCTTAAGCTCCTGAGTGTAGTTTGAGAATTCATACCTGAGTTCCAAGTGGTTGAGGTTGTCAGGGATCTTGGCTGCTGAATTAAGCGGGGTGTATGGCTCTATTATACATGAAAATGTGTCCTTGAAGGCACACATAATTGCTGCTTATTTGTACCACAGGAAGAATAAAAGTAGCAAATTGATAAAGAAGACCTATTTCTACTTCTATAATGAAGACTACATACCCCCCATACATGTACAACTATTATATATCATTTTAAAAGACAGTAGCCCTTGATTATCTTAAGTACAACCCCTACCTTCACTGTAGTATACCAGGACATAAAAGTATTGTCGAGGCCAGACACAGTGGCCCACGCCTGTAATCCTAGCACTTTGGGAGGCCGAGGTGAGGGGCGTGAGTGCATCACCTGAGGTCAGGAGTTTGAGAGCAGCCTGGCCAACAATGGCAAACCCCGCCTCTACTAAAAATACAAAATCTAGCCAGGCATGGTGGTGCACACCTGTAATCCCAGCTACTTGGGAGGCTGAGATAGGAGAATTGCTTGAATCTGGGAGGCACAGGTTGCAGTGAGCCGAGACTGTGCCACTCTACTCCAGCCTGGGTGACAGCAAGACTCTATTCCAAAAAAAAAAAAAAAAGGTGGGGGGATTGTCTATGAAATTCAAAGCTACTTGCTGAAATACAAGCACATTTTTATAAAAGAAGGCAACATATTTAAACTAAAACACAAACAGGTAAATTGGGTGGAAGCAAAATTGACCCATAATCTTAATTTTATTAGTCTTTCTTACACATTTTAACTATGTTACAAAAACTACTGAAGTTGAACTATGAGATACATCTTAAGTGCATCCTTAGTAGGCAGTTAATTATTTCTCACTAAATAGAGTTTTGCTCAGGCACAAAACCTTGGAGTCATCCTGGGTTCCTCTGGGCCTCATCTCACATCCTGTCCATCTGTAAATCCTGTTAGCTCTACCTTCAAAATCCATCCAGAATCCAGCCATCTCTGTACTTCCACTGCTACGCCCCAATCCAAGTCATCACTCTCTTTTTATTAGCCTCTTATCTGATCTCCCACTTCCATCACTGTTCTGTATCCAGTAGCTGGAGCAACTGTTTATAGGAAGACAGTCTCATCATCGCTCTTCCTGCTCAGTATCTTCCAGTGGCTCTTGTGATACACAAGTCCTCATCATGCCCTCTGGCCCTTGCTACCTCTCAGGACTTACTCCTGCATGCTCCCCTCAGCTACTCTACCCATCACATAAGACTTCTTTCTGCTCTTTAAACACACAAGAAATATTTCTTGGCTGGGTGTGGTGGCTCACGCCTGTAATCCCAGCATTTTGGGAGGTTGAAGCAGGTGGATCCCCTGAGGTCAGGAGTTCGAGACCAGCCTGATCAACGTGGTGAAACCCCGTCTCTATTAAAAGTACAAAAATTAGCTGGGCATGGTGGCTGGTGCCTGTAATTCCAGCTACTCGGGAGGCTGAGGCAGGAGAATCACTTGAACTCGGGAGGCAGAGGTTGCGGTGAGCCAAGATCGCACCATTGTACTCTAGCCTGGGTGACAAGAGCAAAACTCTGTCTCAAAAAAAAAAAATTTTTTTTAAATAAATAAATAAATATTTCTTGTATGAATGGAATACAATGGTTGCTGAATGAATGAGTTTTATAATAATTATAATCAATTACAGTTAGTACCAGCTATATGCTAGCCCCACCCAGAGAGATGCTCTTTTACCAACTAGTGTAAACCCATGGTTCTCAGACTTTACCTAGTATCAGAATCATCTGCAGGGCTTGTTGAAACTCAGATGACTGGGCCTTACCTCCAGAAAAATTTACATTTCTAACAGGTTTCTAGGTGATGCTGGTCCAGGCATACACTTTGGCTTAATGATTCTAGCCTGGAAGGCCAACTGGCCATTCTGAGGAGAAATTTGGCAGATTTTGGCCTGGTGTTCCATTCTGCCTCTCTGAGTGGAAAGATTAATTGCAGATGCGTTTGGGGGGAAAAAATTCTGGACTTCATTTTTTGATACTTAGCCACAGGGTGGCCCCCTAGCTACTCCATAGCCCCCACTCCCACCCCATTAAAACACCTTTTGTTATTTGGAGAATTTCCAAGCCATTTCTCTCTCTCTCTTTTTTTTCTTTTTCTTCTTCTTTTTTTTTTTTGTTTGAGGCAGAGTCTCACTCTGTTGCTCAGGCTGGAGTGCAGTGGTGCGATCTCGGCCTCGCTGCAACCTCCTCCTCCCCGGTTCAAGCGATTCTTATGTCTCGGCCTCCCAAGTTGCTGGGATTACAGGCATGCACCACCATGACTGGCTAATTTTTTTTTTTTTTTTTTTGGGGGATTTTTAGTAGAGACGCGGTATGCCATGTTAGCCAGGCTGGTTTTGAACTCCTGACCTCAAGTGATCTGCCCCCTCCTCAGCCTCCCAAAGTGTTGGGATTACAGGTGTGAGCCACCGTGCCCAGCCTCTCTCTCTCTCTCTCTCTCTCTCTCTCTTTCTCAATGTAGCTCTAAGGCCACCAGTTTGTTATTCACAACAGGCCAGCCCTTTCATGAGTGGGATATGGTGGTGGTTTCCTCAGTAATGTAGGACTGCCTCTGTTAGAAGTGACTGTTGTCTTAGATAGAAATGGCACAGGAAAGTAGGTTTGTAAGTCGGAGATGACATATCAGAAAATGAAAGATTTCATTTTAGCCCCCAGGAAGGACCCACACACAGGACAAACATCCACTCTTTTGCGGCCCATGGTACTCTGCACAGGAGGGACTCCCCCTAAACCTCACCCGGAAGCTCCTCCAAACCTCTTGTCACTGTGGTGGAGAGGAGAGAACCTTTCCTCCAGCTTCCAGCTGCCCTTCATCTCACTCCCAGACAGATAAGAGGGCTGAGGACTGGTAGGAGTGAGTGACAAGGACAGAGGGCTGAGGGCTGTGGATGCCACCTTCCTGGGCTGTTACCCCTGGCCTGGTGTTGGTATCTGAAAAGGGGGAGTGGGCTGGCAGTGGCAGACAAAGTGGTGAGTGCAGGGGAATAGGCCCGATCTGCTACCCACAGTCCTCCCTCTCCTCCCCTCTACACCTGTCCACCTGCTTCTCTTTCTCTGTAGACTGAAACCCAATTCCAAGCGTTAACAGAGTCTGGAAAAGGCATCCAAGTAAAAATGTGCACAAGTTGAAAATAGCCTTCCACATTATAAGGGGGGTTCCACTCCCAGAAAGATAATGACGACTATAAAATTCCAAATGTCACTTTGCCCACTAGCCACATTCTTCGATGACACAGTCTTAGCAGTTTCTCATGTTGTTTACAGGTGAAGAGGCAGTAGATCTTTTTCCCCACTGAGGTCTCATTGAGGATATAGATAGGCTGCTTCGGATACTACTGGTAATTTTAATCGTTTCAGTTTCATAAAATGTATTAGACCTACACTTCTTATCACAAATATCGTTAATCGTTAATTTCACTTCTCTGTTTTCCACTCATTTGAGAGAGAGAGAGAGGAGAAGGAGGGGTGGAATAAAATAACAAAGGCAGTGCAATAAAATACTAAAAATAGCTGTAAGACAAATATTGCTCAACAAAGTTGGTGGCAGCACAGAAACGGACCCACTGGCTGGTAGGCAGTAGCACCATGAGAGGGTTTGATGTATTCATTCATTCACAAAACCTGCCTTTGTCATGTAATAGGCACTTAGGGGAATCCAGACCTTGTCTGGAATAGGGGGCTGCGTCCTGCAAACAGAAGCAGTTCCAGACCCTGCAGGTTGGCTACCCAAAGCCCAGCTAATTCCCATCAGGTGTACCTTCCTGAGCTACACAGACTGAAAACCACAAACTGCTTTTTCAGACTTCCTCGCAGGTCTGCCAAGCAGAGCACCTGTGTGAAACTCAGAAGCTGCAGCTGGGAAGGTGGGCATGGGCCGTGTGGGGTAGAGCTTGCTGGGAGATCTGATTGGGGTAGCTCTGAGGGAGGCCTCACTGCTCGGTTCCTAATGTCACAGGTGTGGGCAAGCAGCTGCTGCAGAAACTCAAAACGCTTAACTGCATTGTTCCCAGCTACTAGCCACCCACCTGTTTCCCTATCCTCCCAGAAATTCTGTACATTCCTTAATTCTTCCCTGTAATCAATGCTTTTCTGCTTTGTTGTCTGTACTGGGAACACTAACCAAGAAAGTACTCTAACCAAATCGGAGATACTCAGCATGGGCTTGAGGAAGATGTGTTTTGACATCATTTTCTCCAAATCTCTTGAAGTTTGTGACAGGTCTTCTTCTGCTACACTTTCTTCTAGATCCTGTTCACAGTTTTGACCTCTTCCTCCATTTACTCTGATGTTTAACTGATTTTTACTGTCTGTTCCATCATCCACTTCTCCAAGGTGTTCATTTTGACATCCAGCCTGACACTTCCTTTGCACTTTTGCGGCACCTCTAGCATTGCCACTTGCTTGGGTTTTGACAGCTGGTACCAAGAGCAAACAAATGCCATGGGGAAGAAAACGTGTCAATTTGCATGGCTTCAAATGCAGGAACAAAACAGAAGTGCACACCGACCCGGAGCTTATAGTACAGAGTGCCATGAGAGCTTGTATTGGCCAAAAGCATGCAAGAATACTCACTATAGCTGATGCATGTTGTAAAAATCTGTGTGAACTTTGTTCTTCAGTGCTGCAATTTCTGATGTGAACAGCACCATCAGCTTTACACAGAACAATACTCAGTGTGGTATATGTACTTTTATTGTGCAAAAGAGCAGATGGCAGGAAGTTTGAATTTAGGGAAGTTGAAAGTCACCTGGAGATGCTTCATGTAAATAGCACTAACTAGGAAGAGAAAGCACCTGTGCTAAGAAAAGGACATGAAGCGGTCAGTCCAGGGTTTGCAGCCTTGGTTGTGTGTTATTATAGAATTGCCTGGGCTCTTTTAACAAATATGTATGTATGTATGTATGTATGGATGGATGGATGTATTTATTTATTTAGAGACGGAGTCTCTCTGTTGCCCAGGCTGGAGTGCAATGGCACAGCCTTGGCTCACTGCAACCTCCGCCTCCAGGGTTCAAGCGATTCTCCTATCTCAGCCTCCCGATTAGCTGGGATTACAGGCACGTGCCACCATGCCTGGCTAATTTTTTTTTTTTTGTATCTTTAATAGAGATGAGGCTTCACCATGTTGGCCAGGCTGGTCTTGAACTCCTGACCTCAGATGATCCGCCCGCCTCAGCCTCTCAAAGTGCTGGGATTACAGTCGTGAGCCACTGCACCCGTCCTGGGCTCTTTTTTAAAATGCCAATATATGGCAAAAAAACAAAAATAAAGAGGAAAGTGGGGAGAAGGCCAGGGAAGTTTGGAGGACCCCAGGATTCCACCCACCTTACTGACTCTAGTGGTGTATTGGCTTTTTTTTTTTTTTTTTTAAGACCAGGTCTCACTGTTTCCTAGGCTGAAGTGCAGCAGCATGAACATCGGTCACTGCAGTCTTAGCCTCCTGGATTCAAATGATCATCCCTCCTCAGCCTCCCGAGTAGCTGAAACCACGTGCCTGGCTAATTTTTTAAATTTTTTGTAGAGACGGAGTCTCACTATGTTACCCAGGCTAGTCTTGAATGCCTGGGCTCAAGTGATTCTACTGCCTTGGCCTCCCAAAGTGCTGGGATTACAGGAGTGAGCCACCATACCAGGCCACTTTCCCCTTTATAAAAATTTGAAAAGAAAAGAAAATCCCAGTATTCAGGCACAAACCCAAACCAGTCTAATCAGAATCTTTGTGGGTGGAGTGCTGTTTTTTTGTTTGTGTTAGCGTGGGTGAATCTAATGAGCCTTCAACATTGAGAACCAGTGGATAGGGTTTCTACTCTGCCCTATTTATCCTTGTGAATGTGGCTTTTCTTCCTCTCTCCACAGGCATTGTCTGAGGCTTTCAGATAACCTCGTAGGTTTTTGTAGTAAGTAGCATTTGTGGTTGGAGGCCAGCTTCCCAGTCAAATACTGTCTCTCCTTAAAGAATTCTTGATTCTTGGCCAGGCTTGGTGGCTCATGCCTGTAATCCCTGCACTTTGGGAGGCCGAGGCAGGAGTATCATGAGGTCAGGGGTTTGAGACCAGCCTGGTCAATATGGTGAAACCTTGTCTCTACTAAAAATAGAAAAATGAGCTAGGCATGGTGGTGCATGCCTGTTGTCCCAGCTACTCAGGAGACTGAGGCAAGAGAATCGCTTGAACCTGGGAAGCAGAGGTTACAGTGAACCGAGATCGAACCACTCCACTCCAGCCTGGGCAACAGAGCGAGACTCCATCTCAAAAAAAAAAAAAAAAAAAAAAAAATCTTGATTCTTAATGGAACCACAGGTAGCAGCAAGATGAAACATGGAAATGATGATTCTGTAATTGTCCATGTTACAACAATCAGAGTGTGAATTGCACTGCAGTTTTTTTGTTTTTTGCTTTTGAGACATTGTATTGCAAGACACCAGTAGAGGCACTTTTGTTTGTTTGTTTGTTTATTTATTTATTTATTTCCTGAGACAGAGTCTCGTTCTATTGCCCAGGTTGGAGTGCAGTGGTGTGATCTTGGCTCACTGCAACCTCCGCCTCCTGGGTTCAAGCAATTCTCCTGTCTCAGCCTCCTGAGTAGCTGGGACTACAGGTGTGCACCACCACACCCAGCTAATTTTTGTGTTTTTTGTAGAGATGGGGTTTCACCATGTTGGTCAGGCTGGTCTCGAACTTCTGACCTCAGGTGATCCACCTGCCTTGGCCTCCCAGAGTGCTGGGATTACAGGCATCAGCCACCATGCCTGGCTCTGCATTTCAGTTTTGTTTGTGGAAAGATCACCTCCTTGGCCAACAGGGTATAAACAAGAGCAGATTTCCCCTCAAATGAGGTCATCCATGGCCACTGTAGTTAGAGGCTTTTGGGGAATTACCTAGAATGGAGTTTTCCAGAAAAGACCATGAACGTGGGTGCCCACAGATGCTGAGGGTACTAGGTCTGTGATTCTCACTCACATGCCCAAGTATTTGCCAGGAGCTTGTTAAAAGCAGAATTCCTAGGCTGCCCACACTGCTGCTGACCTGGCAGTTCTCAGCCTTGGCTGAAACCCCTGGGCAGCTTTGAAAACACTGGTGCTTGGGTCTTACCCCCAGAAATTTTGATTATTTGCTTTGGGGTATGGCCTGGGCATGGGTTCCCAGAGTAGTCTAATATGCATCCAGGTTGGGAACCACAGGCAAGAAAAATGCCACGGTAGATTGTTATTCCTGTTCTGCTGTCCCTCTTGGAAAGTCTTCCTTTTCAATTTTCCTTCACATTCTATAGGCAGTGGAGCAGAAAAGACTTAGAATTCAGGGCCCATCTAGTCCAACCCCGCAGTTCACAGATGAGGAAAATGAGGCCAGGAAGGGGAAGTGGCCGGCCCAAGGACACACGGCTACTACTGAGTCAGCCCCACAGCACAGCTGGCTCACTCTCTCATGGTCCTGTTCCCATCATGCGGCCTGCTGGGGAACACAGGGAATTTTGTCTGAAGGAAAACGCTACAAAACATTAGAAATAAGGAATGATAACAATGATTCAGTCCTCTAAAGATTTTTAAACTTCGCCATCCATTTGTCACTTCATACTATCTTCTATATTTATAAAGTGGTGCTGGGTACCCAGGGGCAATGACTCATGTTCCCAGCAGGCCATAGATCTACTAAAAATGGGTGTGCTCTTGTCCTTGACTCTCACTCTTAGGGACAGACTGGATTTGGGTTTTGATGGAAGGGTTGAGCTTCCAGGGAAGTATTTTAGCAGTTGATGGTTGCTTTCTTTCTTAAATCTCCATAGATATGTATACATCAGGTATCTTGTATGTATCAGGCTAATGCTTTTCAGTGTGCTTTAGTGAAGTGGAAATGGGTGAGATCAGGGATTCCTGGACAAGTGTCTCCTCAGCTAGCACTTTATTGAGGAAGAGACCCTGCTATGCCCACTTTGTCTGTGTGTAGGGGCGTGGGGGGTAGGGGTAGGTTCTACTAATGGGGGCTGCTCCCCTGGGGAGCCCTACAAGCCCAGCTTATCCTAGGGCTCAGCAAAGACTTGCCAGAGTTTCAGTACCTCATTTTGTTGCAGAACAAAAACTGATAATAGGAAAATCATCCATGCGTTCCTGCTATGGGCGTCAAGCCACCTGTTCACGTCATCCCAATATCCTGGGGACATTTTTCTGATTTAAAAGTAAATGAAAATATTTTTGTGGGGCTGGAGCAGTGGCTCATGCCTGTAATCCCAGCACTTTGGGAGGCTGAGGCGGGACAATCGCTTAAGCCCAGAAGGTGGAGGCTACAGTGAGCCGTGATCATGCTACTGCACTCCAGCCTGGGCGACAGACCGACACCTTGTTTCAAAAAATAATAATAAAGAAAATTTTGTGGACCCCTAAAAGCATTGTGGGCCTCAGGCCCTGCAAGTCCTATGCCTCATGGGCAAGTCGGCCCTGACACAGGTGGAGGGAAACACCCAGGCTTGGCCTCTGTGTTTCATGCTGCTCATGTGCGGGGCACTGCCCACGGGCCATACAGAAACAGGCAATGGGCTGGCTTGGCCTGTGAGCCATAGTTTGCTGACCATTGCTCTAGATGACCAAGGTGCAGTTAGCTGAGGGGATTTCTGATGGGTCACAGGACAGCTGAGAAAAAACATGGTCATCCAAAGTGACTGGTAACCGCTACCGGGTCTTCCATTGGGCCCTAATTACCACCCACCTCCTACACCCCTGGTTTTTTCTTCTCACTTTGTGAAAAGTAAAAGTGTACACTTATTAAACATAAATAACCTGTAATCCTAGCACTTTGGGAGGCCAAGGCAGGCAGATCACTTGAGGTTAGGAGTTCAAGACCAGCCCTGGCCAACATGGTGAAACCCCGCCTATACTAAAAAAAATACAAAAAATTAACCGAGTGTGATGGAGCAAGCCTGTAATCCCAGCTCCTTGGGAGGCTGAGTGGGGAGAAATACTTGAACCCGAGAGGCGGAGGTTGCATTGAACCGAGATGGCACCTCTGTACTCCAGCCTGGGTGAGAGAGCAAGACTCCATCCCCAAAAGACAAACAAACCACATAGGTGTATAACTTAATGAATTATCACAAAGCAAACACCCATCCAGATCAAGAAATAGAGCATTCCTAGCACTTCACAGGCCTGTCTCCCCGCACCTGAAGGAAACTACGAAACTGACTTCTCCCCTGTAGATCAGTTTGTTGGGTTTATAACACTGTGCTTTTTGGCATCTGGGCTCTTTCAGGCCTGACCATTGTTGTACTGTTTCTGCAAGGGCTGAATGGAGTGGGCTACCACTCACAAGATCTCAGGGCCATGCTTTTGTCACGAGATTGGTTCTCTGAAAGGTGCTTGGTTGGAGGTGAGGAACGTCTGTGAGCAATCCAGCTAGCCAATGCAGGGTGCTCTGAGGACTAGAGAGAGAAAAGGTTCATTAATACTACAAAGCATGTAGCCACAAACACAGATGCTTTGTTAGAGGAACACCACAAATGGAAAAATCATGACTAGTGAAGCTGATTAAGGAAGTTCCTCTAGACTGCAGCCCTATTGCTTTGAAACTGATTAGCCCATAACTATTAAAAGGGAAACAATTTATAGGAAAGACAGATTCAACATGCTTTATGTTTGAGTTGAGAGTCAAAACTTTTAACTGCAACTCACCCGCACAGTTCAGGGCTGTCACATTATAGCCATGAAGGCTACGTACTGCACAACTCCTGCAAGCTCCATTTGCACAGAATAGATGAATGGTGGTGGAACTGCATGCTGAGGCAGCCCCACCACTGTAAACAGAATCAGTTTCCTAGATCCAGACCACACTTTAACTTACAGTGTTGAACTTCATTCATCAGTTATACATGTTTGGGTAAAAGGCGGTTTTTTTTTTTTTTTTTTTTTTTTTTTTTTGAGACCTCTGCCTCCCGGGTTCCAGCGATTCTCCTCCCAAGTAGCTGGAATTACAGGCACATGCCACCCCACCCGGCTAAATTTTTTTATTTTTAGTAGAGATGGGGTTTAATCATGTTGGCCAGGCTGGTCTCAAACTCTTGACCTCAAGTGATCCTCCCACCTCGGCGTCCCAAAGTGCTGGGATTATAGGTGTGAGCCACCGTGCCCAGCTAAGGCTCTTCTTTCTTTAAGAACATTTTTAAAACATTTTTTAAAAAGAATATGTATTTTTTTGAAACAGACTCTCACTCTGTCACCCAGTCTAGACTGCAGTGGCATGATCATGGCTCGCTGCAGCTTTGACCTCCAGGTTCAAGTGATCCTCCTACCCCAAACTGTGGAGTAGCTGGGACTATAGGTGTGCAGCTAATTTTTAAAATTTTTATAGTGACAGGGTCTTGTTTTGCTTCCCAGGCTGGTCTCAAACTCTTGGCCTCAATCAATCCTCCTGCCTTGGCCTCCCAAAGTGCTGGGATGACAGGTGTGAGCCACTGCACTCGGTCTCCCCATTTTAAATATGAGACTGAGGCATGGAGAGGTTATCATGCCCAGGGACATGCAGCAAGCAAACAGCAGAGCTGGGAGTGGAACCCGGACAGCCTGTGGTCCTCCCTGCTACATTGTCTGTGCTATTCAGACATGATTTACAGTTCCTCTGAGCAGGCTCAAGTGGCTCATCAGATCAGCACTCCTGATCCCCAGGGGAGATGGTTTGAGAGTGTAGATTTGCTCGTCTTGGTTTGGTTGCATCAGAAAACTGACTCACCAAGTACTAATCCCAACCTCCAAACACTCTCCACAACAGAGAATCAAGGCAACCACACTTCAGGGTAAGAATCCAAATTGTTACTCCTAACAGGCCCCATCAGGCCCCTGATTGGTGTGAACTCCTCATCCTTTGGGGCTTGCCCAGAAATGAAAACTGGTTCCTGTATTATATGAAGAGCTGGAAATGTTCAGGTCAGAGAGGGGATCTGTTTATTCAGAGGCTTCCACTCTGTTTGCAGGATAATCCTATTATAAGAGGTGTCTAGATTCCCTAATGTTGCTGGAATGTGGTGTCATTGAAAACAAGATTATATAAAAGCATGGGCTAGGTGTGGTGGTGCCATAGCAGAGGCATGGGCGACTGCTCTCTTTCAAGGACTTTCCCAGAATTCTAGGGCCTGGGGCATTCTTCCTGTTGTTCCTACTTGAAGCTTGCCTTACGGTAGATGCTCAGTTAAGGCATGTTGACCTAGTTGTTCTGACAAGACGTAACTATATGGAGGTATGTGGCAAAACCACACACTTTTTGCAAGAGCCCTGCTGGTGTGGACTGGGAAGCCCCTGAGCAGCTTGACACTTCCCAGTTGCAAGCTGGTGGCCGCAGAAGGATCAGCGACAGCAGCTCCGGCAGTAGCGCTGCCCCCAGCATGCCTGCCCTGCCTCAGGGGCTCGTGCCTGATGAAAGGAGCAAGGAAAACAAATCCCTTTAGTCACCCAAAGCCCATCTCCTAGAAGAGCAACAGCTCCTCCATCAGCAAGTGCCGCTTCAACACCCAAGAAGGGAATAAAGGAACTGCGGATTCCGATGGAAACACTGTATTCATTTCTGAGGACTGTGCTATGTTTTAAGGCAATTGTCACACATACAAAACAGTCAGATAAACAGTATCTGAACAGATTTATGACAACATGTTAGAAAGAGAACAGCAGGGGAAACGTTTTCGGACAAGGAGATATGAGATTTTCCCCAGTCAGGTAACCCTTGGTCTACCGACTCTGTGGACTGAAAACCAGGAAGATACAAGGCACATTCTCTCTTCTCGCCTGCAAGGGGAAGGGCCACCTGCACACTCCTCAAAAGCACCCTTCTCCAGACTGAGACACGCTTCTTACTGTAGGGCCAGGCCACGACACAGGATGGTCAGCCAGTGAGTCTTAAGTCCAGCTCTAATTTCACGCTTTATGGCTTTGTGAAATTCGTCTTTAGAAATGGGAAAATCAAGATACCAAAGACATTGAACTTGTAGTTAAGTTCACCTCTATCCACACACAAACTTGCTTGGCTTGGAGCTAAAACTATATACACACACACACACACATATATACAACACATACACATAACACACGTATGTGTGTATAGATATACGTGTATGTGTATATATATATATATGAAAGAAGAAAAAAGATTTACTGAAGCCTGAAAAATAGTGAGTGTTCATTTGCCATTTGGAATCAAACAATGTGATTGTTTCACTTGAAAACAGAAGAGTATCAGCAACATGCTCTACCCAGCGGAGAACAGTTTCCAGTTTCCTCTGCATGGTTCCTGGTCCCTCCTGGCTTCACAGGAGACTGGAATGGCTTAGCTGGTTTAAAGAGAGCTGGGTTTTCCCCCTGGCTGGGTCAACTCTGTGTCCCATGGCTCTTCTTCACCCCTTCTGCTCAGGCTCATGTCCTCAATTTTAAGAAGGGTATGTGGCTCGATGGTCTCCATTCCATCTACCCATTCTCATCTCAATGGTACACACATCCATAAGCGTGTGCCCCCGTCTGTAGGGCCCAGGTGACACATAGCAACAGGGAAAACAAGGGAATGAAGGAGGCTGAACACTGGGGAGCGTTAATGGCCTGTTACAGGGTGGCAGAAACAGTGCCTGGGTCTGGGGTTCACAGCAAAATCAGGTGCCCAGAACCGTGGTGGAAGGTGGGGTCGCTGGTTCATGAAAACTTGAAGGACATTAGGAAGAGGCTGTGTCTGATGCTATCAAGTAACTACACACACAACAAGGGCATGATAAAAGTCCTAATGCACATAGAGAACAAAGCCCTGCTCAGAAACGCTATCCTCACCAGCAGAAGGACTCCATGGAGAAAGCTGTACCTTACATAAAAAACAAGAGCATATTGGGTTAGCACTTGATATCCAAGAAGTGAAATGGTTGTCTTCACAGATTAACAGTTTGCCTCACCAAATCCCTCTGAGGCAGGTGACGTTAGCCCCATTTTACAAATGGGGTAAAGTGAGGCACCAGGACCTGTTACATCACGACTATGCGTCAACAGCCACAAACAGCAGGCTCTCAAATCTTCCCCCTCACTTAGCTTAGAACCGCGTCAGCAGATAATTGGAAAAACATGGACCATTTTGCTGATAATTTTAAACTTGGATGTACTGGCAAGAAAGGGATCTATATTTTGAAATCAGCCAAAGCCAGGGGACCTGGGAACCTGCAAATGGGGGTACTCCACTCCAATTCGTACATGGTTTTCTCTGGGGTGGTGGTTGTTTTGTATTTGCCGCAGTGCAGCATTTTACAGAGTGTCCAGTTGAATTCAAATAATAGATGAGAAATCAACAAGCATCCTGAATGTGATGACTACATCACACCTCCCCAGTGAAGGAGGCCCCTCTCTGGCCTGTTGCCAAATCAGAGTGAATGGAGAAAAAGCTACAGTGTTGTCAGAAGCCCAGGCCTCCAGAAGTAAGCAGAAAAGTGCCCCAGGGCTGGGATGAGAACTGGGACAATTGTGTGTGAAACCTGTCCGGTCCTGATTAGATTAGAGAACGCTCTGCCTCTCTTCGCCCCCACAAGGCTGCATTCCCTCTCCTTTTTCCTTTGACCTCAGAATCTAAGTTGTTTACCTAAGGCTGTGGACCAGAGATGCCCACAGTGCTAACACCCACCTGGAGTATTTCTAACTTGACATTGTGGAGCACCTGCAGTCTCCCAGAACCCAGGGATCAGAAGCTACCCACACCTCGCTATAGCACAGACTCTTTAAACACCTGAGTCCCAGCTCAGCAAAGTCCAGCCATGGCTAAGAATTTGAGCATTTTTTTCAATGACTACAACTCGAGGCAATGCAACAGATGACCATAAACTCCACTGGTTTGCTCAGAAAACACCTGATGCAGAGCTGACCGGGGACAGTGAGATACATCTGCATTTTTCCCAGGCATAACCACAGGACCCTGTGAGTCCATGATTTCTTGAGCCTGGCAGCTCAAGGGGTTGTTTCCAAACAGATGCCTGGTGTACACACAGTTGCACCTGGACGTGGATCAAGCCGAATGTCAGAGTGTCCTTGTCCTTGGTAACCAGTTCCGGCTGGGGAGCCCGATGCCAGTGCTGAGAGGTAAGCCTCAGGCCAGCGACTGGGCCAAAGCATTGCTTGGGAGGGTAAAAGTTGGCAAGGGCGGTGCCCTGTGTCCATGACTGGCGGCTGGGTGAACAGGGTGTGACATCACTGCTGGCAGGCAAGCCCAAAGCCCAGCCCCATCACAGAACCGACTCCTTGGATTCCAGTTCTGGGGCATTGGCCACGGGGCCAGCGGGGTTCTGGTGTGTCACCAGGGGTGACGTCTCCTCCTCAGACTTGCAGTTGGGGATGGCTTCCACTTTCACCTCAGCCAGCTCCTGCTCGCCTTTCTTCGTGGCCTTCTGATTCAGGTGGTGGAGAATGCCCGCACCCAGGGCATCCCCTTCCACATTCACCACCGTGGTGGTCCGGTCCCTGGCGGGAAAAGAAGAGGTAGCTATTACATCTACTGCTGGGGGATCGGGTCCTGTCACAGGCAGCCTGGATGCCGAGGGAAAGTCATGATTGTGAGGGGCCCTGTTGCTTCCTGGAGAGCATGCTTCTAAGGCGTAGGCTTTACCTTATTCTAAATTGATTTTCTTTAAGCACTTTTTATTTTTATAGAAAGAATAAAGAAGAGCATAAAGAAGCAAACAAGCCACTCACCCCTAGTCCACAACTGAGTGAATCTGTGTGCGCATTTTAATCTATTTCCTTCCGGTCACCTTTCTATACACGTATTTTATATGTATTAGATACCATCATTAAAAATCACACATAAGCCAGACACAGTGGCTCATGCCTGTAATCCCAGCAATTTGGGAGGCTGAGGTGGGAGGACTGTTTAAGGCCAGGAGTTTGAGACCAGCCTGGGCAACATAGTGAGATCCTATCTCTACAAAAAATAAACAAATTAGCTGGGCATGGTAGTGTGTGCCTGTAATCCTAGCTACTCAGGAGGCTGAGGTGGGGGGATTGCTTGAGTCCAGGAGTTCAAAGCTTCAGTGAGCTATGATGACACCATTGCACTCAGCCTGGACTACACAGTAAGACCCTGTCTCTAATAAGTAAACAAATAAACAAACATATTGGGATAATAGTGTGGATACAGGTTTGTGTCTAGCTTTTCTTCCACTGAATAATACACTGTGGGAGTTTCCCTTCTTTTTCTCATGTCAACGCTGCTTTACTGCGGATGTTAATCTTCATATGTGTTCCACTGCCATCGGCAAATATAAATACCACCTCAAAGAAAATATCATTGTCCTTTTCAGAAGCTAGCTTGTTGTGCTATAGATTAGCCAATACCATTCCCCTGTCCCTGGAGCTCAGAGGAAGTATTGTGCACATTTTGAAGAGAGGGGAAAATGTGATCTTCCCTGAGGGCACTGGGGAGCTGACTCCTTGCAGAGTATGGTCCTGCTGTCTGCAGAATCAGAGGGGATGGGGTGGCTGGCGGGCCTGTGTGACTTCAGGTCTCTGCTGGGCAGCCGGCCTGGTGCCCTATTTCCCTGTTCCTGGCCAAGCACCTCTTGGATGCCTCTTCTCCATGCACAGGAGGTGGCTGGGTGAGGAAGGAGAGAGGGCCTCTGTCAGCTCTGGTCCTGTCCAGCTGGCCAGCTCAGGCACGGAGTTCCCTCTGATGAGGTGTCTGGGCAATGCAGGTCTCTTTTGCAGATTTCACCCTCATTGCCCCGAGAAGCCCCTTCAAGTTGGAAAAACTACCATTCCCCCCTGCACCAGGCCAGTCCACGAGCCCAGTGCCAGGCCCTGCCTGTGACAAACCTCTGGAGTGTCTCTCCTTGCTGACATGAATTGAATATTTTACCACGTGCTCATTATTCTGTGTGCTGTTCCTGTGCTAACTTGCTCAATCTTCCCCACAACTCTGGTGTGGCTGCTCTGATCATTGCCATTTTACAGATGAGCAGACCAAAGCACACACAGTGCACATTACACAACTATAGATAGGAAAGCTGGGATTTCAACCCAGGCACCTGGGCTCCAGGGCTCTTTTTCTTACCCACAGGCTCTTCTGTCTCAACTTTAGTACCTCAGCCAACCTTCCCTATAAACCATATTATTCATGCCTGCAAAAGATATCACGTGACTCAAGGAATCCATGCACAGAAACTGTTTTGTGTCTTCACAGCGGCCCCAGAGATGTGGTCTGGATCACACCTTCGTCCCTACCTCCTCCTCTGCTGAGCCCCAGCCCGAGCCCAAGTCACTCACATCGACATGGTTCATCCTCTTTCCCCTCACAGAAATCACTCCTTGGAATTTTCCTGGCCAGGGACAATCATTCCCAAAGGATCACTGCTCCATCGACTTATTACTCCTATGCAGTCAACAACTCCATAGACCCTCATGTCCTCTGGGCCTGTGCTGAGGGCCTCAGCTGTGGACCCCTACTTTACTGGATGCTATAAGCAAGTTCTTGGTAATGACATCTCATGGTCATTCCTGGATGTTCACGGGCATGTGACTCTCATATTGTTTAATTTTTCCTAGCTCTAAATCTTGCTGTGCCAGCTCCACTGCAGGCTCCTTCAGAAGGCTGGAGTGTATCTGAAGTTTCTCTGCATGCCCCAGGCCCAGCAGTGTCAAGCTCCCAGGGGACTCAGTGCAGACTCGTTTTGGTGTTCTTGGGACTTGTTACTTACACAATCCAGTCCACAGCCAGGATCAGAGACAGGTCACGATTAGGCAGCCCAATGGCCTCCAGGATAATGGCAATAGTGAGGACCCCTCCAGCTGGCACACCTGCTGCTCCAACACTGGACGCTGTGGCAGTCACTCTAAGGGACGGCAAAGCAGGGCCAGCCATTAACATAGAGCATGGAGTGGATGCAGGGAAATGCAGACCATGCAGCTGCAATGTGACTGGAAACTAAAAACCGTCCCACCATAGGCTCTGCTGGCTATGCCCTTAAGAGTCAACATACGCTCGTCAAGCAACGAATCCCCACTGTCCTCATTTTACTAGCGAGACACCAGGTCGTGGTGAGATTGGTTTTTCAAAGGAAACCACAAGAAAAGCCTTCAGTTTTGAGCCAGGGAAAGAATGAGGAACTTACAGAATGGTGAAAATCTGTCCTGCGTTGAGCTCTACATTGTTGAGTTGCGCAATGAACACCGCAGCCACACACTGGAAAATGGCTGCTCCGTCCATGTTGACGGTGGCCCCGATGGGGAGAATAAACCGGCTGATCCTCTTGTCCACACCATTGTTCTCTTCAATGCACTTCATCATCGAGGGAAGGGTCGCTGAGCTAGAAATGGGAAAAACAAACCACCAGACATGACAACAGCCCCAGGCAGGCTAACGTGTCTTGTCTCAGACCCCAGAACAGAACAATTTCTGGCTTTCTTCTCATGAAATAAGGGGAAAAATCAGAATCACTTTAAAACTTCTGTCACAACAAGAGGCTTTGGCAACTCCCGAAATACTTAAAATATGACTGCCTTCATTTACCTGTTCTATTATTTACTTGGATTCACGTGTTCCAAGTTTCTTAAGAAGTGCACGTTTCTTCCTGGTGTAAAATGTTCCCAAGAGAACGAACAACTATTTACTCTACATGTGCATCTCCTCTCTTGAGTGCTCCCCTCCTAAAAGTAAATGGTAAACTATGATTTTTTTTTCTTTTAGGCCAAAAACCAGAAATGGCTCAGCGAGTTTGGAAAGAATAACTAAGTAGATAACCATAAGAACAGCACCTGCTCCCTCTAGCTGGCTCTGCAGGCTCTGCAGAGGTTAGTTGGTGCAGCTGAGAAAGAGGTTTTTTGTCTAGGCCAGAGGAACTTCCTTCCCTAATTTATTTTTTTTTACTCCCACTTCCTTGTTATATAAATAGCCATCCAGATTGGGAGGAAATGAGCAGTACAGGCAAAACTAAATGTGTGTATGCAACGATGTGCTGCCGTCCTTTGAAAGTTTTAACATATGTGGAAAACCCAGTGCTTTTTTTTTTTTTTTTTTGAAGGTTTTCCAGTGAATGGCAGGATGCATCTCTTGTGCTAAATTAGATAATCCCACACTATTGTGGTCTCCTAGAGGGGCTGAGCATGCATCCCTCACCACGGTGCCTCAAGACTCGTTTTCTAATTCATACATCCAGAAAGGGAGAATTGGGCAGGAACCATTCTAGAAACTTCCCTGCAATGCATTTTGAGTTAGGCGGGCTGCCTTCTTTTACTCAGGCAAAAGTCTTCCTAATAAGGGTGAGGGACCGGCAGCTGGGCTAACTAATGATCTGCTGACCTCTAAGGCATAAAAGGGAGAAGAGAATGAGGTCACTTCAGTAGAATAGTAAATGAAACAAAAACCCACCCCAGGGGAATACAGAAAAGCTGTGGGGCTGGTCATTTTAAGAAATCACGTGAGGCTCGGTGTGGCTGCACATGCCTGTAATCCCAGCTACTCGGGAGGTCGAGGTGGGAGGATCACTTGAGCCCAGGAGTTTGAGACCAGCCTGGGCTGGGAAGATATTGTCTCTTAAAAAAGAAAATAAATAAATAAATAACAGAAGACCGATTTAGAGTTTTCCAGGAATTAAAGTATGTCAAGACACTGGTTGTGCATCTACCACTTGGCTCACCTGGTTCCATGTTAATATGGCTCAGAGCAGTGAAGAGACCCAAAACCCACTCACCTGGAGCAGGTAGCAAATGCTGTCGCAAATGGGGCGAGGAGGCCCAGGAGGAATCTGAATGGGTTTTTTCGTGTGAAAACAAAATAAATAAGTGGCAGAACAATTCCTCCGTGAATAACATGGCCCAATATAGATGCAAAGATGTATTTCCCCAGGCTGGTCACCAGCATGATGATGTCTTTAATTTCCACAATCTTGCTTCCAACAAGGAACATGATGCCCACAGGTACATACCTAGGGCACAAGCACAGGGTACTCATCAGTAGCAGACAAGGCTGGGGTGAGAGATGCAGGCCCTTCCTGATGCAGAATACAGGGACTTTCAACCAGGCCATCTTCATCTCTCTCTAGGATAACCTCGAGGAACCGAAATGGTCAGGGTTATACCATCCCCATTTTACAGGCCGTGAGACTGGGTAAAATGAGGATGACCACTTACCAAGGGTAACGGAGTCAGGATCAGAACCCAGCCGTCTTTCCCCTTGGATACAGTAGGATTCTACCGGTCACAGGGATTCCCAGGAGGAAAGGCAAGGACATCGAGATCAAAGCCTCCAGGATTGTGAGCCTGACTTTTGGCTTTGCTTAGCCTTGTTCTGAGAACTTTGAAACACAAAAGACTAACACCTATTTCACAGAGTGGCTGTGATACAAAATTGAGCCAAAGCTGGGACTTCTGTGAAGTTTTAAAGTCTTTGTGGCTTAGACAACATGATTCCGTGGGAAAAAGTCATTAACAATGACACTCTGGGAACACGCCTGGAGCGTGAGAGTTTTTTAAAGGCAGGATGGGAAGGAATGGACTGTGGGAGCTACAAAGAACAAAAGTCAGTTGTTTTGAATTAATATAAATTCAGGAAGAATTTTCTAACTGCTGACTTTATTTGTAAATTTTAATTGTGTAGGTAATAATGTCACATAGTTCAAATTTCAAGGGGTACAAAAGAGTGAATAGAGTGAAATCTCCCTCTCATCTGTCTCCCAAGCACCCAGATTTCCCCTCCCTGGAGACAATGTCACTGGTTTCTAGAATTTTCTTTCTAGAGCTATTCTAAGCAGTAATTATTAATTAAAAACCCGATAGTAATACATGAATACATTCTCCTTTCAAAAAATTAAAACATAGATAACACCAAAATCTTCTTTAAGTACCATCCTCAAGCCAGGACTCTCCTCAAATAACCACTCCTACCTCTTATGCAATTAGATACATAGGTATGTATTTAAATCTGTGTGTTTATTTCTTTTTCACTCTATATCTTTGAAATCTTTTCATATCAATACATAGAAATCTACCCCATTCATTTTTTATTGTGGTAAAATATACATAACGTAAAATTTACCATCTTAACCATTTTTAAGTGTAGAGTTCAGTGGCATGAAGTTCATTCACATTCTTGTGCAACTATCATCACTATCCAAATCCAGAACTTTTCCATCATCCCAAACTTTGAAATCATTAAACATAATGGCCTATTTTCCCCTCCTCTCAGCTCCTGAGAATCACCGTTCTACTTCCTGTCTCTCTGAATTTGACTATTCTAGGTACACAAAGGTGGAATCATACAGTATTTGTCCTTTTGTGTCTGGGTTATTCCACTTAGTATGATGTCTTCGGACTTCCTCCACATTGGAGCATGAGTTAGAATTGTACTCCTTTCTAAGGCTGAATAATATTCTATTGTATGTCTAGATCTCATTTTGTTTATCCATTCATCCACTAGTGGACACTTGGGTTGTTTCCACCTTTACCTCATTGTCTTTAAATGTTGTCTTCAGAATGGAAATACCATAGGTTACTTTGTCATCATCCTCTGTTGGGGGACGTTTTAAGTTGTTCCCAGGATTGTCATTACAAACGACACCGCAGACATGCTTCGTGGTGCCCACATGCCTTTGTTCTCTAGGTAGAGATGCTAAGAAGTGAACTGCTGAGTTATGGGATGTGCACATTTTAAATTTCAGTAGATACTGCCCTATTGCTCTCCAAAGTGGTTATTCCATATCACATTCCCACCAGCAGTCCAGGAGAATAATCTTCCCTCTGCAACAGTGGTTCTTATGCAGGGATGATTTTGTCTGGAAGACAGTTTGGTTGTCACGACTTTGGGGGCATGGTGCTAGTGGCATCAAGCAGGTGGGGGCAAGGATGGTGCTAAATATCCTATGGTCACGAGACAGCCTCCCACAAAGACTGATCAGCCCAAAATGTCAATAGTGTCATGGTTGAGAAACCTCACCCTCACTGTTATCAGTACCTGATAAAACCAAATTTTCATTTCCCTATTTCTAATGAGGTTGAGCATCCCTTAAAATGTTTATTGGTCATTCAGGTTTCACATACTTTGTCCATTTTCTGATAGTTCATTCAGTGATTTTTCTTTCTCAGTAATCAGAACTTTTTTTTTCTATATATACAGTATGCAAATATATATATATATATCAGTTTTTAGAAATGAATGTCTTGACTTTTAACTTTGTTCAAAGTATCTTTTGCATGCAGACTTTTTATATTTTAATGTGGTTAAGTTTAGCAGCTTTTTATGGCTTTTGCTTTTTATATCTTGTTTAGGAAGACTTTTCCTGCCTCTATATTTTCTTCTAATTTTTTTTTTTTTTTGAGACAGAGTCTCACTCTGTCGCCCAGGCTGGAGTGCAATGGCCAGATCTTACCTCACTGCAAGCTCCGCCTCCCAGGTTTACGCCATTCTTCTGCCTCAGCCTCCCGAGTAGCTGGGACTACAGGCGCCTACCACCTTGCCCGGCTAGTTTTTGTATTTTTAGTAGAGACGGGGTTTCACCATGTTAGCCAGGATGGTCTCGATCTCCTGACCTCGTGATCCGTCCGTCTCGGCTTCCCAAAGTGCTGGGATTACAGGCTTGAGCCACCACGCCCGGCCTCTTCTAATATTTTTAAAAGACTCCTCTCTCTTTCCTTCTTTTCTTCCTTCCTCCCTGGTTAGTTTAATCCAGGAGTTAGCAGTGTGAGTTTTTGTAAATAAAGTTTTATTGGAACATAGTCATGCTCTTTCATTTACAAATTGTGAATAGGTACTTTTCTCCTCCAGTGGCAGAGTTGGGTAGTTGCAATAGAGAGCATGTGGCTTGCAAAGTTGGTTGACTCTGGATTTAATACAACTGAAAGTTATTTCTGTGAATAGTGTAGGGTAGGCAGGTACTAGGGTTTTGGAGTGGGTAGTTAGTAAAGGAAAGACTTCATGAAGAAAGTGGTAATACTGACAATGTCTAACACACTTGGTTGAGATCCCTTAACTAGTTAAGGCATTTTAAACTTCAATTCTGTGTAATATACATTTCTGAGCAACAGGTCTCTCACTCTCTTCCTGCAGTTAGACATTCAGCAGGATCTGCCTTACTGAATACCTGCTTCTGTGACTGGTACATAAAATTGAAGGAATGACTAAATTGCTTTCCAGATTAAAAGCAAACGTCCAGCCAGGTGCGGTGGCTCATGCATGTAATCCTAGCACTTTGGGAGGCCGAGGTGGGCAGATCACCTGAGGTCAGGAGTTTGAGACCAGCCTGACCAACATGGAGAAACTCTGTGTCTACTAAAAATACAAAATTAGCTAGGCGTGGTGGCACATGCCTGTAATCCTAGTTACTTGGGAGGCTGAGGCAGGAGAATCACTTGAACCTGGGAGGTGGAGGTTGCGGTGAGCTGAGATTGTGCCATTGCGCTGCAGCCTGGGCAACGAGCGAAACTCCATCTCAAAAACAAATAAAACAAAACAAAACAAAAACAAAACAGAAAGCAAATGTCCTAACATAGGAGTATCAGTGATATGGTTTGGATTTGTGTCCTCACCCAAATCTCATATCGAATTGTAATCCCCCGCCTTCCCCCTGTCTTTCTTCCTCCTGCTCTGGCCATGTGAAGACATGCCTGCTTCCCCTTCACCTTCTGCCATGCTTATAAGTTTCCTGAGGTCTTCCAGCCATACTTTCTGTATATCCTGTGGAACTGTGAGCCAATTAAACCTCTCTTCTTTATAAATTACCCAGTTTCAGGTATTTCTTTATAGCAGTGTGAGAACGGACTAATACGGTTTCTATTTTTACTTTTAAATTTAATTTAATTGTTTATATTTTGTAGAGATAGGGCCTCACTTTGTTGCCCAGGCTGGTCTTGAACTCCTGAGATCAAGCTATACTCCGGCCTTGGCCTCCCAAAGTGCCGGGATTACAGGCATGAGCCACTGCGCCTGCCCCAATTTCTTTTTTTTAGTCTAAACTTTGGAAAATATTTCCAAGACTTTAAAAAAGCCAAGAAAAGAACTTGACATCTAAACATATTTTCTTTGTTTTTTTTTTTGAGACAGAGTCTTGCTCTGTCGCCCAGGCTGGAGTGCAGTGGCCAGATCTCAGCTCACTGCAAGCTCTGCCTCCCGGGTTTACGCCATTCTCCTGCCTCAGCCTCCCGAGTAGCTGGGATTACAGGCACCCGCCACCTCGCCTGGCTAGTTTTTTGTATTTTTTTTTTTTTTTTAGTAGAGACGGGGTTTCACCGTGTTAGCCAGGATGGTCTCGATCTCCTGACCTCGTGATCCACCCGTCTCGGCCTCCCAAAGTGCTGGGATTACAGGCTTGAGCCACCGCGCCCAGCCAGACACATTTTCTTTTCTGAAAATGTCAGTTCTCTCCCTAGAACAACAATCACATAAAATGGCATTGGCAATGATAGAGTCAGGCTCTGGAATTTTCAGATTGAACAAGAGAAACATCACTGGTAGGGAGTCTAAACTGAGCCTCCCATTCCATTTCAAACTTCTCCTAAAATCAGTCCAGCTGTCACCCGGCACTATCTGACAGAAAGAAGTTCTGGGATCTTTAAGGGTTGAAAATAAGGAAAACGCTTTGTGCATGGAAGGAGAAACTAGTTCTTAACAATTAAGTAGAAGCGGCTGGGTGCAGTGGCTCATGCCTGTAATCCCAGCACTTTGGGAGGCCAAGGCAGGTGGATCGCCTGAGGTCAGGAGTTAGAGACCAGCCTGGCCAACATGGTGAAACCCTGTCTCTACTAAAAATACAAAAATTAGCCGGGCTTGGGGGCGGGTGCCTGTAATCCCAGCTACTTGGGAGGCTGATGCAGGAGAATCACTTGAACCCGGGAGGCAGAGGTTGCAGTGGACCGAGATCACATCACTGTACTCCAGCCTAGGCAACAGAGAGAGGCTCTGTCTCAAAAAAAAAAAAAAAAATTAATTAATTAAGTAGAAGCCACACAGGTCTAGTTTGGGTAAAACAGCAGGATAAAGCTTATGAGAGATTGATACTGGAATTGGTGTGATTTCTGAGAAGTTGCTTTGAGGGAGCTCATCAAATTTTTACCTTTTAGCCAAGAATCAATCTAAGAGTTGTTACTTAAGAATCATGCTTTCATTGATATCACACAAAGAAACACTTACAAATTAAAAGCCTACATAAAAGGGCCAGGCGCAGTGGCTCACACCTGTAATCCCAGCACTTTGGGAGGCCAAGGTGGGTGGATCACCTGAGGTCAGGAGTTTGAGACCAGCTTGGCCAACGTGGTGAAACCCCATCTCTACTAAAAATAAAAAAAATTAGCTAGGTGTGGTGGCAGATGCCTGTAATCCCAGCTTTTCGGGAGGCTGAGACAGGAGAATCGCCTGAACCCGGAAGGAGGAGGTTGCAGGGAGCCGAGATCGTGCCACTGCACTCCAACCTGGGCAACAAGAGCAAAACTCTGTTTCAAAAAAAAAAAAAAAAGCCTACATAAAAGAAGAGCATTCCAACTTATATATGCATGGGGTGAAGACAGACTTGTCCTCGTCCTCCATGCTGTGAACTACTATAGTAAAGGGTCCCTTTGAAGCTTGAAGTCTATCATTTTCAGATAAGTGAACCTTATTTCATGCAACAGATAGCAAACTAATGGAATTCACTGCCCCACAAAATGACATGGGCAACCCACATGAACTGGCTGGTGGTAGGAACCCATAAACAGATCCCGGTGATGGAAACACCAAGGGGTCAGTGTGGACACTGAGGAAATGACTGGTAACTGTGGTGCATGCCTGGCTCTCTGAGGTCCTGGACAAGAGAAGAAACTGTCTCCACTTCCATCATGCCCTGTACCAAGCCTGGCCTGTGGTGCATCAACCACATACACAGCATTGTGCCAGGTGGCCCCACAAAGGCACCTAGAACAGCAAGGTGGACTCTTTTCTGGATGGCAGGAGGAAGGAGAGAGAGAGTAGATGGCAGAGCAGCACTCACCACATAATCCAGGACACCAGCACCATCGTTGCCTCATTGAGGGAATTGAAGAAACGGATGAGGTCTTCTCCTTCGGAGCCTAGTTTCTTTAAGGCCACTCCTAACACCAGAGCAAACAGGACCAATCCTAAAATGTTCATCCCTTCGATCTCAGTGCCTTTGGGGATCTGCAGGATCAGAGAGGATAGAACAAGTTTACAACAGATGACTGAGAATTAAAGATGTATTTGCTTGGTGTCCCCACCAGACTGAAACACTGTGCCCAGAATGAGAAAAGGCTCATATTTTATTTAACCGTTAGCAACTCTGCAAATAAAGGGGTAGGAAACTTAAGGGGAGATGTAGTCTGAGGACACAGAAAGCCAAGAAGCAAAAATTTCATCTAGTTGTTAACTCTGAAAGCTGCTAAAAAATGGCACAGGTTAAAGTGGAAGGTAGTGGGCTCCCTGTCATGGGGATATATTCAAGTAGGGGTTGGAGAGCCACCTCACAGGGCTGCTTTTGAAAGAACAGCTGGTTAGTCAAAGTTTCCTTCAGGCTGGGCGCGGCGGCTCACACCTGTAACCCCAGCACTTTGGGAGGCCAAGGCCAGCAGATCACCTGAGGTCAGGAGTTCGAGACCAGCCTGGCCAACATGGTGAAACCCTGTCTCTGCTAAAAACACAAAAATTAGCTGGGCATGGTGGCAGGTGCCTGTAATCCCAGCTACTTGGGAGGCTGAGGCAGGAGAATCACTTGAACCCAGGAGGCAGAGGTTGCAGTGAGCTGAGATCATGCCATTGTACTCCAGCCTGGGCGACAGAGCAAGCCACTGGCCCCCCCCCCAAAAAAAAATTCCTTCAGATAACAAATCAGTGACTTTTTTAGGAGTAACTTTCACTCCTAAATGTCTAGTTTTGTTGTGAGGCTCTTACAGTGACCTCAGAGCCGATAAACTTCACAGAAGGTTTTCATGATCAACATGGACTTTTTCAGGATACTCTTTCCTAAATCACTGACTTAAAATGCATAGACATACTGTATTCTTAATTTTTTCAGGCAATGCTGAATCTCCTTACTGCAAGCACATATTAGACAAACATTTTATCCCACCAACACACGTTATGAAATAATCGTTGGTGTTCCCTAGCTCTTACAGCTTGAGCGCAAAGGCTGGGCCCTAGCCCAAGTGTCTGGCAAATGATAGGTACTCAAAATCATCACAAATTTCTCTCTAAATACTTTTCTAATCTCCAAATTAACTGGAGACACCTAGGTGTCTGGTGTGATTCACATGAAATGTACCAAAAATCATGGATTCGTATATATCATGAAAATTGTGATGGGGTAGCTTTTCATTTTCTTCCAACTTTTCTTTCTTTCTTTTTGAGACAGAGTTTTGGTCTTGTTTCCCAGGCTGGAGGGCAATGGGGCGATCTCAGCTCACCACAACCTCCGCCTCCTGGGTTCAAGTGATTCTCCTGCCTCAGCCTCCCAAGTAGCTGGGATTACAGGCATGCGCCACCACGCCCAGCTAATTTTGTATTTTTAATAGAGAAGGGGTTTCTCCATGTTGGTCAGGCTGGTCTTGAACTCCTGACCTCAGGTGATTCGCCTAGCCTCAGCCTTCCAAAGTGCTGGGTTTACAGGCGTGAGCCACCACGCCTGGCCTTTCTTCCAACTTTTCACTGTGAGGACAATGATCACCGTATAGGGCGCTTTTGTTTATGTTGATAGATATCACTTATAGAGAAGCAGCAGTAATAGTAATTAGGGAGCACTGGCTTTGGAGCCTGACTTTCACTACTTCCTTGTTGTGGGAGTCTAGGTAAGTTACTTAACCTCTTCGTGACTCAGTTCCTCATTTATAAAATGGAGATAGTAACAGTAGCTAATATGTAAAGCTGCTATGAAGAATAAATACGTTAATGTATGTAAAGTACTTAGGCTGTGTCTGGCAAATGAAAACCAGCAAGAACTATTATTATATTAATGGAATATCTTGGAGATCATTCTAGGCTCACTCTATCTGGAGTGTCTTCCTCTTAAAATGTTATTTTAATTCCACAGACAATAAGACGACTGTTTTTATTTATTTATTTTTTTGGAGACAGGGTCATCCAGGCTGAAGTGCAGTGGTGCAAACACGGCTCACTGCAGCCTTGATCTCCAGGGTCTGAGCAATCCTCTTACCTCAGCCTCCTGAGTAGCTGGGACCACAGCATGCGCCACCATGCCAGGCTAGGTTTATTTATTGATTTTGTAGAGATGGGATCTCCTTGTATTGCCCAAACCAGTCTCAAACTCCTGGGCTCAAGTGATTCTCCCAAGTCAGTCTCCCAAAGTGTTATTATTACCGGTGTGAGCCACTGCACCTGGCCAAGACTTCTGACTATCACTACTGTCTCCTGGGACTTGATTTATTGAAGCTGGGTGCAGTGGGTACAGCTGAAAGCTGGGGGAGAGAGACAATTTGGGGAATTTAGTGCTGGCTCTGCTACTGACCTACTAGGATTCTGTGAGCTGGATGGCTAACACCTGGTGTTGACCTTGGGGCTGTCAACTCCCGCTTTTTGATAATGTCCCAAGTCCTAATTGGAATTGGTCAAGATTCAATGAAACCAGTGAATTCAATTATTATTTGAAAGTTGGTTTTAATATCACATGTTCTCATATGTGGGAGCTAAAAATGTGGATCTCATGAAGACAAAGAGTAGATTGGTGGTTACTAGAGGCCAGGAAGGGTAGGGGGGAAAGGGGACAAAGAGAAGTTGATTAATGGATACAAATGTACAGGTCGATAGAAGAAATAGACCTAGTGTTTGATAGTTCAGTAGGGTCACTATATTTTACAATAATTTACTGTACATTTCAAAATAGCTAGAATAATTATAATATTTCTATCACAAAGAAAAGACAAATGTTTACGGTGATGGACATCGCAAGTACGCTGATTTGATCTTTACGAATTATATGAATGTATTACATTATCACATGTACCCCCAAACTATGCACATTTATTATGTAATTTCTTACATCAGTAAGAAAATTGTTTTAACAATTAAAAAAGAGAGCTGGTTTTAGCAGGTCTGCAATTCTAAGGTGTGGCATTTGAGGTCAGGCAGTTCCAGATTTCGAACCAACTCTCAGATTTGAGGACAATTACAATAATTTTTCCAATGAAATGACTCCCTTTCTGTAGAGGAGGCTGGTGGCAGGTGGGTTTGGAGCAAGGTATGCTGGCTGTAACACACCTGGGCAAACTTAGCATTGGGTGGGGCGAGGCGACTACAAACAACCAGAGTTGCACCTCGGGCAGTCTCGCTGGTGCACCTTTGCAGATTCTGTTCCTGCTGCCTACATCACTCTTCCCCCACATCTCCCCATAGCTCCTCCCTCACGCGATCAGAAGACCTCCCTGACCACTCTGCTAAAATAGTACCCATCACCACACACACATACATACACACACACACACACTTCCTGTCTATTTGCCCTGCTTTAATGTTCTTCTTGGTGCCTATCACTGGCTGACATATACTTATTTATTACATGATTCCCTCCACTAGAACATGAACTTTGTAAGAGCAGGGTTTTGACTGTATTGAGCACTACCGGAGTCCAGCACCTGGGAAGGGCACCTGGCTGTTGCCAGTAAATCACTGTTTAATGAATTAATGATTCAACTAAAGCCTAGGAGGAATGTGTCTGTGGCAAGTTATTACATGGGATCAAAGTGGGCATGGAAGATAGAGCCACGGGTCAGAGGCACCCTTCCAAGCATCCTTGAGCCTCTGGGTCCTTGATTGATTTAGTTCTTTTTAGAGACAAAGTCTCCCTCTGTTGCTGTCTAGAGTACAGTAATCTTAAACTCCTTGGCTCAAGGGATCCTCCTACTTCAGCCTCCCAAGTAGCCGGTACTACAGGCACACGCCACCATACCTGGCTAGTATAGAAAATATATTTTTTTAGATACAGGGTCCCACTATGTTGCCCAAGCTGGTCTCAAATTTCTGGCTTCAAGCAATCCTCCCACCTCAGCCTTCTGAGTCATTGACATTACAAGTGTGAGTCACCATGCCTGGCTAGGTCTTTGACTTTTCATTCTGTCACCAACATCCCATCCTTGGGGACAAGGCCCACACCTGCTATGCCTTTATACAGTCTTCTTGCCACAGGGTTTAGGAAAGCCTGGAACCAGCGAGGACACACTGCTCCTCCTTCTTTTGTTCTTTTTTTCTTTTATTTATTTTTTTGAGACGGAGTCTTGCTCTGTTGCCCAGGCTGTAGTGCAGTGGCATGATCTTAGCTCACTGCAACCTCTGCCTCCTGGGTTCAAATGATTCTCCTGCCTCAGCCTCCCAAGTAGCTGAGATTACAGTTGTCTACCACTATGCCTGGCTAATTTTTATATTCTTAGTAGAGATGGGGTTTCACCATGTTGGCCAGGCTGGTCTGGAACTCCTGACTTCAGGTGATCTGCCTGCCTTGGCCTTCCAAAGTGCATCCAGCCTCTTTCTTAAAGCCTGACTCCTTAAATGCCTGGGTGAAATTTACAGTGGAGGCAAGTGTATGTCAGCTGAGGTGGATGCTCACAGGTAACCAGTATTTCCACTGGAGAAGTCACAGCAGCCATATTTGCCAAAACTTAAAGTTATTGCAGAGACAATTAGTGTTCTAGCATTTACTCATCACCCTTGGTTTCTATTTATTTATTTAGACATAGTTTTGCTCTGTCGCCCAGGCTGGAGTGCAGTGGCACAGTCGTGACTGACTGCAGCATCGACCTCCCAGGGTCAAGCAATCCTCCTACCTCGGCCTCCCAAGTAGCTGACACTATGGACATGTGCCACCATGCCTGGCTAACTTTTATTTATTTTTTATTTTTTGTAGAGATGGGGTCTCACTATGTTGCCCAGACTGGTCATGAACTCCTGGGCTCAAGCAGTCCTCCTTTCTTGGCCTCCCAAAGTGCTGGGATTATAGGCATAAACCACTGCACCCGGCCAACAATTAGTTTTTAAAAAAAAAAAACTGGCCAAAATGGCCTTGATCAACCTTGGAAGACCACAATTTCAAGTAATTTGTAGTGGGGATATGAAATCCTACCTGATCAGGTTGTCCTAAGGCTCAAATGAAATAACGCCGGAAAGTGTCTGTGCCAAGAAGGTGGCATGCAGAAGTGAGCCACTTACCTGGAAAGCAGGCCTAGCTGATACCCACATCCTAATGAGCCCAGCTGTGGAATCCAGGGCCTGTCAAAACGGGCCCAGCTGGACTTCCAGCCACATCGTCTGGCCAGACAGAGGGAAGTGACCTCCATTTTTTAAAATCAAGAACCACTGATTGGATTCACATTTATGAACGGGGGGATATCATTCACTAGGGGACTTTTGGAATGTGTGTGGGCACTTTGGTTGTCATAATCATTGTGGTGTCTTAGTGGGAAATAGTAGGCAGGGTACTAAGAATGCCAACTGCTCTGAAATGTTCAGGCAACAAAATGCAGACTTTCCTACATCCCCCAGGCCTCAGAGCATCCTATCAGACAGTCATATAGGGAGAAAAAGCTGTTTAAAATGCACTGAGCCACTTTGGGAGGCTGAGACGGGCAGATCACGAGGTCAGGAGATCAAGACCATCCTGGCTAACACGGTGAAACCCCGTCTCTACTAAAAAATACAAAAAACTAGCTGGGCGAGGTGGCGGGCGCCTGTAGTCCCAGCTGCTCAGGAGGCTGAGGCAGGAGAATGGCTTAAACCTGGGAGGCGGAGCTTGCAGTGAGCTGAGATCGCGCCACTGCACTCCAGCCGACAGAGCGAGACTCTGTCTCAAAAAAAAAAAAAAAAAAAAAATACACTGAGCTAGAATTAACTCCGTTTTACCCATAAATATTTTTTCTGCATAGTTTTAGTATTCACTGGATTTTCCAAGAATATCAAGTGGATGTAAACTGAAGGGAGACTTTATTTTGTTCTGAACTTCAACAAGTGTTATTTGCCATTTTAGAATAATATCCAAGTCACTAGTATGAGACATAATGTTGGTCTGCACTTGTAGCTGTTGCTTTTGGGGTAATTCTGTATACATAGACAAAAATATTTATTTAGCATGTATTTCAAAATGTGCAGAAAAATAGCAAAAAATGTGCCAACAATATTGAGTTGACTTCTATCTCACTGCTTTTAAATCTCAATTTATTTATTCTAATGCAAGTATCTGAAAACTTCATTATGTCTTCTAGTATAGTTGTATATTTACATGGTAAAATATGGATCATTTTATTAGAAATTATTTTTATTTCTCCCTTATATTATGTTGATTTTTTAAAAATGTAATAGGTGTAGGGGTAGTTTAAATCACTCATTAATTACATTTCCAGATGGCAGAAAAGGTTTTATAAAATGTTTTCTGGGGCCAGGCACAGGCTCACACTTACAATCCCAGCACTTTGGGAGGCAAAGGTGGGAGGATTATGTGAAGCCAGGGGAGTTCAAGGCCAGCCTTGACAACATGGTGAAACTCCATCTCTACAAAACATTTAAAAAAAAAAATTAGCTGAGCATGGTGGCACACGCCTGTAGTCCCAGCTACTCGGGAGGCTGAGGCAGAAGAATGAGTTGAGGCCAGGAGTTCAGTGCAGTGAGCCATGATCACACCACTGCACTCCAGCCTGGGCAACAGAGCGAGACCCTGTTTCAAACAAACAAACAATGAATAAATCAACCAACAAAATGTTTTACGGATCCTCTGAGGATTGCAGTGCTTTGAGAGCAACATGGTATTTGGCCGTGTTGGTAAATAACCAAAGGAGCAAACCTAACCTGTTCGCTCCAAATAGCCCACTCAAACCCCAAAGTTTTCGGCCCAGCTGGGAAAAAGACATGTCCTGTATGCTCCTTCAATTAAGAAATAAGATTTGCTTTAGACATATTTTTACAAGTGACCTTATAAAAAGCTTTACCTTTTCGTGGGTTACATTTCCAGAGCTGCTGTTGTGGGTCACGACTTTATAATCGGTTGCATACTGTGATCAAGAGGAAAAAAAAACCCACTGTTAGTGCACAGGTGAAGACCGACCTAGAGGAACCAAGGGCACTTCTGTGCTCTCGCTATTTCTGTCACTAATCACACTGAGTGTCCTGGGCATTCCTCACTTGGCTGGCCTGACAAGAGCCTCTGAGAACTGTACAAAAGCTACATTAGGACCAAGCCAGCAGATACTTCAAGACGTCTCTGGGTTGCTTAGTGTCCCACGGAAACAGGGAGAATTTCCTTATGTTCTTTGGGCACTGGTTTGGAGAAGAAAGGCTGCACAATTTTATGCTGATAGTTTGATATTTCCTCAGCCTTATATGTCATATTATTTGAATAACCTTGGCATTAACTCCATAATGCCAAAGTTCATTTTTCATTGTATCATTTTATTTTCATTCATTTATTTATGCCCCACTTTGTTCTAGAACTTATTTGAGCATGACTGCTTCTACTGTCTGTTTCTAATCTGGTTTGAGCCTCCACTCTTGAAAGCCAGGGACGTAAGGCAAGATGGCATCATTTAGCTGAGTCTTCAGGGGGACTCAGTTAACAGAAGTGAGGCATCTCTCTAGCTTTGGTCCCCTGGTTGATTTCACATGCTTCTGCATGGTGCACATAGGTGTCTCCCTGTGGCAGTATGTACTAACAAGTGGAATCTCTTAGGACAGTCCTTCCGGGCCCCTTTGAAGGGCACCTGGTCCCTGAACCGTCAGGAGGAGGCAATTAGGAAGTATAGACTCAAAGGCCTGCTTTCTGCTTGCCTTTGCTGGGCTCTGGTTTCTCTCAGCTTTATCAGTGTTACAGAAAGGCAGAGGTGTTCAAACCCACCCACCTCCTCTGTGACAGGTACTAAAAAAAAGTCCCATACACCTATATTTTTTTCCTACCTCACATTATATATACAAGTCACTCCTGTGCTTATATGCAGATCAAAAAAACAAAGCAAAACAAAACAAAAATGAGAGGTTTAAGTAGAAACAGAAAAGTGTTTGCTTGTAGGATTAGACCATATAATCTAGGCCTTTATATTCCTTCTCTGTATAAAGAATTGTCACAGGAATGTTACTTGCAGCATTGCCAAAAAATAGGGGAAAACCAGAAACAACCTGAACATCCATCAGTGGGGGACTAGTAGAGGAGAATTATGTTATGCTGTTATAGTGGAATACTCTACAGCCATGGCGTCATGCAGAAAGGTAGTTACTGACATGAGAAAATATTCACAATATACTGCCTTAAAAAAACAGGCTATGAAGCGACACGTGTAGTGTGTGTATATACTATGTATGCTTTTATTTATTTATTTATTTAGAGATAGAGTCTCACTCTGTTTCTAATCTGGTTTGAGCCTCCACTCTTGAAAGCCAGGGACGTGAGGCAAGATGGCATCATTTAGCTGTTGCCCAGGCTGGAGTACAGTGGTGTGATCCCAGCTCACTGCAACCTCCACCTCCCAGGTTCAAGCAATTCTCCTGTCTCAGCTTCCTGGGTGGCTGAGATTACAGGCACATGCCACCACACCTGGCTGATTTTTGTGTCTTTCATGGAGATGGTGTTTCACCGTGTTGGCCAGGCTGGTCTCGAACTCCTGACCTCAAGTGATCTGCCCGCCTTGACCTCCCAAAGTGCTGGGATTACAGGCATGAGCCACCGCACCCGGACTGTATGCTTATTTTAAAAATGTATGTGTATACACTCATAGAAAACACACATCTGAAAGAGGTATACCAAAAGAATGGGTAGCTCTAGACAGTATCTATGGATAATTTTTGTTTTCTTACACTTCTTTGTATTTTAATTTTTTTTTTGCAATGAGCACATATTATCTTTATAATCAGAAAAAAAGATAAAAGTGTATTTTTTAAAAAGTCTATAATATTTAAGACATCCCCAAAATGTGATTTGAGGGTATTTCTTAGGTGATATAAAAAAATTTTGGAACCAGTGGGACATTTTGGATAGTTTTGTTTGTTCAGTCTTTCTTTATTTATTTTGTTGTTGTTGTTTTTTTAACTCTAGGTACCCATTTATAAAAGTTTAGGCCAGTCTTACCAAGTTTTGTTAACACCACCGTCTCTCCCTGTTCTACCTTACCTAACTCCATAGCAGTAATTTATATATTTCTTCCAACAAGGTTTCATATTTTTAGCAAAGTATCAAGCCTTACCGTACGGAAAGCTGCAGCCACAAGATTTGAGGGAAACAGGTTTCTGTTGGAAAAGAAAGCATTCTGTCAGTATTCTTTTAAAACAACTTTTTAGAGATGAGGTCCCTGTTGCCCAGGCTGGAGTGCAGTGGTGTGATTGCAGCTCACTGCAGACTTGAACTTTTGGGCTCAAGTGATCCTCCCCAAAGTGTTGGGACTACAGGCATGAGCCATGGTACCTGGCTTCATCAGTATTCTTTTTTTTTTTTTTTTTTTTGAGACGGAGTCTCGCTCTGTCACCCAGGCTGGAGTGCAGTGGCCAGATCTCAGCTCACTGCAAGCTCCGCCTCCCAGGCTCACACCATTCTCCTGCCTCAGCCTCCCGAGTAGCTGGGACTACAGGCGCCTGCCACCTCGCCCGGCTAGTTTTTTGTAGTTTTTAGTAGAGACAGGGTTTCACCATGTTAGCCAGGATGGTCTTGATCTCCTGACCTCGTGATCCACCCATCTCGGCCTCCCAAAGTGCTGGGATTACAGGCTTGAGCCACCACGCCCGGCCCATCAGTATTCTTAAAATTCAGTGTACAAAGTATCTGCTTTGAGATGTCCACTTCTAAAACCCTAACACGGTGTTCTCTCTCCACCCCCAGCTGATACTGCATCTTTTGCTTGATTTAAGCACCCTAACTGTGCCTGCGGTGCTGGGCCACAGTAGATACTTTTGAAGCCACTGATTTTCATTTTCGTCTCTCTCATGGTACTCCTTGATATCTGAGCTTAACTGTGTCCAACCAAGTCTATAACTGCATTGCTTTCCTCTCACCTAGAGGTTAGGTACCATTGCAGTGGTTTGCAGTGTTGAGTGGTGCTGCCCACTAGTGAAATCCAAGGGTGTTTTTGTTGTTACAAAATTGAGGCATTCCTGAATTGGGGGGAGTGTGTGAGGAGAAATGCCAGGTCCCACACATTTGTCCTGTTCAGTGCAGTAGAGTCCTGTATAATGAATTGTCTCAAGGCCTTCCCATGTCCTTCATGACATACCTGTAGATAAGAACCTTATCTATAATTACTGAAGACTAAACTAATTTCAAAACAAGGCTCCTTTTTTCACAATTTGAACATACACTGAATTTTCCAGAAATGTAATAACTTGCAAATTATGGGATGATTTTTGTTTTGTTTTGTTCAGAATGTTTCCAAATGTTATTCGTCTTCCTGGAAAATCACACCACCAGGGCAAATTGTAGAATCTGAGTCCCTAATTCCACACCCAGTGTCAAGTAACAGTCTGCATTTATAATTATCTCATTAGCAGTGATTCTGCGTTCAGGAGCAAGCATTCAACCACTTTATTTTAGAGCATGTATATATTGAAACACATTGTTTTTATTATAATTATTTTCCTTTTGTTTTGTATATTACAGTTACATCATATTGATATTTTGAAATTATGTGGGCAGGGACATTTTATTTATGGATTTCGTCTTAGAATTAAGGATATTCTAAACATTTGTTATAAAAGGAGGGCAATCGACCTGATGGAGCCCAAAATCTGTTCATGCAAATAGTTTTACCGAGGGCTCTCTCTGTGTAGGATGCTGGTCTTGATATACAAGAAATTCTATTCCAGCTGACAGTCCATTTGTTCTCACTTCCTGCAAGAAGAGTAAGTCTAGAAGAGCAAAAGACTCTGGATCATTCTTAACAATTTGTGTCAAACTTACCCACTAATTTGTACTTCTATGAGAAGCTGGGTTGCTCACCTGGATCTCCAGGTAACTATTTGCAGTGTATTGGGTTTCAGAGGTAGGCAGGTCTGGCTGCAACCCAGCTGTGGCAGGCAGAGTCTAAGATGGCCTCCTGGTATTCACACCTTTGGGTAATCCCTTTAGTGTGGGTGGACCTATGACTTGCTTCTAATGAACAAATGCAGCAAAGGTGGTGGGATATCCCATCCATGATTTGGTTACATAAGGTTGTAGCTTCCATTGTGCTAGCTGACTCTTCTTATTGTCTTCTGCTTGCATGCTTTGATGAAGCAAGCTGCTATGTTGGAAAGGCCCACGAGACTAGAAACTGCAGGTGGTCTGCAGCCAAGAGCCAACTGAGGCTCCCAGCCCAAACTTCAAGGAACTGAATTCTGCCAACAACAACATGACCACAGAGGTGAATCTCTCCCCAGGTGGACCTGCGGGTAGGAACCTAGCCCTGACCAATACCTTAATTGCAGCCTTGTAAGAGACTCTGAAGCAGAGGACCCAACTAAACTGTGCCAAGATTCCTGACCCCAGAGAGACTGTAGGATAGTAAATATGTGAGATTTTAAGCTGTTTAAGCTGTTAAATGTGTGGTAGTTTGTTATACAGTGATATACCAGCCAATAAAGTTAATAAGATGCAAAAATTACTGCATTAGAACGCTTAGGGTGCTCTCGCAGGACGGCCAGCATATACAGCTGCAACACAGCATTTCCCAAACTTGTCCACAGAACCTGAATTGCTTTTAGCATATTTAGAGAATACCAGAGTACATGCTTGCATTTAAGCAGAAAAAAATTAATCTTTAGCTGAATTAAATTGTTGCAAAACTGTGACCAGAAGTTTGATTCTTATCACAGCTAGATTTACTTTTTAAAAAGTAGAAACGGACTAGCAACTTATATTGGCTAGTTTTCAAAGTATAGATGAATAACAACTTACATTTGTTATTATTTCCATTACAAAGCAACTTTCTTACATATTTCAGTCTTGGGGGCTACATTTGGCATCTCATTTCCATTTGCTGCCCTAGTCAGAAGCAGCAAGGGGCCCTGTGCCAACGTCTCTCTGTTCTGTATCCACCACACAACAATCCTCAGTTGTTGACAGACGGAGCTGCTCTAAGGTTCTCTCTCCATGAGGACCGGGAAGTTCAGAAAAGAGTTGGGTTAGAAGCCTTCCACTTTCCTCATGGGAAACAATTTCCCCAGCAAATACCTCACATCATTCAGGGATTAGCTGTTTCCTCAATTGGTGCAAGCACAGCCTTTCCCACAGCCTTGAAATGCATTCTCTTCTAAAGAGCACAACACTATTTGTTTAATCCGTCTATCTGTCCTGCCCAATCTCTTCTTACAAGTAATAACCCAGTACCATCTTGCCCAGAACGGGCCCTGTCCTTAACCCAGAACATCTACACTTAACAGCCACTAGCACACCCACCTGTTTTCAGACTGTCTACAGTATCTAGTCTACAAAATCCAATGGGAACAGAGGGGTCCAGAAGCAAAAGAGCAACTTCTGCCCCCCAAAAATCAAGTTCCTAAGAAGAATGTGATGTTTTGACAGTTTCTGATAAAGTTAAACATACACGTATCATAGGACTCACAAATTCCGTTCCTAGTTTTTTTTTGTTGTTTTGTTTTGAAACATAGTCTTGCTCTGTTGCCCAGGCTGGAGTGCAGTGGCAGATCTCAGCTCACTGCAGCCTCTGCCTCCTGGGTTCAAATGATTCTCCTGCCTCAGCCTCCCGAGTAGTTGGGACTACAGGTGTGCACACCACACCTGGCTAATCTTTTTTTTTTTTTTTTTGCTGAGATGGAGTCTCGCTGTTTCCCAGGCTGGAGTGCAGTGGCGTGATCTCGGCTCACTGCAAGCTCTGCCTCCCGGGTTCACACCATTCTCCTGCCTCAGCCTCCTGAGTAGCTGGGACTACAGGCGCCCGCCACCACGCCTGGCTAATTTTGTTTTTGTATTTTTAGTAGAGATGGGGTTTCACTGTGTTAGCCAGGATGGTCTCGATCTCCTGATCTCTTGATCCACCTTCTTCGGCCTCCCAAAGTGCTGGGATTACAGGCGGGAGCCACCGCACCCAGCCAATTTTTGTATTTTTAATGCAGACAGGGTTTCACCATGTTGACCAGGCTGGTCTCAAACTCCTGACTTGAAGTGATCTGCCCGCCTTGGCCTCCCAAAGTGCTAGGATTACAGGCGCGAGCCACCATGCCTGGCCCACTGCTAGATATTTACCCAAGAAATATAAAAATATATGCCTGCAAAAAGGACCTGTATGCATAACGGCATTATTCATAATAGTCAAAAACCCAAATGTCCATCAACAGATGAAGGGATACACAGATTATGAAATATCCATACAACGAAATACCACTTGGCAATAAAAAGGATCCAAGTGATATACACAACAACATGGATAATCTCAGCAACTCTGTGCTGAGCAAAACAAGACTGACGAAGGAGAGTACATACTGAATGATTCTGTTGATATAAAACTCTATAAACAGCCAAACTCATTTATAGTGATAAAAAGCAGGTCAGTTGCCCGAGGCCGGGGGTGGAGAATGGGGATTGCTGAGAAGAGTTATAGGTGATGGAAAAGTTCAGTATCTTGATTGTGGTGGTGGTCACATGAGTTATCCATTTGTTAAAACTCATTGAACTGTACATTTAAAGTGGGTTCATTTATTGTATATAAATCATACCTTGAAATTGTTTAAAAACTTACATAAAAATGTGGTAATAACTGATAGAGATTTTCCAACTAAAAAATACATACATTCAATGGGTGGGCTGAACTTTTTTTTAGATTATACAACTCATTTCTCAGATAACAATCTCTGGGAAGGACTCTCCTGGTGGCAGTCCTTCCCACCAGGGTGGGGTGGCTGAAGCACGATAGAAAGCATCTTCCTTAACTTTCATCATCTGCTTGCCACAGACCAGGAGCAGGAGCAGTGCCCTCCTGCTGTCACCAAGGGCAAGGAGACAAGGCTGCCAGAGTAAAGCAACATGTTTCTCTGTCCTCTACTTTCCCTCTCTCCTTTGGCTTTCAGACACGGATGCTGCAGTAAACTCTGGTTCTTACTCTTGAGCTCTCTTCTAATCCAGGATCAGTTGCCTCTCCGGCAAACAATTTTTCTTCCCAGAGCTCTGTCGTCAGGCACTTTTCCCAACTCCTCACATTCACACAGTAGCTTCATGGGCTTTTGAAATCAGAGACATGGAGCTGGAAGGGATTTTAGAGGTGATCCAGTTCTATCCCCTCATTTAGCACATAGAGACACCAATGCCCAGTCACTGAGCATCTCCCATTTCTGCTCTATCTAGGCCAGCACCATCCAACTGAAATGTCTGCATTTGTGCAGTCTAATATGGCAGCCTTGCGGCAACTTGAAATGTGGCCAGTGCTACCAAGGAACTGATTTTTAAGTTTTATTTGCACTTGAAGTAATTTTAAGTAGCCACATGTGGCTAGTGTCTATTGTATTGGATAGCCCAGATGTACAGTACTGAAATCCAGAGTCCAGAAGTCAGGAGGACCAAATGGTCATCCTGTGTTCCCCTCTGCACATCACCCACTTTCACTGGGTTTAGGATGCTTCTAAGCACTGAGCTCCTCATCTTATTCAAGTTTGCAAATATTTCCTTTTTCCGTTGTTTGATCCTGACAGATCTACTTGAATTACATATGTATTAGGCCAAAGTTTCTCAAATATCAGTAGACCATTAAATCAATGTATTGGCTTTAACCAGTATTTTATAAATGATGAAATACATTAGACAAAAATATCAGCATGTATCACACTTAAAATATTGTTTGGTGGAGCCTGTGTTTTGGTTTGAGTATGTGAGAGTGGGGGGTAGGGTATAGCATGGATGCCATAATGTAAAATGTATCTTATGGCAGGTCAAAATTAAAAACGTGTGAAACCTCTAAGATACACTACTTAAATCTAGAGGCCCAAGTCAGTCCAAACTAGGAGATAATGAATGAACAAGCTTTCCAGTGCTATCTTTGAATACATTACTTAAAACAAACAGAAAAACTAGCATGAAATGAGGTTGAACTGGCCAATGTAGAACCACCGTGGGAGGTGCTGTGCAGACCCATGCAACTCACACAGTGAAACACTTCAAAGACATTCTTTCTGTAACATCTGATACTGTTTGTTCTTCTGATCCTATTGTCAAGGGTGGTATACATTTCTCTGTTCTATATGAAAAGAATGTAAAACAATTTACTTTTGCTGGGCATATTTTGTTCCAGAATTATTTCCTTTTATTTAAGTTCAAAAATTCCTTTACCAAATCTATTAAAATTTCAAAGACTCTTCAGAACAGGATACGGCACAGTATGTACACCTGATGAATATTTATTATCCCTAGTATTTATTGTTACAGAGCCAGTTAACAGGGATGTGCCCCTTCAGATCTTGGTACCCCCTACAAGGCTGAGCTGAGGAAGGGCTGGGACTGGTGGACTTGCACTCTGATGATGGGGGTGTGAATCTATCCTCTCTTTAAGGCCTCCATCCAGTTTTAGATTCCAGCTGGAAAGGGTAGGGCTGAACCCCTGGATTGGGGAACTTTGGGGGGAAATTAGATTGAGAGCAGCACTCATGCTCAATATCAAATAGCCCTCAGCTGTCCCTGAGAAGCTGGGACACACTAGAATATTAGCAAAGCACTCATATATTAACTTATTTAATCCTCACAACCATTCTAGATAGTAGATCTCATTAGCCTCATTTTACAGATAAGGACACTCAGGCACAGAGAGGACAAATGACTTGTGCATGTACAGCAAGTACGTCATAGAGCTGGGCTTCAAATCCAGGTGGTTGGCTTTAGTGTCTGCTCTTCAGCACTACCCACCTCCCTAGACTGATGCTTTTTTCTGTCTCTAAACTATTCAGGTGTCTTCCTGGGTGGTAAAAGAAATGGTCAGGAGGTAAAACCTTTTTTAAAAAAAATTACAAGCTGCTATTATTTTCCTTTCGTCACTAGATAGCGCTGGAAAAGCTTGTTCATTCATTATCTCCTAGTTTGGACTGACTTGGGCCTCTAGATTTAAGTAGTGTATCTTAGATGTTTCACACGTTTTTAATTTTGACCTACCATAAGAAATACATTTTACATTATGGCATCCACACTATACCCACCCCCCACTCTCACATATTCAATTAATTTGGATCCTTGTTAGACGTGCTAAGTCTTCATCTTGCCTATAGAAGAGAGAGACATGGGCATAGTTATAACAACCCGCCAAGGTCATAATGAAAAGAAATTGTTCACAACTCACTCCTCAACTTTGCTGGCTAATATTACCATTTTTTTAATTAAAAAAAATATGGAACGCTTCACGTTGGAACATCGCATTGTGTGTCATCCTTGCACAGAGGCCATGCTTGTCTTCTCTGTATTGTTCCAGTTTTAGTATATGTGCTGCCAAGGCAAGCACAGGAGGCTAATATTAAATCTCAGCCTCTCATAGTATTTTTTTTTGCACCTATTCAAGAAATGTGTTCTTGAGAAGCACCATACCTATTCACACCTGTCCTTGAGAAGGAGGTAAGTCCAGCACACCTCCCTCTGAGAAGGGAAAGGCTCAGAGCATGGTTTGCTATTAAGAAAATTAGCACGAGCAGAGAAAAAAAAAACCCTAGAAAACTGGGCAACAGATAAAATCCTAATTGTATTTACTATATACATGGCCACAGCCTACTATCCTACTGCAAGATGGTGGCCCTTGGCCATTCTTCTGGCTGCCAGCACAGACCACAGCCCTGGGCCGAGGCTCTGTCCCTACCTGCCTCCTTGGCAGTTATGCCCTGGTTCTCCATTTGAAAACTACAAACTTTAGAGCCCAAAGGAATGTTAGAAACCAGTTGCCTCAATCCCTTCAGTTTACAGCAGAGGTCAACTGGAGATCATAAGCATGTAAGGCAGGGGAAAAAGAAACTGGAATGTCAGTGAGGGTCTGTGGGGACTTCTGTCCCATTTCAGAACGGAAGGCTCTTCTGTGTTTAGTTTTGACTTTTCTCCACTTTTCAAGTTTTCCATAGTGTGAATCTATTAATTAGTAGTCTAAAACATAGTCAGTTACTGTTCACTTCTCCTCCAGATGCCATTAGATATATTGGGAACCCCCAATATATCTAAAGACTACATTAGCTTCAAGTCATCTTGAATTCCCCTAAACATTCCTTTTCTTCCCATCTAGCCTCCTTTATTTCAGGTTATGGAAAGAGGGCCATCCCCATTAGCTCAGATGAACTGGAAAACCCGATTACTCTAGTTATAACAAGAGCACAGGTGTATTGGGCCAGCACTGTTCTAACAGCTTCAGAACCCAGAAGAGCTTTAGAGCTCTTAGACACAACCCAGCTAACCCTCAGAACAATCCTGTGAGGTAGGTACCATCATGATTCCCATGATAAAGATGAGGAAACCAAGGAATGGAAAAGTTATGGACATATCCCACAACCAGTAAGCATAGTTAGGGACCAAGAAGTTCCACAATGACTAGTTTCCAGATAACCTGTTTCTGTCTCTTTGGTGCCCAACCATCTCATTTTGGATGAAAAGCCACAAGTCAACCACTCAGGTCACACATGGTTCTGAAAGTCCTATACTGTTCTGGATTCCCAGGCACAGAACTCCAGGCTGCTCAGGAAGAGACTATGATTCTTCCACCTGCCAGCTACTATTGGCCATCCCTTCTCAGTGCTTCTAGCGCCAGCCTTCTCATCTCAATTCTCTATTCTACATTGTTATTTATAATCCATTGTGTGCTGGGACATCAAACCACTCAGCAATGACATTCTGAATTAAAAAATGTATATACACATGTAATGAAAACCTACTAGCTTCATCTCTTTCTGACTTGTAGTTCCAGCTTTAAAAACCAAATTAGAAACCATGACAGGGAGACCCTGGGGAATTTTGGGGCACTTTACCATCAGGAAAGGGTATCGACTTTAGCACAAAGCCTTGGCAGCAGCTATGCTGACTCATCAGAGGCCTTTCCCTTTCTTCCAGGTGTTTAAGTTCTGAGCAGCTACCTGGAAAGGGCCTGCTGGATAACTGAGGTGTTTACTGGCAGAGTCTCATTTCATTCATGTGCCCCTAGGAAGAAAGGAATGGGCACTGCATTTCCAAAGAAGATGCCCAGAGTCACATGAAATCCACATCCATGAGGTTTCCTTGAAGGAAGCAAAATTTGATGTCAGAGACTCTCCAGACTCAGGAAGCGTTTCCGGGTGGCTTGGGACTTAGTTTCCTTTCACAAGCTGCTCAGCCTAAGACCAAACCTCAGCAGGTGCACACATATTTTCCTTCACCCGAGGAGCTCAGCCTCCATGCTGGCTGGAGGAAAGGGGCATTTGTCTTGACCCAGTCATATGCCTACCAGGTTCCTCTCTGGACCCAGAGAAAGCATTTCTGAGATAGCCGCACTAGACTAGGCAGGTGACATTACTAAGGCATGTTGACTTGGAGGAAGAGGGATTAGGAGAAATAGAGAGAATCCTGCACTGTGGGGTAGGAGACCCACAGTCCTTCTAATCTCTTCTTTGTAAGCCACTCCATGACCTTGAGCAAATCACTTAATCTCTGTCTCAGTTTCCTCAGTCACAAAATAGGATATACCACCTGTCCTACCTTTATCCGTGAGCTGCTGGATTAGATGCAGTTGGCTGTTGGAAGAATTGTGAAACACTACCTATCCCCAACAAGCCACAACAAAGCCTCTCTTAGCCCTCCAAGCAGGTGCGGCCCAAGTCATTGGAAAGTTGCACCCACACTACTAAGCTATGATGCTGGGTACACCATTCATGTCAGAAGCAGGAGCTGAAGGGGCTTGGAAAATGAAACTAGAAATGATGATCAGGAAATAAGTCCCTTCTGGAGCTGCAGATAATGAGGTACCCCCCTACCACCACTGCCCCCTCTTCTGGAGATAAAAGATCCTATTGAGGCTCCTGGTGCGGGATCACTAGCAGGGCAGAGCTGAACATCCAATCTCCCTCCCTGGGTCACAGATCCCTGCAAAGAATAATCCTTCAACCCCAGAATTGCCTTCCCTCCCTGAGAGAGCTGACTGACATCCTGCAGGTAATAAGCTAAAGGTGCTCTCAACCTCAGGAGACTTCCTTTCAGCACTCACCTAAAAGTTAGTTCCCAAACTTAAAGTGTCTGGACTCCAATATCAAGCTGCCAGTCACAGAACAAAGGCTGTGATCTAGACCAGCCTGGGCAGCACAGTGAAACCCCATCTCCAAACTAGCTGGGTATGGTGGTGTGCACCTGTAATCTCAGCTACTCTGGAGACTGCGGCAGGAGGATCGCTGAAGCCTAGGAGTTCGGGGATGCAGTGAGCTAGGATCCCAACACTGCACTCCAGTCTGGGCAACAGAGCAAGATCCAGACTCTAAAAAAAAAAAAAAAAAAAAAAAAGCTGTGATCCACTTAAAGTCCTAATAGGCCACCACTATCTGCCCTTTTGTCAAGAACTTTTGGTCTCCCTCATGAGAGTGTTTTTTTGTTTTCTTTCTTTCTTTTTCTTTTCTTCTTTTTCTTTTTCTTTTTTTAAATACAGATGTCCTAGATTTTTGTTGTTGATTTAAATGAACAATCTCTCTCTTAAGTGCAGACAGCCATCACATTTTCCAGAAGGAGAAATGGAAACAGTGGAAAGGCAAGTCACTTTGCCCAGGCTTTGCTGTTTTTCACAACCTCAGCAATGAGGAGCTTTGCCTCAATAACTCAAGACAAAATATATTAATAACTCCAAGGCTCAGAATCCAAAATCATCAGAAACCTGGAGAGGGAGCCAGCTGGACTCCTCACTCAACTGAACCTGGTTAGATCAGTAAATGCCTCCAGGCTGCAGTTTCCCCATTTGTGAACTTTGGGCTAATGGAGAAACCAGGAGAGACCAAGGTTTTGGATAAGTCACAGAAAGGATACTACATCATCTCAAAGGACAAAATGCAACTTCTAAGAATTACAAAAAGCAGGCAAAGCTAAGTGAAGATGCTTCTCCCCCTCCCCTCTAGAACTCACACTTTGGCACAAAGAAAGGCCTTTGAAACACAACACTCTGCAGTGGTCTTTACTGCGGTGGACAGCAACCTGTCCCAAGCCCCAAGCCCTCAGGAGAGGCATATTTCTGCGCAATACACCTCACTCAACTAACCTCAGTCCTGCTATCTGTGGGTCCACTGGTAACTGCAGAAAATTGTCAGCTTCCTTTGCAGCCAAGGACTGTAACAGAGAAGGCCATAGATTGCAAGCCAGATGACCCAACAGGCAAAACTTAACCAATGCTCCCAGAAGCTTTTAGGCACCATGTGGGAGAAAATGAGGGGAAGCCACTGGGGCGTGGTCGGAACATTTTTACCGGTGAGAGCAGCGCGAGAGTATGAGTAAAGAACAGGTGGGGCTCTTCCCTAACACACGCCCACCTAACGGTGGGGACTGGTTCTTGCTCAAAGATGCGGCCCTGCTCTTTCGATTGTGCGGTGCGCCCCAGCTGTTTGCAAAGGTGTGGTCAGCACGCAAAGACTCCAGACGTCATTTTGATATTTTTAAAACGTTAAACGCCACCAGCAGCCAACTAAGAATTAACTCTTAAGAGTATACACTCCTAAGTGCATATGTGTGTATGCACTGGAGGGCATCCGAGAGCTGGCGTCTCCCACTGGGCCCTGGGCGAGGTGGAGAGTGTTACCTGGCCAGGTCGAGGAAAGAGTCCACCGTCTCTTTGGGGACAGGAGGAGGCCCCGAGTCCTCCAGCCCCAAGTCGCTGGACTGAAGGGTCTGCGCACCGGATCCCGGCTTGATGATGAACGCCAAGGCCACGGCGAGCCCCGAGGCACTCAGCGTGGTGAGGCCAAAGTAGGCGACAGCGATGCCGCCCAGACGCCCGAGGGAGCTGGCATCGAGGGAGGCGGCGCCCGACACCAGGCTGCAGACCACTAGCGGCAGGATGATCATGCGCAGCATGCGGAGCAGCATCTCGCCAGGGAAGGCCAGGTAGGTGACCTGCGTGCGGCTCAGGCTGAGCCCGCGCAACGCCGCGCCCAGGCCCGCGCCCGCCAGCACCCCAGACACGGTGAGCAGCACCAGCGCTTGGCGCCGCAGGAAGCCCGCGCAACGCCGCGCGCGTCCAGCCGCTGTCCCCGGAGCTCCGGGCCCGGCCGCAGGCCCCGCCTGGGCGCTGTCAAGGTAGCCGTTGGTCTCGTTGCTCTTCTCCATGGCGCTGCACGCCGCTCCGAGCTAGAGGTGGCAGGGGACGTGGGCTTTGACAAAAGACGGGGCTCCCAATGAATGGTCAGTCGGCGATGGTGAGGTCGGCCAGCTGTGCTTCGCAGGTTTTGGGAAGCCGCCCCGGGGGTCTCCCGGCCTGGCGCAGGAACAGGTGCGAGAAAGGCGAGGAGAAGCGCGGAGTGTGGGTTGGAGCCGCGGACGGAGAGGATCGCGCCGCGCCCAGCCTCCCCGGAGCAGCGGCCGGCTGGAGATGATGCAAGCGGGAGCCGCAAGCGAGGACGCAGACGGGGAAGGAGGAGGGAGCGGGAGCGGGAGAGGCCGCGGCCCCAGCCCGCCCACTTCACGCCCGCCGTCCCGCCCTCTGCGGCGCTGGCCAATCACAGCCCTGGAGCCGCCGCCGGGAGCCTCTGGTCCCCACCCGGGTCGGGGGTGCCGCGGGGGGCGGCCGGGCAGGAGGCTCCACCCCAGGCTGCGGGGGCGCGGGCGGCGCCGGGCGATCCTGGCGCCAATAGCCGCCTCCTTACCCGGCTAACGGAGGCCGGCTCCGGGCGACCGCGGGGAAGTGCGGGCTGAAGGCCCGCCCGGGCTCGTTGGCACCTACCGGGCCCTCTCCCGCGGCCGGGACTGAGTCCTTGGGGCCAGAGGGCCCGGGAGAACTTGGAACGCAGCGGCGTTCCTCCTCCTGAGGACTGTGGGAGGGGAGAGGAGGGGAGGGTTTCTCCCTCCCAGGTGGTGCTTTCGCCTCCGCGCCGCCCGCGCTCCTCTCCAGAGCTCGCCGGCCTCTCCCGCCAGGGGGCCGCGCGCGGTGAGGGCCCCAGGGCGGTCCTGCCGCCGCGTCCCCTCCTGCGGAAGATCCCTTCTTCCAGGGGTCCTCACGGGCTCGTGCGGTAAAGTACGCCATGGTGTGCAGCAAGGCCCGGCTCTGAGATAAGGGATTGACCGGAGGGTGGATGAATGAGGGGAGCCTTCGCACGCGCTCATTAGGGCTGTAACGCAGCCCCACCGCGACAGAAAGGGGGCTCGCGGTGCCAGCAAACCCGGCGCGCCTGGGCCGCGCCACCGCGCGCACTGGGGCGCTCCTGGGCGTGTGTCCTGGGGCTACCAGAATGGGACTGGGTTGCCCGCCTGGCAGCTGTCTGCAGTATGGGCGTTTAAGACGCAAAACTCTTCTAGAAGAAACAGAGCTCTCACGCCACCTCTTCCAGTTGGTTTCTGCCACGTAACCCAAGCTGAAACACAAGCCACTGGATTTTAACCTCTTCCATTACCAGGCCTGAGCCCTGGCGCGAAAACAGCCAGACGGCGGTTTGGCCATTCTGAATGGTTCCTCATTGTTCACGTTCTGTGGATTTCCTGTTTATTTCATCTTTTATTTGATATCTGCTTTGGCCACGCGAGTAACAAGGGAAACTTCTGCTGAGTCTTTTTACTGTGTCACAGTTATTATATTTTTATATTTTCTTATTATGCTTGTGAATTGTTCTTAAAGACTTCCGTGAGTGAAGTCTTTTTTTTTCTCCTTCCTTCCTTTCTTCCCTTCCCATTCTTTCCTTTCTTTCCTCTCTTTCTGGGACAAGGTCTCGCTGTCTTGCCTAGGCTGGTTTCCCAGTTCCTGGGCTTATGGGCTCCTCCTTGGTAGCTGGCACCACCCACTGTGCCAGGCAAGGGAAGACTTAATTGTGGCTAACCTCAATTAAGGAGGAAGGCAATTTACTATAGATTTCTTGCTAAAAAGGGGTCATCTTAAAACATGTCGTGACATATTTGTGCAAATCAAAATGCCTTCATAAGGAACTTTAAGGAGCTGTCCAAATTTTGAGACTGGGTATTTTATTGCTTGGAGCCAGCCAGCTATTGGCTAGAACTTGTAGGGATTTTGTGTGTGTGTGTGTGTGTGTGTGTGTGTGTGTGTGTGGTGGCGGGGGGGGGGGGGGGGGGGGGGGGGGGGGTGTCAGATGAAGAGCTGCATATATTTGCACTGAAGAAAGACTAATTCCTGCAGACACACACTGTGTTTTGCCAATCAGCCCTTCCCTTTATTTTGACTACCACGTTTATGCAAAAGACTCTCAAATAATGCTCCAGAAATGAGTCTCCAGCTGCCGGTTTTACATCTCCACCTGAATATCCAGCAGGCATCCCAACTTGAAATGTTGAAAACCAGACTCATGGTTGCCTTTCTCAAGTCTGCTCATCCTTTCTGTTAAAACATAATTGACGACCCAGTCACCTCTGTGTGAAACTTCAAAGTGAACTTTGATTCTTCCCTCTGTGGCGCCTTCTCTCATCTAATCAATTGCCAAGTCCCACGGAGATTCCTTTCACAATATTTATCACATCTGCCCATCCCATCTATTCCCACTGCTACCACCCTGGCTCAGTTCTTATTTCCTCACTTCTTCTTTTTTTTTTTTTTTGAGACGGAGTCTCGCCCTGTCGCCCAGGCTGGAATGCAGTGGTGCGATCTGAGCTCACTGCAAGCTCCGCCTCCTGGGTTCATGCCATTCTCCTGCCTCAGGCTCTCCAGCCCCAGGCCCTTATTTCCTCACTTCTTATCAGGGCTATTGAAATGTTCTCCTAATTAGTCTTCCCACCTCCAATGCTCCTCTTGTTCCAACCATCCTTATTTTGCCTTGCCCCAGGCTAATCTTCCTAATGAGTAACATACATGTTAGGATAAAGTTCAGCTTTCACCCAGGAGAAAAAAAGGAGAAATGAGTACATGCCTTCTCCCTTTAAATACACTTCCTGAAAGTCACAGATTATTTCTCTTATATTTCATCGATAAGAATTGAGTCAAATGACCATACCTTGTTGCAAGAAAAGTTAGGGAAGGTAATTTTTGTTTTACACAGGCATGCACCCAGTTAAAAAATTGGAGTTTCTGTTACTAAAGAAACACAGAAAAATGATATTGGAGGACAACTCCTTTGTATCACTTATTGTTCAAAAGCTTTCAGTGGCTCCCACTGAATTAAGAATGTGTTCCTCATCCTGGCATTCGAGGCCTACCATGATCTCGCCTCAGCCTGCTCTCTAGCCTTGTGCCCTCTATGCCTCCTGCAAAAGTGGCACTGTGTGCTGCTTCCACATTGTTTTGCCTCTCCATCCAGTCCCAGTTCAGATATCACATTCCTCCCATAGCCTTTCTGAATCCCCTTTGCACCAACTCTGCTTGCTGCCTGCAGCTTTTTGTGCTGTACCTGTGCACTCCAAAGCTGCAATAATAGTCAGTTAACCCTCAACTGGGAGTGGGGAACTCCCTGAACTATTAGACATCGTGTGGTGCTGAGTGTGAGAGCACTGTTTGGGGGTGCCTTATGCTATGCCACGTATATCTGTCATTGAATTAGCAAAAACTCTCCTTAGGAAGGAGTTGGTCTCTTGGGGCATTTTATCTCCAGAGGGCTGCCCTGTAGCCACTCTGCCTACTTGTGAGGCAAACCAAGAAATAGGTGTCCTCTTCTGGCCTCAGCAACATTTGGTGGTATTACTATATCTCTCTATGAAAGGGTTTCACTTTCTGCCACCTTTTCCCCTCTTTCTTCCTCTCCTTTTGCATTTTTTGGTCTTTTGATAATGTTACATGCCTCATGTTTGTAGGTATTTTGTGGAAAAAACAAACAAACAAACAAAAAACCCAAAGTTGATTCCTGTGTTAGACCCTTTCCCCCACAGTACTTACATGTGTTTTCCCTGGTTTCTAGATGCATAAGTACTGAATTATAGCAACGTCTTACACGTGATCGAGCCTGACAGCATTACTACCACCATCATCTGATCCCGTGATAGGCTAAAGTATTGTTCAGCCAAAATTTCTTTCCTTGTTTCTCCCACTTAGATAAGAGTTTGCATTCCCCATTGCCTTTGAGCTTTGCCATTTAGCTCCTTGGCTAGTGGACTAAGTGGATGTGCTGCAAGCGGAGGCATCAAAATGTTTTCACACAAACGTGTGTGGACTCCTGCATACATGTGACCCAGCATGCCTTGGGTAGATGCTGCCCCTTCAGCCTGGCACCAGAACAAAGACAGGAGTGTGCCTGAATTTAGCCAGCAGCCCTGACCAAACCCAGCTGCCTCACAGCCTAAAGAAGAACACCCCAGTCAACCCACAGACCCATGTGTGAGAAAAATAAATGCTTATTGAAACCCACTGAGTTCCGGAGTCATGTGTTATACTGCATTATTGTAGCAATAACTGAGTAATACAAATGCTAACTTCAGCATCTGTTCCAATTATCTATTGCTGCATAACAAACCAGCCTAAACCACGCTGGCATAAAACAACAATCACTCAAAAAGAAGTGGCATAAAACAACCACCAATTTTTTATGCTCATGATTTTATAGGCCAGAAATTCATATAGGGCATAACAGTAGGTCTCATTTCTGTTTAACAATGACTGAAATCCCAAGCTGGGGTGGCTTAATGGCTAGAGATGGCTAGGACAGCTCACTTGGGGTCCTCTGCTTGTGGCCTAGGTTGTGGCTATCTATTAGGATCATCAGTTCTTTCCCACATTGCATCTATTGAGTATGGAATGTCCAAGATGTCTCATTCATTCACACGACTGGCATCTTGGCTAGTGGGTTTAGATCTGCTGGGGCTAGCTGGGCATCTCTTGTTCTGTCAGTGTGGGTAGCTTGGGTTTCTTCACAGTATGGCAATCTTGGTGAAGTCAAATCTCTTATGGAGTGATTGACTTCCCCCAAAGTGAGTGTCTAAGACATGTAGGTAGAAGCTGCAAGACTTCTTCTTTTTTTTTTTTTTTTTTGAGACGGAGTCTCGCTCTGTCGCCCAGGCTGGAGTGCAGTGGCCAGATCTCAGCTCACTGCAAGCTCCGCCTCCCGGGTTCACGCCATTCTCCCGCCTCAGCCTCCTGAGTAGCTGGGACTACAGGCGCCCGCCACCTCGCCCGGCTAGTTTTTTGTATTTGTAGTAGAGACGGGGTTTCACCGTGTTAGCCAGGATGGTCTCGATCTCCTGACCTCGTGATCCGCCCGTCTCGGCCTCCCAAAGTGCTGGGATTACAGGCTTGAGCCACCGCGCCCGGCCAAGACTTCTTCTGACCTAGCCTCAGAAGTCCCAGAACATTACTTCTTTCTCATTCTGTCAGTCAAGCAAATCATTAAGGCCAGCCCAAATTCAAAGGAGGAGAATTAGACCCCATCACTCAATGGTGGGAATAACCAAGAATTTGCAGCCATCTTCAATCCACAGTAACATTCCTGCTTAAATACTCGTGTTTTGTGGGCCAGAGCAGCACACATAAGTCACTACTTGCCCTAGCTCTGGTGTCTCTTTAGACAACTCTATTAGAAATTTGCTTTGTACAGTCTCTCAATAAATGGTGCTGGGAAAACTGGATAAAACCCTCATCTCACACCATATACAAAAATCAACTCAAAATGGATTAAAAACTTAAATTTAAGACCTGAAACTGTTAAACTACTAGAAGAAAATATGAGAAATATGAGAAAAGCATCATGGCATTGGTATGGGAAATGATTTTTTAAAAATACGACCCTGAAGCACAGGGAACAAAAGGAAAAACAGACAAATGGGATTACGTCACACTAAAAAGCTCTGCGGAGCAAACAATCAACAGAAAAAGACAACCTACAGAGTGGGAGAGTATATTTGCAAACCAGACATCTGATAAGGAAAGGGTTAATATCCAAAATATATGAGGAACTCAAACAATTCAACAGAAAGAAAACAAATAACCCGGTTAAAAAATGGGCAAAGGACTTGAATACACATATCTCCAAAGAAGGCATACAAATGGCCAATAAGTATATAAAAAATGTTCAGCATCACTAATTATCAGGGAAGTGCAAATTAAAACCACAATGAGATATCACCTGACACCTATCAGAGTGGCCATTAACAAAAAGAAGAAAGATAACAAATGTTGAGAGGATGTGGAGAAAGGAGAACACTTGCACACTGTTGGTGGGAATGTAAATTAGTATAGCCATTATGGACAACAGTGTGGAAGTTCCTCAAAAACTTAGAAATGAAAACAGCAATCCCTGGATGTATATCCAAAGAATATGAAATCAGTATGTTGAAGAGATATCTGCACTCCCATGTTCGTTGCTGCACTATTCACAATAGCCGAGATATGGAAACAACCTAACTGTGTATCACAGGATGAATGGATAAAGAAAATGTGGTACATAAACACAATGGAATACTATTCAGCCTTTAAAAGAAGGAAATCCTGTCATTTACAACCACATGGATCAATCTGAAGGATATTTTGTTAAGGCAGGCACAGAAAGACAAACCATATGATCTAATTTATATGTGGAATTTATTGTACAAAGTAGAACTCATTGAAACAGAAAGTAGAAAGGTAGTTATTAGAGGCTGGTGATTGGGGGGATTGGAGATATGTTGGTCAAAGGAAATAAAATTTCAATTAGATAGGAGGAATAAGTTCAAGAGATCTATTGTACATGGTACTGACTGTAGATAATAACAATATATTGTATACTTGAAAGTTGCTAAGAGAGTAGTTTTAAAGAGTTCTCACTGCAAAAAATAAGTCTTTGCAGCAATGTATGTGTTAAATAGTTTAGCCATTCCACAATGTATACATATATCAAAACATCATGTCTTACACCATAAATACATACAATTTATGAAATAAAAGAAAGTTCTTTTGGCATGATTTAGTCATGTTCTTAAAACCATGACTACATCATCCATCATGAAGGAGACTCAATTTCCCTCATTAAAGAATGGCTATAGATTTTTTACTTACAGAGTAATAACAATAGTTTTATTCCTTTCTTGTCAAAGTGACTGCCACTCCCAGTATACTTATGTATCCACGAACAGTGTATTGTACTGACACGCCGGCTTCTGCTAGCAAAAAGGTTGTCTCAGCTCTAGCCTCACATCTGATGACCATTACATATTTTTCACACTATTTCACTAGAGTCAGCAGGAACACCATTAAAATCATAGAGCAGGAGTTATTTTTCTGCCATGAATGGACTGAAAAAAGAAAATTGTATCCTTCATCACAGGCAAATTTGGATTCTGGAGTCCTTTTTACTTTTCCTAAGAGATACCAGATAGTTTAAGTAACAATTATATTAAAAAGGTTAAATGCCAGTTTAGTTCTTTCCCTATCAGCAAAACACAACTTTGTAGGAAGTACAATGTGATTTTTTTAAAAGAATATTTGCTCTCCAAATAGATCTGAGTACTTAGCAAACAGAGCAAGCAAAGAAAAAAATCCAAAGTAATAAATAAATTCTTTTTCTCCTGTGGTGAACAACTTAGTATACAGTGGCATACTGGCATCAAAGTACTGATGACTTTGTAATCAGTAATCCTTTTTCTAGGCTCCCCTCAGTATAATCCCTACCAACCAAAAAGAAAAAAAAAAAAAAAAAAAAGAGAGAAAAAAGGGGCCATAGAAATGACCCTAGAACCAAAAGGTCAGGCGCAGACTCAGATAAACAATTTGAGTCAATACTAAAAAAGGAATTTGGTCAGAATGGGAGTAAAAGTCAGAATGAAACTGAAGTAAGGTGTCTGTCTCTATGGTTTTAGAGACTAGCTAAAGATATAATAACTGACACTTTCTTTGTGGAAGGGTCTGGTGAAATAAGAGCACCAAAGAAGACAAGTTAGAAGATGGGAACACCAGTTAGGTTGGTGTCTGGGTTTTGTGGGTGGCAGTTCTAAGGCTAGGGATTTAATTCAACAACACAACCAGATGTTTATGTAGTTTCCTACTAAGAATAAATCACTCTGCAAGACTCATAGAATGAATACAAAACTGGGGAGTAAGAATAACTAGAGCAGCTGATAAAATGCATATTCCTGAGCCTGGAGCAGGGCCTTGGAACCTGCATTTCAATAAGCCAATCCCTCCTTCACCGTATTATTCAATCAAGAAGAATTTTTAAGGGCATTGAATTAACAGAGTTCAGCATTAGAAAAGAACAAAATGAGATCTAGAGCTAGGCCTTTAAAGCCTGCCAATCAAGTCCTTCCAACTAAGTGCAATGCTAAGAGGAAGTCTTTTCCTGCTTAGAGAGCCTCATGTGAATAATTCTGAGTCTTTTGGTAAATACACAGTGGTTTAGACTTCCTCTCTATCAAGTGACTCTCCAATGATGTGATTATAGAAAGTTGTAAGGACAGTTACAATTTTTTAAAAATTGAAAAAGAAGAGTGCTTCACTTGTAAGACAAATGCATGGATATTGTGATAGATAATGAAAACAGTCCCATTTTTCACCTCTCCCTATGTCCTGACCCTTTGTCATGTTGCTTTTCAGGGCCCTCCAGTTCTGAATCTGGGCTCAGTCATATGCTTCCCTTTGGCCAGTGGATATGGCTGACTGAGACAAGTGAGATTTGAAATGGACTTACACATTGAGCTTTTCTCTTGTGCCTGTGCCAATGCCATAAGACCATGCCTGGACTAGCCTGATAGAGGATGAGAGTCACCTGGAGCATGACTGAGTCCTCCAGCTATCATAGTAGAGGTCATTCCAGACCAACGACCAACCAGTTAGCCCGCGGATATGGGAGCAAGCCCAGCCAAGATCAGGAGAGCTGTCTAGTTCCTGCCCCCCACCCCACCTCCTGAAACATGAGCAAGAGACACTTATTGTTATATGCCACAGAGGTTTCATGGTTTTTTTTTTTTTTTTTTTTTTTTTTTTTTTAACTGTATTGGTCCAAGTTCTCCAAGAAGCAGATGCTAGCTGGGTGCAGTGGTTCATGCCTGCCTATAATTTCAGCACTTTGATGGGCTGAGGCTGGAGGATCGCTTGAGCTCAGGAGTTCGAGACCAGCCTGGGCAACACAGGGAAACTTTGTCTCTCCAAAAAAAAAAAAAAAAAAAAAAAAGAGATAGAATAAAATGTACAAGGGATTTTATTAGGGACTTTCTTATGTAAGAGAAAATAGAGAGGGAGCTGTGGACTAGGAATGCTGTCAGAAGGCAATGTAAGTCTGATCCCGGGTGAAGGAAACAGGGAAGGAAGGTTGAATGGAAATGTCCTAGACTGTTCTGCAATAGCAGGAAGGTGTAGCAAAGCCATTGGGGAACCTCAAGTGAAAGCCAGCTGTCAGAGGAGTTTTGAGCCTCCTAGGAACAGCAGAATCCCCACTGCATTCAGCCATTGGCTGGGAGCTGCTTGTGGGAGGCATGGCCTTGACACAAACATTGCAGTGGATTTCAGAGCACACTAATTGGTGAATTAGGCTAATTAGTCTGCAAGGTCTTTCTCATGGCTGCCACAGTTGCACTGCATTATTATGGGAAGACAACTGATATAGGCAGAGACTACTTACTGTAGAAGATTCTCAATATGAGCAGTACTGCCTCCTAAAGGACATTTTGGAAGTGTCTGGGGGAGTCTCTTAGCTGTCATAATGTTTGAAGGCCAGGGATGTTAGATGTCCTGCAATGCACTGCACCATCCTGCACAGCAAATCTTTCTGTGTCCTTCATGGGTTTCCAATGTCCTGTATGAAATCCACAAGGGAAATAATCTGTTGAAAATTATCCGAGATAATAATCTGATTCTGTTTTATATAGAAACATCAAATATTTCTTGCTTAATATCAATATGCACTGAATTTCTAAGATTGCAATTGCTGTGCATATTGAAAAATGCTTTGTTTGAAACTTATATTAAGTGTTGGTTACCTATTTTAGGAAATCATGCCAGAAAGCATCACTACTTGTGGTGTATGAGTCACCAATGCAGTGCTTCCGGGACAGTCTGCATTTGTGACAGTGGCCGCCATGTGCAACGTGGAGCATCTGGCTCTTTTTTTGTTTATTTGTTTGTTTTTTGAGACAGAGTCTTGCTCAGGCTGGAGTGCAGTGGCACGATCTTGGCTCACTGTAACCTTTGCCTCCCTGGTTCAAGCAATTCTGCTTCAGCCTCCCAAGTAGCTGGGATTACAGGCACTTACCACCACACCCGGCTAATTTTTATATTTTTTTAGTAGAGGCGAGACTTTGTCATGTTGGCCAGGCTGGTCTTGAACTCCTGACCTCAGGTGCTCCGCCTGCCTCAGCCTCCCAAAGTGATGGGATTACAAGCATGAGCCACCGCGCCTGGCCTGGCTCTTTTGTTAAATTGCCCTCCATGATCATTCCTGGGCACTGACGATGAAACAAATTTTATTATATTGATTTTCTTGAAATTGTATGGTTGCTAGGCTGTTTTACTTAAGTACTTGATTTTAGTATGAAAGAAGGTGCTAGGTCTCCCATAGTGCAGAACTACTCCTGTAGAATGGGGGTTAAAAAGCTATATAAAAATTATAAAAGAGAAGAGAAATGTACACACGTTCATAGCAGCATTAGTCACGATAGCCAAAAAGTGGAGGCAATCCAGGTGTCTGCTGACAGATGAATGGATAAACAAAACAATCTATACACACTCCTTCCTCAGCAGCCCAAGATCACACTGAGCTTCACCCTTCATTGGAAAACTGAGCACCAGATGTGTGGGGAGGTGTCCGAACATCAGCCCTGCGGAGCCTGTCCTCTGAAGTCCTGGTTTCTAGTAACACCATCACTTCCCTTTCGCTCCCCAGTCCTAGAGGTGGTAGCTTCTCCCTTCGGTTATTAATCTCTGGTTTGCCTCAGCATTCTCTTTTTGCTTTTTTTCCCTGATACCTAACACCATTGTCATCAATTACCTATATTATATCTCTTCTCTGGTTTGCCTCAGCATTCTCTTTTTGCTTTTTTTCCCTGATACCTAACACCATTGTAATCAATTACCTATATTATATCTCTTCTGTTGGAAATTCCTAGTGTGATTTCTGTTTTCCTGACTGGACACTGACCAATGAAACCTCTTAAAAATACACATTTCTCTGTCAACAAAGTGGTGCAGTAGTGATGTTGCCTCTACCTGTACTCATAGGACAGAATCTGGTATGGATCCCAATAGCAGTTAGATTTCAGTCTCTATTTTCTACTAAAAGGAGCAAGACTCTTTGTTTTTGGGTTGTTTTGTTTGTTTGTTTATTTGAGAGAGTCTTGCTCTGTCACCCAGGCTAGAGTGCAGTGGGAAGATGGCTTGAGCCCAGGAGTTTGAGGCTGCAGTGAGTCACGATCAAGCCACTGCACTACAGTCTGGGTGGCAGAGTGAGATCATGTCAGAAGGAGAGGGAAGGGGAGGGGAGGGGAGGGGAGGAGAGGGGAGGGAAGTGGAGAGGAGGGGAGGGGAGCAGGAAAAAAAGGAAGGAAGGGAGGGAGGGAGGGAGGAATTAGGTTTATAGATTTACAAGCTAATTTGATATTAATGAAAACATTAGTAACATCTAGCATTCTCCATACACAATAGCACTCCATGGATGCTGAAAACCCACCCAGCCATCCTCCTCATGATGGGCTGGGGAAGGCACCTAGGTAATCCTGTGGTGATGCAGGCCTCTTGGGCACTTACTGCTCCATCTCTGGGGGCTTCCTCAGGACTAATGTTCAGCCCCTCCCCATTGTCCATAGCTGTCACTGAAAGATTGTCTGGTCCTTCATCCTGGTGGATGGATATCTTTTCTGATTGGTTGGAAACAAACTAATTACTAGACACTTTAAATATCACTGGTTATTTCGGATTGTGGTCATGTTCTGTGCCATTTCCTTTGGTCTCAAAGTCAACACATGCTGAAGTTCTTTATCCTGACTTGAGGACTCCTCTAGACAGCCAACTCTCCCACACCCCTGAGTCTGCTCATGGTTGTGCTGGAACTTCTGGATCCCCGGCCCTTCTGGGAATAACTGAACCAACTTCTGGGGATAACTGAACCAACAATGAGATCCTTTTTGCCCGGACCCTGTTTCATTTACCCTCCTATCCTCAGCACCTCGCAATTTGCTGGGAGCATTGTAGACACTGTTGTATGATATAGAAGTCTGTTGAACAGTGGAGCAGTGGTGAAGTTGTTTTTTGAATGGTGTGGCAGTATAGAGTAGTGGTTTGCTGAATGAGACAGCAGTATGGAGTAGTGTGATTGGCATAGCACTATGGTTTAGTGTTTTGTTGAATGATGTAACAGTATGGTACAGAGGTTTGCCGAATGGTACAGCAGTATGATATAGGGGTTTTTTGAATGGCTTAGCGGTATGGCCAAGTTTGTTGAATGGTGCAGCAGAATGGTGTTGTGGTTTGTTGAATGATACATCAGTCTGATGTACAGGTTTATTGAATGGTGTAGCAGTATGGCATGGTGGTTTTTCAAATGGCTCTGCAGTGTGAAGTAGGAAGTCTGACGTGTGTATATCTCTTTTTGGCCACTTAGGAGCCGTGCGATCTTGGGCAAGTTACTTAACCTTTCTGTGCCTCACTTTATATTCTGTAAAATGGGGTTAACAACGTCATAGTGTTGCTGAGAACCAAATGAATGTTGTGCACAAAATAATTAGCACAGTTCCCGATACATTATAAAATGCTTCATGAACATTAACTGAAACAACAATTATATAACAAAATTTGTTATTGTTGTGCGTGGTTTCGTTTGTTATTTTAACTAGTTAATGTGTCAGAATAAAGAAAAACACACTCCAAGCTCTACTTCCATCTAAGGAAAAAGAATTTGAATTCTTGTTCACTATGTGGTTGAATAATACAAAGAAGAATCCAAGCAAAACCTTGCTGTGTCATGGGGGAAGGTTAGGCATTTTCTGGTGAATTTTTCAGATCAAATTCTTGTTTTCTTTTTTCCTTTCTCTTGTGCTGTGGTGGGGCTTTCCTGAATTCTTGCTGCTTTTGCTGAGTGCAGGGGAGTAAGTCACCATCTGCAAGAAGGCACGTGTAGATGAGATGGAATAAAAATCCAAGTGTCACTATGAAAGGTCATTGCTGGTTAACAGGAAAAGGAATGGGCATTCGTCCCTGCTTGGCAGCCGATCTTGGCCCTTGGCAAGCATCCATTGTGAGTTTGGCAAGTGGCAGAAGTGGGCAGGTCATCCTGACTCTTCTCCACCCCACACCCTCCTCCCATGCCCAGGGCCAGTGTGAAGGTCACATGTCTTTCTTTTGAGTCATCTCCGTGTTTAGGCTGCCTATGTCCAAGCTAACTAGGGAGACTGACTGTCAGAACTGAAACAAGATCCCCATCTTGATATGAAAGGCAAAGGACTTCACTCAACAGGAATGAGGAATGGTGAAATCTGCATAGGAGGCAAGATCAGCATCAACAGTGATGCCATGTTGATAATATGTACCATGATAATGATGTGATGAGAATGGCACTTTCCTTCTGCGGTTTTTCTATTCATGAGAAAAACAGCAGACAAATCCCCATAGAGGGACATCCTACAAAATATACGACCAGCACTCCTCAAAACTCTCAGGGCCATCAAAAGTAAGGGAAGTCTGAGAAACTGTCACAGCCAAGAGGAGCCTAAGGAGACATGATGGCGAATCCTAGAACAGAAAAGGACATTAGGCAAAAACTAAGGGAGTCTGAATAAAGTGTGGACTTTAGTTAATAATAATAATGTATCGGTTCATTAATTGTGACAAATGTACCACACTAACATAAGATGTTAATAATAGGAAAAAGTGGGTGTGGGAATATGAGAGCTCTTTGTATTATTGCTATAAATTTTATGTAAGTCTAAGATGAATCTAAAATTAAAATGTTTATTTTTAAAACTTTGCATAAGACAGGTCTGCAATACACCTTAGCCTGCAATACACCTTCCAGGTTGTCTCCAGGAAGTGGAAAGGGGGCGGGTGGGGAGCTGCCACTTTGAGCCCCTACTGTGTGCATGGTTAGGGGCTGGAGAGATTGAGGAGAATGAAAGGCACATGCTTGCTCTCACAGTATTTAAAGTCCAGCAAGGAAGGGCTTTTGATACTTCTATATTATTTGAATTTTCTCCCATGGACATGACCTACTTTCAATATCTGATTTTTTTATGGAAAAAAAAATACAACATAAAGCTAAATAAAAGTGAGAAGAGTAGAGTCTCCTTATAAATGTTAACATGGATTGAGTGTGGTGGCTTACACCTGTAATCCCAGCACTTTAGGATACTGAGGTGGGAGGATTGTTTCAACCCAGGAGTTTGAGACCAGCCTGGGCAACTTAGGGAGACCTCAACTCTACACAAATAAAAAATTAGCCAGGCATGGTGGCACACGCCTATAGTCCCAGCTACTCAGTAGATCGAGGTGGGAAGATGGCTTGAGCCCAGGAGTTTGAGGCTGCAGTGAGCCACGATCAAGCCACTGCACTACAGCCTGGGTGACAGAGTGAGACTATCAGAAGGAAATGGAAGGAAAGGAAAGGTAAAGGAAAGGGAGGGGAGGGGAGGGGAGGGGAGGGAAGCACAGGGCCCCAAAAAATTAAAATAAAATAAAAATTAGCAGATTTCCTTGGACACACTGCTACCTATTCTTGGACTATGGTTTTTAAATTTCTTTTTAGGTCTAGACTAGAGTTCTGTCAGTTTAGAATGATGTTTCCCAAACTTACTTAACCTTGACCATAGAATACATTAAAAATAATACAATATTGACAGAACAACAGCAGATATGCATATGCTGTAATGCAAACTTGTATTAAATAAGGCCAGGAAAAGGGCCACCTAGATGAATTTCCTTAAGGAAAAAAATTCAGTCAGAACATCTGTTATTTCACATGTTCTTATAAAACTTTTAAAATGAGTTTTTAATCTATTTTGTGTCTTTTATACATTTCTTGAATATTTTCTTTTAGAAATCACTTATCGGCCGGGCGCGGTGGCTCACGTCTGTAATCCCAGCACTTTGGGAGGCTGAGACGGGCAGATCACGAGGTCAGGAGATCGATACCATCCTGGGTAACACAGTGAAACCCCATCTCTACTGAAAAATACAAAAACACTAGCCGGGTGAGGTGGCGGGCGCCTGTAGTCCCAGCTACTCGGGAGGCTGAGGCAGGAGAATGGCGTAAACCCAGGAGGCGGAGCTTGCAGTGAGCTGAGATCCGGCCACTGCACTCCAGCCTGGGCGACAGAGTGAGACTCCATCTCGGAAAAAAAAAAAAAAAAAAAAAAGAAATCACTTATCTCCATGTTGAAAACAGCATCATTGTGACCAAGAGGTGTATGAGGCACAGCTTTGGATCTATGCTTTCAGTGCAGTGTGTTGGGAAAAGTCCACTTTGCCCAGATACACTGCAGCCAAGGGACCAAGGATGCAAGCTGTATGCTGTGTGGTATTTGTGCCCTCCTAAATTAGGCTACTTCAAATGCTGTTCATTGTTTCATTTTGGGCAATTTACAACTAGATTTTTTTCCTTTTAGAAAGTTCAAGCTCAACTGCTCATGTCCACTTTAAAGTATTCTGTATTTGCATTTGGTTCAAATGTTATCTAGCACCTGAAGACCCTTCTTTTCATTTAAAGCTTCCTTATTTTAGCCATGGATCCAAGGAGAACAAGTTAGTGCCATATATTTGTTTAGTGTTCAACATGCGTTGCTCAGTATCACAGATATTAAAACAGATGCTAAAATTATGTGACAAGGTACATATACATTAGAATTGCATTTGGCTGCATGTAACAGGGATCTGACACCAATGGTTTACCTAAATAGGGGTGTTTGTTTTCCTATGATAAAAAATTTGGAGGTAAGCAATCCAGGGCGGATGCAGTAACTCTATGATGTCATCAATGACCCCAGCTTCATCTGGATCCCTGGATGACTATCCTTAACATGTGGCTTTTGTCCTCATGGTCACCAGTTGTCTACTGCACATCCAAGTGTCAAGTCTGCATCTCAAGCAGGAGGAAGGAGGACAAGGATAAGAGGCGAAACGTGCCTTCTCATCCACCAGAAAAACATTTCTCTGAAAGCCAACTTGGTAGGTGTCCCCTTACATCTCACTGACCTAAATGCTGTTACATGACCACTACTAGCTGCAAAGGAGCTGAGAAAAAACAAGTCCTGTAGCTGGTCCCATGGGCACCTTGAACAAAATCATGGTTTTATTGTAAAGGAAGGCAGAGAGTGAATGCTGTGTAGGTGTCTCTTAGGGCCTGCAGCCATCAGCTTACAAGGCATTTGGTAAACACTGCTCCTTCCTTGGAGTACAGAGCAAACGTCCTGCAGGGATTGTTCCAGCTCTTTCTGGTAAAGGCAGACTACTATGTAATTAAAATAACAATATTTTTCACATATGTGCTTTTCTAGAATAAATTTTGGTAGGAAAAACTAGCATTAGCATCTGTTATTTTTGTGGAACATGTATCAAATTTCTTCAGAGTACAGATTAGGAAACTCCAGCCTAAGTCACAGAAATAACTTATTCCAAACGACAGCTGTATTTTATATTAAGAAAACCCAAAACTGGCCGGGCGCGGTAGCTCATGCCTGTAATCTCAGCACTTTGGGAGGCTGAGGCAGGTGGATTACGAGCTCAGGAGGTTGAGACCATCCTGACTAACACGGTGAAACCCCGTCTCTACTAAAAACTAAAAAAAAATTAGCTGGGCTTGGTGAGCGGGCGTCTGTAGTCCCACCTACTTGGGAGGCTGAGGCAGGAGAATGGCGTGAACCCGGGAGGCGGAGCTTGCAGTGAGCCGAGGTTGTGCCACTGCACTCCAGCCTGGGCAACAGAGCCAGACTCCGTCTCAAAAAAAAGAAAGAAAGAAAAGAAAAGAAAACCCAAAACTTACTTAAAGATTTCTTTAAATAAATCTCTTAAATTTAAAAATCTAATTTAACTTTAAATTTTAAAACCTATCTATAGGCAATGGCTCAATGCCTGTAATCCCAGAACTTTGGGAGGCCAAGGCAGGTGGATCACTTGAGGTGAGGAGTTTGAGATGCCTGGCCAACATGGTGAAACCTCGTCTCTACTAAAAATACAAAAATTAGCCAGGCATGGTGGTGCACGCCTGTAGACCCAGCTACTCAGGAGTCTGAGGCAGGAGAATCACTTGATCCCAGGAGACAGAGGTTGCAGTGAGCCGAGACTGCGTCACTGCACTCCAGCCTGGGTGACAGAGCGAGTCTCCATCTCAAAAAAAAAAAAAAAGAAAAAAAGAAAAGAAAAGAAAAGAAAAACCTATTTATATATCTCGCAAACCTGTTGTATCCTACTTAGGGCTACTAATTTTCATTTCCAAATTACAAATGGATAAGTAGTAAAAAATTGTACATTTTCTGGATAACTCTTCTGAAAACAAAAATGATAATTTGTTCACCTGAATCTTTTTAATATCCGCTTCACTGTTTTGGCATTCTCATATGGTTTCAACAGTGTGTGATTTGACCTGCGAACAAAAATGGCATCTTGGAGTGTTTTTATTTACCTCAGTACTGACTTAGGTTTACAGGTGGAGGCCACCTGTAGTTTTTCCTGCCACCATGAGTTTTTATTCTATCTATCTGCACTCATCCACATCTGGAGTGAAATTAATCCTCTTTCCTGCACTCAATTCTAAATGATGTTTTTTTTTTTTTTTTTTTTTTTTTTTTTTTAGGAGAAAGTATCTTACTGTGCACAGGCCAGGCTGGGGTGCAGTGGTGAGATCATAGCTCACTGCAGCCTTGAACCTGGGCTCAAGCAATCTCTCCCCCAACCTCAGCCTCCCAAGTAGCTAGGGCTATAGGCGAGCAGCACAATGCCTGGCTAATTAAAAAAAAAATTTTTTTTTTGTAAGACAGGGGTCTTGCTATATTGCCCAGGCTGGTCTTGAACTCCTGGCCTCAAGCAATCCTCCTGCCTCAGCTTCCCAAAGTGTTGGGATTATAGGCATGAGCCACCATGCCCAGTTGGCTTCATTTTTAAATGTAAAAAATAATGCCTGTTACTTACCAAGATAATACAACTTATTGTAAAAAATAATCACAAACATTTATGTCTCAACTAGCACAAGTTCCTTCTCATAGTAATTACTAACATTATTTATATTCTTGCAGAATTTTTCAGTGCATATATATGTGGTATGTAAAAATGTATACGTAAAAGACATTGTTGGCTGTCTACATAACACCTACCTTTGTTCTTTTCTAACAACCCCATCTTGTTCAGGAAATCCAAGCTAATTCCTATGCCAAAGGCTGGTTTAAGAGAGGGCCCACAATGCAATTCTGACCTCTTTTCCTCTGCTGGATGTCACCTTATTTGAACTGGACACTTAGAACCATGACAGCCATCTGTATCTATGAGGGAGTGAGCCAGAGGACCAAGCTGACATGTTGAATATGGACTTCTATAAGGGCATGATGGCAAACATCCTCATTGTTTAAGTTAAATAAGCCATGGTTTTCTGTGTTTTGCACCTGAAAAAAAATCTTAATTGATAGACTATATTTGTCACCATTATAGAAGTGAAATGTCATTGTCTAGGTTGATCAGTTTGTCCCTCTTTGCATGGGGCTTTTCAGGTCTCAAAACTGAGAGTCCCATATCCCAGGAACCTTGTTAGTCCCTAGAAAACCTGAACCATTTATTGCCCCTGCATTATAGATACTTCTGCAACTTTTATTTCACTTAATATATCTTGCATGTTTTTCCATATTAATATATAAAGACCCATATTGTTACTTTGGGGCTTTATAGAATTCCTTTGGATGGATCATTTCACTAATATACTTTTTTTTTTTTTTTGAGATGGAGTCTTACTCTGTCGCCCAGCCTGGAGTGCAGTGGTATGATCTCGGCTCACTGCAACCTCCACCTCCCAGGTTTAAGCAGTTCTCCTGTCTTAGCCTCCTGAGTAGCTGGGACTACAGGTGCCCACCACCACATCTGGCTAATTTTTGTATTTTCAGTAGAGACAGGGTTTCATTATATTGGTCAGGCTGGTCTCCAACTCCTGACCTCAGGTGATCCACCTGCCTCAGCCTCCCAAAGTGCTGGGATTACAGACGTGAGCCACCGTGCCCCGCCTCATTGATACACTTTTAAATTAAGCTAACCTATTCTTTTTGTCAGCAATATTGTTCCCTGTTGGTTTTAAAAGAAGAGTTAGTATAAGCACTCAGATCTCAACTCTTTTTTCTCTTTGTATTCAATATTTTATAATAAAGTGATCTCTGAGTAGGCAAAAGAATACATAAAATGAACAAAGCCCTCAGAGGCTCTGTTTAGTGTTTTAACATGCAGTGTCCTCCTCAGCCTCACTTAGCGGAACTGTTCTGTGCCTTCCCTCCACCTTAGTTCCGGCCATCACTTTCTCTTTCATTTGTCCTATCCTCAGGGACTTTGGGTTTGAAGGAAGAATTGGCCGATGCCACATTGGATACAAGGTATCCAGTCCTGCATCTCACTCCAAATGATGAATGTTTTCAGTCTTTTAAACTTGAAATTTAAATTTGCTGGGATCTACGTCTTACCTAATTTTGAAGCATCAGGTATCAGAACAGACCGATTTTCTGAGTAATGATTGGTTCTAGAACATTTTGTTCTGTGTCAGAAAATTTTCAGAATTACGCTTGAGAGACAATTTTGTTTTGGCAAATTGAATAATGTATCAGTTAGGATCATTTTTACCATGAGAAATAGAAAACCCATTGCAGGTTGGCTTCAGATAAGAATTTTTACTGTCTCTCATTACAAGAAGTCTGGGGGTAAAGGTAGTCCTGGGCTTAGCTCAGAAGTTCAGTGATACTATCAAGGACCTTGGTTCTCCCGATCTTTCTGCTCTGCCATGTTCAGCGATTGGCTCTTGGTTGTAAGATGGCTACAGAATCACATACTCATAGAATGGCATCCCCACACAGAAAAAGGAACTGTGCCTATCATGTTCCCTTTTGAAAGTGAGGAAACTCTTCCCCAAAACCCTCTTGCAGACTTCCCTCATATCTTATTTGCTCCACTCACATTCAAGTCTTTGTCCAAACAATCACTCAGAAATCCAGGAATGAGATAGCTGTGATAGGCTCAAGCCAATCAAGAACCACCCTCTGCTTCCCTTAAGGAACATCAGAACAAGTTCCTTATGGCACCTGGGAGGAGGAGGGGAACAACAGCAAGTGGCCGGGAGGGAAGGGCCAGGTGAGAGTGAGGATGGGCTGTTGGACAGCTCCCGAACTTTACCGGGTTATATAATTGCAAACTCTCTCAAGTCGTGTTTCAGTTATATTATGACTTATGGTCTTCATTTAAATGGGATAACTAGGAGGGTTTTTTTTTTAAATTATTTTGCCTTGATTGTTGATTCTGTAAAGGAAAACCACACTAATTAGCAGCAGCAGCAGCCGTCCAAGCCTTGGTTTCCATATCTGTAAAAGGAGCTTAGCAAACCTATACTCTGAAGGTTCTGAGAGGACTGGAATGATACACAAAACTCTTAGGACAGTTCCTGACACTTGGTGAGCATCGTGTAAATATCTGTTATGTGAATTTTTGATACAACTTCGAAATAAATGATCTGGTTTCCTAACCTGCGCCATTCTGATAAAAATAGAAAATTACTGTATAATGGTTTACAGGTATCTCATTGTTATAAAGTTCATTCTGAAAGATGGCTGGCAAATACACCTCATGGAAATCAAAACTGTTTCACAGAATGAGTGCAGCTGGGCTCTAACACAGGTCAAATTACTGTTCCCTTCCACTTTGCTTCACTTCCTTTAAAAAAAAAATTATTTGTAGAGAGAAGGCCTCCCTATGTTGCCCAGGATGGTCTTGAACCCCTGGGTTCAAGTGATCCTCCTGCCTTGGCCTCCCAGAGTCCTGGGATTACAGGCGTGACCCACCATGCCTGGCCTGCTTCACAGTATTTTCTAGTTTTTTTTTTTTTTTTTTTTTTAATACACTTTAAGATGCTTATCGTAAAAAGGGGACTATGGTAGGCTGCATAGTAGTCCCCCAAATATGTTTGAGTCCTAATCCCAAGAAACTGTGAATATATTAACTCATATGACAAATGGGAATGAAGGCTGTGGATGAAACTAGGTTGCTAGACAGCTCACCTTAAAAGCGGGAGCATAGCCTGGGTCATCCAGGTGAGGTCAGTGCAATCACAAGGGCCTTAAATGAGGAAGAAGGAGGCAGAAGAGTGAGTGTCGGATTGATGTGATGGGAGGAAGACTTGACTGGTCATTGCTGACTTTGAAGCTGGAAAGGGGCCACAGGCCAAGAAATGTGGGCGCCTCTAGAAGCTACAAAAGATAAGCAGATGGATTCTTTCCTAGAGCCTCCAGAGGGAACACAGCCCTGCCCACACCTTGATTTTAGCTCAGTGAGACCTGTTTTGGACTTCTGACCTCTAAAACTGTAAGATAATAAATTTGTGTTGTTTTAAGCCTATAAGTTTAGTGTTAGTTTTTTACAGCAGCAATAGAAAACGAATGTAGGGAAGAATGTAATTTTAACTTAGGCAAAAATGACATTTAAGAACCCCAAACACCTTTTTGTGTCAAACCTTGCCAAACAAAAAGGCAAATACTGAACAGCTGAAACACTTGTCACGCTGCTGTGATTACGGGGGTGCGACTGGAATCAGACTTCCCTTCTGCATCAGGATGCAGGGTCTGTCGTGGTCCTGAAAATATATCTACAATGAAAAGGCATAAATAGGATGTCATGATTTTATTGAAATATGGCCACATGATGGGGTAAAAGCCACGGATATTGGCCAGTTTGCTTAAAAGAAGCAGAAAATATTAACTGGTGCATATCAGCAAAGGAGGAAACAGTAAAACGGTATGCAAAAACAAAGGAAATAGGCTTACATTCTCGCCTGCTGTATTTATGGCATGGACATTCAAAGTGATGATGCATCCACATCAAAAAGGAGCTGAATAGGTTTCTTTTCTTTTCTTTTCTCTCTTTTTTTAATTTGAGATGGAATTTCGCTCTTGTTGCCCAGGCTGGAGTACAGTGGCGTGATCCCAGCTCACTGCAACCTCTGCCTGCCGGGTTCAAGCGATTCTCCTGTCTCAGTCTCCTGAGTAGCTGGGATTACAGGTGCTCGCTACTACGCCTGGCTAATTTTTGGTATTTTTAGTAGTGACGGGGTTTCACCATGTTGGCCAGGCTGGTCTCGAACTTCTGATCTCAGGTGATCTGCCCACCTCGGCCTCCCAAAGTGCTGGATTTCTTATGGTGTACTTAAGATGGCAGGAGAATAGGCAAGACATTCCCCACATGATTTAAGTTTATTTTTAAGCCTTAGGGCTTTAAAAGGAGTAAACCTCAGTTTTCCAAATCACATCTCACATCACATCCCCCCTCCAAGTAAGAGACAAAGGAGGCTTGCTTGCTAGGGTTGGGTTTGTGATCCCACACATAGGTGGGTTCAGTCTAGTTTGGGGTTGAGGCTTAGTCAAGTTCTGGCTTCCATCCCTGTGTTCTGTGCTCTGTGGGCCTTCCAGACACTTGTGTGGCTGCCTGGCCCAGGTCAGTGGAGTCTGTCCAGTGGTGGGGGACTTAGTGCAGGAAGAGAGAGAAAGCCTCATGTTTTGTTCCTGTCATCTAATGTGTTACCATTAGTAATTTAGATGTTTCTGGTAATGGGATGTAATTCCAAGCAGAGCGTTATGTTGACCAGGCCTTATATTTCTTTACTTAGCAGTTGTAAATGTCAATGGGATTTTTAGCTGATAGGTATGTTTGTTTGTTTATTTATTTGTTTGTTTGTTTGTTTGGGACAGGATCTCACTCTGTCACCCAGGCTGCAGTGGCGAGATCTTGGTTCACTGCAACCTCTGCTCCCAGGTTCAAGCAATCCTCCCACCTCAACCTCCCTGAGTAGCTGGGACCACAGGCACACGCCACCATGCCTGGTTAATTTTTGTATTTTTTGGTAGAGACAGGGTTTCACCATGTTGGCCAGGCTGGTCTCAAACTTCTGACCTCAAGTGATCTGCCTGCCTCAGCCTCCCAAAGTGCTGGGATTACAGGTGTGAGCCACCACTCCCGGCCTAGCTAATAGGTTTCTATATTCCATTGTTGATATTTTGGTTCTTACCTCCTCTGAGGAATCTCTATGAAACATCTTTTAAATTGTTTCAACTATTATCCCTTTATTATCAGTAATAATGTAAGATGATTTGAATAAAGGTTCATCTTAACCTATTTTTTGTTACTTATCTTATCACATTCCTTATTGCATGTCAACATCTAGAGTCCCCTAAAACAGCAAACTCTTAACCACTTTTTAAATGTGTCCCACATATCAAAGCTAATAATAATAATGACTACCTTACACTGGGGCCTTACATTGGTGCCTACCATGTGCAAGGCACCATGTTTTATATGGCTTAATTTCCCCAGCAATTTTGTGGGATAGACACCTTTTTTTTTTTTTTTTTTTGAATAAAACGTCATTTTATTTTGAAGCATCTGTTAAACTTGAAAAATTAACCTGAGGTATAATGGTAAAACCCATTAAATATTAATACAATTAATTGACTTCCTTCTTCAGAGTAAAGTATCACTGACCTCTCTTTTTTTTTTTTTTTCTTTTTTTTATTATTATACTTTAAGTTCTAGGGTACATGTGCATAATGTGCAGGTTTGTTACATATGTGTACTTGTGCCATGTTGGTATGCTGCACCCATCAACTCGTCAGCACCCATCAACTAGTCGTTTACATCAGGTATAACGCACAATGCAATCCCTCCCCTCTCCTCCCTCCCCATAATAGGCCCCAGTGTGTGATGTTCCCCTTCCCGAGTCCAAGTGATCTCATTGTTCAGTTCCCACCTATGAGTGAGAACATGTGGTGTTTGGTTTTCTGTTCTTGCGATAGTTTGCTGAGAATGATGGTTTCCAGATGCATCCATGTCCCTACAAAGGACACAAACTTATCCTTTTTTATGGCTGCATAGTATTCCATGGTGTGTAAGTGCCACATTTTCTTAATCCAGTCTGTCACTGATGGACATTTGGGTTGATTCCAAGTCTTTGCTATTGTGAATAGTGCCGCAATGAACATATGTGTGCATGTATCTTTATAGCAGCATGATTTATAATCCTTTGGGTATATACCCAATAATGGGATGGCTGGGTCATATGGTACTTCTAGTTCTAGATCCTTGAGGAATCGCCATACTGTTTTCCATAATGGTTGAACTAGTTTATAATCCCACCAACAGTGCAAAAGTGTTCCTATTTCTCCACATCCTCTCCAGCACGTGTTGTGATTGCCATTCTAACTGGTGTGAGATGGTATCTCATTGTGGTTTTGATTTGCATTTCTCTGATGGCCAGTGATGACGAGCATTTTTTCATGTGTCTGTTGGCTGTATGCATGTCTTCTTTTGAGAAATATCTGTTCATATCCTTTGCCCACTTTTTGATGGGGTTGTTTGTTTTTTTCTTGTATATTTGTTTGAGTTCTTTGTAGGTTCTGGATATTAGCCCTTTGTCAGATGAGTAGATTGCAAAAATTTTCTCCCATTCTGTAGGTTGCCTGTTCACTCTGATGGTAGTTTCTTTTGCTGTGCAGAAGCTCTTTAGTTTAATTAGATCCCATTTGTCAATTTTGGCTTTTGTTGCCGTTGCTTTTGGTGTTTTAGACATGAAGTCCTTGCCCATGCCTATGTCCTGAATGGTACTACCTAGGTTTTTTTCTAGGGTTTTTATGGTATTAGGTCTAACATTTAAGTCTCTAATCCATCTTGAATTAATTTTCGTATAAGGAGTAAGGAAAGGATCCAGTTTCAGCTTTCTACTTATGGCTAGCCAATTTTCCCAGCACCATTTATTAAATAGGGAATCCTTTCCCCATTTCTTGTTTTTCTCAGGTGTGTCAAAGATCAGATGGCTGTAGATGTGTGGTATTATTTCTGAGGGTTCTGTTCTGTTTCATTGGTCTATATCTCTGTTTTGGTACCAGTACCATGCTGTTTTGGTTACTATAGCCTTATAGTATAGTTTGAAGTCAGGTAGCGTGATGCCTCCAGCTTTGTTCTTTTGGCTTAGGATTGTCTTGGCAATGCAGGCTCTTTTTTGGTTCCATATGAACTTTAAAGCAGTTTTTTCCAATTCTGTGAAGAAACTCATTGGTAGCTTGATGGGGATGGCATTGAATCTATAAATTACCTTGGACAGTATGGCCATTTTCACGATATTGATTCTTCCTATCCATGAGCATGGTATGTTCTTCCATTTGTTTGTGTCCTCTTTTATTTCACTGAGCAGTGGTTTGTAGTTCTCCTTGAAGAGGTCCTTTACATCCCTTGTAAATTGGATTCCATTATTCTCTTTGAAGCAATTGTGAATGGAAGTTCATTCATGATTTGGCTCTCTGTTTGTCTGTTACTGGTGTATAAGAATGCTTGTGATTTTTGCACATTAATTTTGTATCCTGAGACTTTGCTGAAGTTGCTTATCAGCTTAAGGAGATTTTGGGCTGAGACAATGGGGTTTTCTAAATATACAATCATGTCATCTGCAAACAGGGACAATTTGACTTCTTCTTTTCCTAACTGAATACCCTTGATTTCTTTCTCTTGCCTGATTGCCCTAGCCAGAACTTCCAACACTATGTTGAATAGGAGTGGTGATAGAGGGCATCCCTGTCTTGTGCCAGTTTTCAAAGGGAATGCTTCCAGTTTTTGCCCATTCAGTATGATATTGGCTGTGAGTTTGTCATAAATAGCTCTTATTATTTTGAGATACGTTCCATCAATACCGAATTTATTGAGTGTTTTTAGCATGAAGGGCTGTTGAATTTTGTCAAAGGCCTTTTCTGCATCTATTGAGATAATCATGTGGTTTTTGTCTTCGGTTCTGTTTATATGCTGGATTACGTTTATTGATTTGCAAATGTTGAACCAGCCTTGCATCCCAGGGATGAAGCCCACTTGATCATGGTGGATAAGGTTTTTGATGTGCTGCTGGATTCGGTTTGCCAGTATTTTATTGAGGATTTTTGCATTGATGTTCATCAGGGATATTGGTCTAAAATTCTCTTTTTTTGTTGTGTCTCTGCCAGGCTTTGGTATCAGGATGATGTTGGCCTTATAAAATGAGTTAGGGAGGATTCCCTCTTTTTCTATGGATTGGAATAGTTTCAGAAGGAATGGTACCAGCTCCTCCTTGTACCTCTGGTAGAATTCAGCTGTGAATCCATCTGGTCCTGGACTTTTTTTGGTTGGTAGGCTATTAATTATTGCCTCAATTTCAGAGCCTGCTATTGGTCTATTCAGGGATTCAACTTCTTCCTGGTGTAGTCTTGGGAGAGTGTAAGTGTCCAGGAAATTATCCATTTCTTCTAGATTTTCTAGTTTATTTGCATAGAGGTGTTTATAATATTCTGTGATGGTAGTTTGTATTTCTGTGGGGTCGGTGGTGATATCCCCTTTGTAATTTTTTATTGCGTCTATTTGATTCTTCTCCCTTTTCTTCTTTATTAGTCTTGCTAGCAGTCTAGATCTTCCTCCATCCCTTTATTTTGAGCCTATGTGTGTCTCTGCAATGTGAGATGGGTCTCCTGAATACAGCAAACTGATGGGTCTTGACTCTTTATCCAGTTTGCCAGTCTGTGTCTTTTAATTGGACCATTTAGTCCATTTACATTTAAGGTTAATATTGTTATGTGTGAACTTGATCCTGTCATTATGATGTTAGCTGGTTATTTTGCTCATTAGTTGATGGAGTTTCTTTCTAGCATTGATGGTCTTTACATTTTGGCATGTTTTTGCAATGGCTGGTACTGGTTGTTCCTTTCCATGTTTAGTGCTTCCTTCAGGGTCTCTTGTAAGGCAGGCCTGGTGGTGACAAAATCTCTAAGCATTTGCTTCTCTGTAAAGGATTTTATTTCTCCTTCCCTTATGAAACTTAGTTTGGCTGGCTATGAAATTCTGGGTTGAAAATTCTTTTCTTTAAGAATGTCAAATATTGGCCCCCACTCTCTTCTGGCTTGTAGAGTTTCTGCCGAGAGATCTGCTGTTAGTTTGATGGGCTTCCCTTTGTGCGTAACCCGACCTTTCTCTCTGGCTACCCTTAACATTTTTTCCTTCATTTCAACTTTGGTGAATCTGACAATTATGTGTCTTGGAGTTGCTCTTCTCGAGGAGTATCTTTGTGGTGTTCTCTGTATGTCCTGAATTTGAATGTTGGCCTGCCTTACTAGGTTGGGGAAGTTCTCCTGGATGATATCCTGCAGAGTGTTTTCCAACTTGGTTCCATTTTCCCTGTCACTTTCAGGCACCCCAATCAGACATAGATTTGGTCTTTTCACATAATCCCATACTTCTTGAAGGCTTTGTTCATTTCTTTTTCCTCTTCTTTCTTTAGACTTCTCTTCTCGCTTCATTTCATGCATTAGATCCTCAATTGCTGATACTCTTTCTTCCAGTTGATCGAGTCGGTTACTGAAGCTTGTGCATTTGTCATGTATTTCTCATGTCATGGTTTTTATCTCTGTCAATTCATATATGGCCTCCTCTGCACTGATTATTCTAGTTATCCATTCTTCCATTCTTTTTTCAAGATTTTTAGTTTCTTTGCGCTGGGTATGTAATTCCTCCTGTAGCTCTGAGAAGTTTGATGGACTGAAGCCTTCTTCTCTCAACTTGTCAAAGTCATTTTCCATCCAGCTTTGATCTGTTGCTGGCGATGAGCTGCGTTCCTCAGTTGAAAATGCAGAAATCACCCGTCTTCTGTGTCGCTCGCACTGGGAGCTGGAGACTGGAGCTGTTCCTATTCGGCCATCTTGCTCCGCCTAGTGTGGGGTAGACACCTTTAAGATCGTTCTATATGTGAGAAGAAAACTGAGTCTTGGAGAGAATCATCGGCTTGTGAAAATCACAAAGCTAGTAAATGTCAGAGCCAGGATTTAAATCTAGACCATCTGACTCCAGATACAAACTCTTAACCACTCCTGCTAATGTGCAGAACTTATCTGGGAGCTTATGAATACCTGCAAACTAAAGTGGATGGGGAAAATTCATTCCTACCACCATCTAGTGTCGGGCTCTAGGAGCCCAACAGAATTGTGTTTCCCTCTGCCTCTGTTCCCTCTTCTGCTCTGAGTCTGCTTCCCTGGCCAGTGGCTGCTGCCTAGGGCCTGCTGATCATCACCTGCATCTTGGGGACTCAACTGTTGATAATTGCCAGGAACTGAGCTGTAGCATCTCAGTCCAGGGGCTGGTGACTCAGCAAGTCGCCTTACCTCCAGCAAAATCCCCAGAGTCACAAGACCAGGCTTTCTGAGAGGCAAGAACCTGGGTGTCACTAGGGCAGAGTAAAACTGATGGGGTAGCTGCACGCATGCCCTTCCTACTGCCAGGCCCTTACCCCTTGAGTCAGCAACTCTTCCTCCTAGGAATGTCTATGTTGAACTGGCAAATGAACACAAAGTTGCCCATCCCAGGCAAACCAGGAGGGGTGAAGCAAGAAATTTCTGTCCTGTTGTGATGGCTAATACCGAATGTCAACTTGACTGGATTAGAGGATGCAAAGTATTGATCCTGGGTGTGTCTTTGAGGGTGTTGCCAAAGGAGATTAACATTTGAGTCAGTTGACTGGGAAAGGCAGATCCACCTTCAGTCTTGGTGAGTGCCATCTAATCAGCTGCCAGTGTGACCAGGATATAAACATGAAAAGGCTAGACTGGCTTAGCCTCCCAGCCTATATCTTTCTCCCACACTGGATGCTTCCTGCCCTCAAACATCGGATTCCAAGTTCTTCAGCTTTGGGACTCAGACTGGCTTCCTTGCTCCTCAGCTTGCAGATGGCCTATTATGGGGACTTTGTGATTGCGTGGGTTAATACCACTGAATAAACTCCCCTTTATATATATCTATCCTATTAGTTCTGTCCCTCTAGAGAACCCTGACTAATACACCTGTCATATGAATACCTATATAATATCCTCAATTTTGCCTCTTCACGCTAAAGCCTAAATTATTTGCTATCTGGTCCTTTATAAAAAAAAAGTTCACCTACTCCTGCTTTACATGATATCATGGAAGTTCTGGCATTTCAATTTCATGTCATGTAGGCCATACTTTGATCCACAGGTCAACCAACCAAGTGAATGGTTAAAGCCGTTCCTACCAAGCCCCTCAAACTAACATTGACTCTGGAATCTCTGTTTATTGAACTCATATCAATAAATTTAATCTGATCGAATTTTATACTCCTTCCACCCAGATCCCCACACCTTTAAGATCCATTTCCATATATCCCAGGTTTCTGTTGATGTGAATTGATAAGATTATGTAATTCTCTTGGTGTGTTTTATACTTTCTGAGTGGAGTCCAGAACAGGAGAAAGCTCTGCAACAGGTCCAGGCTGCTGTGCAAGCTGCTTTGCCACTTGGGCCATATGACCCAGCAGATCCAATGATGCTTGAGGTGTCAGTGGCAGATAAAAATGCTGTTTGGAGCCTTGGGCAGGCCCCTGTAGGTGAATCACAATAGAGGCCTCTAGGATTTTGGAGCAAGGTCCTGCCATCTTCTGCAGATAACTACTCTCCCTTTGAGAGACAACTCTTGGCGTGTTACTGGGCTTTGGTAGAAACTGAACATTTGCTATGGGTCATCAAGTCACCATGCGACCTGAACTTCCTATCATGAACTGGGTGCTTTCTGGTGCACCTAGCCACAAAGTTGGGTGTGCAGAGCAGCATTCCATCATCAAATGGAAGTGGTATATATGTGAATGGGCCCAAGCGCCCTGAAGGCACAAGTGTTACATAAGGAAGTGGCTCAAATGCCCGTGGTCCCCACTCCTGCCAGCTTGCCTTCTCTCCCCAAGCCTGCACCAGTGGCCTCATGGGGAGTTCCCTATGATCAGTTGACAGAGGAAGAGAAGACTAGGGCCTAGTTTACAGAGGGCTTTGCATGATATGCAGGCACCACCCAAAAGTGGACAGCTGCAGCACAGTAGCCCTTTTCTAGGACATCCCTGAAGGAGAGTGGCAAAGGGAAATCTTCCCAGTGCCAGAATTTTGAGCAGTACACCTGGTTGTGTAGTTTGCTTGGAATGAGAAATGGTCAGACATGTGATTATATACTGATTTATGGACTGTAGCCAGTGGTTTGGCTAGATGTCAGGGACTTGTAAGAAGCATGATAGGAAAATTGGTGACAAAGAAATTAGGGGAAGAAGTATGTGGATGAACATCTCTGAGTGATCAAAAACTGTGAAGATACATGTATCCCATGTGAATGCTCACCAAAGGGTGACCTCAGCAGAGGAGGATTTTAATAATTAAGTGCTTAGGATGATTCATTCTGTGGACACCACTCAGCCTCTTTCCCCAGCCACCCCGTCATCGCCCAATGGGCCCATGAACAAAGTGGCCATGGTGGCAGGGATGGAGGTTACCCATGGGCTCAGCAACATGGACTTGCACTCACCAAGGCTGACCTGGCTATGGCCACTGCTGAGCGCCCAATTCGTCAGCAGCAGAGACTAACACTGAGCCCTCAATATGGCACCATTCCTCTGGGTGATCAGCCAGCTACTTGGTGGCAGGTTGATTATATTGGACCTCTTCCATCATGGGAAGGGCCACAGTTTGTCGTCACTGGACTAGATGCTTCCTCTGGATATGGATTTGCCTATCCTGCATGCAATACTTCTGCCAAGACTAATATCTGTGGACTCACAGAATACCTTATCCACTGTCATGGTATTCCACACAGCATTGCCTCTGTCCACGGCACTCACTTTAGAGCTAAAGAGGTACAGCAGTGGGCTCGTGCTCATGGAATTCACTGGTCTTACCATGTTCCCCATCATCCTGAAGTAGCTGGATTGATAGAACAATGGAATGGCCTTTTGAAATCACATTTACAATGCCAACTAGGTGACAATACTTTCCAGGCCTAGGGCAAAGTTCCCCAGAAGGTTGTGTATGCTCTGAATCAGCATCCAATATGTGGTACTGTTTCTCCCATAGCCAGGATTCATGGGTCCAGGAATCAAGGGGTGGAAGTGGAAGCGGCACCACTCACCATCACCTCCTAGTGACCCACTAGCAAAATTTTTGCTTCCTGTCCTTGTGACGTTATATTCTGCTGGCCTAGAGGTCTTAGTTCCAGAGGGAGGAATGCTGCCACCTAGAGACACAACAATGATTCCATTAAACTGGAAATTAAGATTGCCACCTGGCCACTTTGGGCTACTCCTACCTCTAAGTTAACAGGCTAGGAAAGGAGTTATAGTGTTTGCTGGGGTGACTGACCCAGACTATCAAGATAAAATCAGTCTACTACTCCACAATGGAGGTAAGGAAGAGTATGTGTGGAATACAGGATATCCTTAGGGTGTCTCTTAGTATTACCATGCTCTGTAATTAAGGTCAATGGGAAACAACAACAATCCAATCCAAACAGGACTACAAATGGCCCAGACCCTTCAGGAATGAAAGTTTGGGTCAGTCCGCCAGGTAAAAATCCACAACCCACTGAGGTGCTTGCTGAAGGCAAAGGGAATACAGAATGGGTAGTAGAAGAAGGTAGTTATCAATACCAGCCATGACCACGTGACCAGTTGCAGAAACGAGAACTGTAATTGTCATGAGTATTTCCTTCTTATTTTGTTAAGAACGTGTTTGTGCATGTATACACTTGTACTAAGAAAATTTATTCATTTTATTTCCTTTCTTTTTCCTTTATCATGTGACATAAAATTTATTGATTTCGTATTTGCATTTAAGTGTGGTTAACTTTATGTAATAGCATTTAAGGATTAGTGTGTTTCCAGTTGTAAAAGAATAGCTGTATTATGTTAGATGTAATTATGACCTTATTATTGTCTTTATTTGGAGGATAAGTATGATTTCAGGTGTTTATGGGTTCAAGTTGACAAGGGGTGGACTCATGATGGTTAATATTAAGTGTCAACTTGATTGGATTGAAGGATGTAAAGTATTGTTTCTGGGTGTATCTGAGTGTTTCTGAGTGTTGCCAGAGGAGATTAACATTTGAGTCAGTGGACTGGGAGAGGAAGACTCACCCTCAATGTGGGTGGCATCATCCAATAGGCTTCCAGCAGGGCTAGAAAAGCAGGCAGAAGAAGGTGGAAGGAGCTAACTTGCCGAGTCTTCTGGCCTTCATCTTTCACGCGGGGTGCTTCTTGCCCTTGAACATCAGACTCCACGATTTTCGGCTTTTGGACTCTTGGACTTAGACCAATGGTTTGCCAGGGGCTCTCAGGTCTTAGGCCACAGACTGAAGGCTACACTTCAGCTTCCCAACTTTTGAGGCTTGGGGACTCCGACTGAGCTACTGCTGGCTTCCTTGCTCCTCAGCTTACAGATGGCCTATTGTGGGACTTCACTTTGTGATCATGTGAGTCAATTCTCCTTAACAAATTCCTTTTCTTTGTTTCTTTTTTTTTTGAGATAGAGTTTCACTCTTGTTGCCCAGGCTGGAGTGCAATGGCATGATCTCGGCTCACTGCAACCTGTGCCTTCTGGTTTTAAACGATTCTTCTGCCTCAGCCTCCCGAGTAGCTGGGATTACAGGTGCCTGCTGCCACTCCCGGCTAATTTCTGTATTTTTAGTAGAGACGAGGTTTCACCATGTTGGCCAGGCTGGTCTCGAACTCCTGACCTCGTGATCCACCTGCCGTCAGCCTCCCAAAGTGCTGAGATTACAGGTGTGAGCCACTGCGCCCAGCCCAGCAAACTCCTTTTTATATATAGATATATCCTATTAGTTCTGTCCTTCTAGAGAACCCTGACTAATACACTTCCTCATGATCAGTAATTTGTACCTTACCTTCTGGGGCTTTCAGGGACTTGAGTCTAGTTACAAATTTAAGAAAGAGAGAGATGGTGGGGGTGAGTCCTGCAGAGGATTATTACAGGATCTTTAGACAAGGGGAAACCAGTCTTCTCAGATGACGGAAGGGTTGCTTCTACTAGCAAAGAAGATTCAGCAGAACTTGGGGTTCAAGTTCCCAGCTTCACTGGAATCTCCCCATATATCCCCTTCGTGGTTCTCAGGGTCCCTCTCCTTCCCAGTCAGTACCCTTACTTTAACAAAAGAGGTACTGCATGGCTGCAAATTCAATTTGCTTTGTAATTCAGCTACCCACAAAATTAGACTTTGGATTTAGTTTCCCTGTGGCTACAGGAGATTAGGGTTTCTTTCAGGGCAGTCATTGGAGCTTCCAGATTCTTAATGTGAGCCTTGAGCTGGAAATTTGAGGTCCCAAGCTCATCATTTTCTTTCCTTATGTTCTCCAGCCCAATAAGAAGCATGTTCTCCTTATTTTCATTAAAAGGATCTATAGCATCAAATTCTTAGTAACCTAGAGCCTAACTTTCTGTAAAACTTGATAGGTCTCTAAAGGTAACAGTTTTACATTACTGTCTTGTCATTGCAGGACATAAAGTATCAGTGCCCTCTTTACCTCTGGAAATAGGCTCATTAATGCCTGTAAATCTAATCAGATCAGAAAATCAATTCTAGATAAGCCAGAACCAATTCAAAGAAATCATCCTAAGATTCTGCTCCTCTGGAACTACTCTGAGTACTGGATTTTTTTTTCTTTTTTTAAGTGCCATAATTGACCTTTCAGTGAGAATTCTCCCGGTTGAGTTTAAATTCAGAGAGAGCAGGCTCCAGACACCCAGCACAGACTGAGTGTCCTCTGGCAAGGCTGATCCAAGAAGGCCTTCACTTTGTTTACCCTCCTTCCCTCAGAACATCTTGAGTTTCTCCTTTAGGCTTTGACAAAATAGTTGAGTCTAAATTCTATAAATACAGGTTACTGAGAAGATTGTTTTGCCTGGGAACATTTTTTAAAGCCCCAAGTGTTAATAGGTGGTATTGTAATAATCTCCTGTGTCCTATTAATTTCTGAGGTTCTGAAAGAACCACACTTATTCTTAGGAGAGACGTCTGATCTTGAAGGTACTGAAGAAACCCCATCTTTATCCAGGTATCAAGGACCTCTCTGAAGGACTCTGAGCAGAATTTAACATTGAGGAGTGATTTCTTTACATTTTAATTTTATTGAAGAAATTTGGCTCTTCCTGTTCTCCACGATGGTACAGGATCAAGGTGAAAAGAAGATCCCCATGTGGGAACTTCACATCCACAAACTCACCTCAATATCTGTGTGTGGAGGGTAGAGACAGACTGACTTGAGCAGCTCACAGGCCAGACCCCTGTGTTTTCCAAAGCCAAGTACAGCATCAGATCCTTCAGCATCAGGAGAAATGAAGAGATTGCTGTCCACTGTACACTCTGAGGGGCCAAGGCAGAAACAATCCTGGAGAAAGGTCTAAAGGTGCAGGAATATGAGTTAAGAAAAGAAAAAAATAACCCCTCAGACACTAGAAACTTTGGTTTTGGGATCCAGAAACACACTGATATAGGTATCAATATGACTCAAGCACCAGTATCTATGACCTGGACTTCAATGTGGTGCTGGATAGGCGAGGTTTTAGCATCGCAGACAAGAAGTGTGGGACAGGCTGCACTGGGGACAGAGTCAGCAAAGAGGAGGCCATGCAATGGTTCCAGCAGAAGTGTGATGGGATTATTCTTCCTGGTAAATAAGTTCCCATTTCTACCCAAAAGGCCAATACAAAGTTTTCAGTGGGGAAGCAGGGGGAAAGGAAAAGAAACATAAACTTTAATTCACAGGGCAAGATGTATATATATATATAATTTTCAGACAGGGTCTCACTCTCACCCAGGCTGGAGTGCAGTGATGCAATCTCGGCTCACTGCAACCTCAGCCTCCTGGGCTCAAGTGATCCTCCCACCTCAGCCTCCTGAGTAGCTGGGACTACAGGCACACACCACCACGCCTGGCTAATTTTTTTTGTATTTTTTGTAGAGACGGGGTTTTGCCATGTTACCCAGCCTGGTCTCAAACTCCTAGGCTCAAGTGATCCACCCGCCTTGGTCTCCCAAAGTGCTGAGATTATAGGCGTGAGCCACCGTGCCTGGCCGATAATTTTATTTTGGACTCTAGTTCCCATTAAATGTTAACTTAAAAATTTTGGAGTTTGGGTTCATTGGACTGAATTTAAAAAGTTAATTTTTAGGGCTTGAATTTTTCTTGGGCATTTGATAGCAGCAGGGATTTTTATATTCAAATTTGGGCCCTCTCTATTTGTTAGAATTTTATTATTGGAGCATCTTTTTGTTGTCATTTAATTCATTCCAGAACCAATGATGGGCAGCATTAGATAGGGCGGCTGGATGTAATTTTAGATGGAAAACAGAATAAGCTTTGGTACAACTTGACCTTAGAGCATGTGGCAAATTGTATTTTATGAAATTGGCCTTCAGTGAAATAAGCCAGACACAAAAGGACAAGTACTGTATGATTTCACTTTTATGAGGTACAAAGAATAGCGAAACTCCTAGAGACAAAAAGTAGAGTGGGGTTGCCAGGGGCTGGAGCCAGGGGGGAATAGGGAGTTACTGTTGAATGAGTACAGAGTTCAACTTGGGAAGGTGAAATTCTGGAGAGAGAGTGGTGATGGTACACAGCAATGCAAATGTACTAAATGCTACGGCACTGTGCATCTAAAAATAGTTATAATGGCAACTTTCATGAAGATTTCACCACAATTTTAAAAAGGAAAAGAATAGCCACAACAATATTTCCAGTCCCACATGCTCTTCCAAAACCTTGCCACTCTCTCATTAGGAGTAAGAGTCCTAACAGAGGACAGCAGCAGTGATGCTGTGTGGATTCTGAGACCCAGTCATGAAAGACGACGCGGCTCCTGCCTGGTTCTCTCTTCATTTCAACATGGACCTTTGGAGCCCTGAGCTAAGCTGAAGCCACCCTGCAGGAGAGACCATGTGGGACGGTCACATAGCAATAGAGAGAGCTGCTCAAGGAGCCCAGTTGTGCGAGTCTTCCTGGTTCACATGCCAGGCATACGAGCGAGGAAGACATCACACCGACTACAGCCCTGGCCGCTGACAGAGAGACCCCGAGTGAGAACTGCCTGCCGAGCCCAGTCAACCCCACAGTTGTGAGAGACAATAATCATAGATTTTTTTTCTGACATTAAATTTGGTGGAGTTTATTATACAGCAATAGACAACTGGAACACAGCCCATTTAATTTTTGTTTTAAGACAGGGTCCCATTCTGTCACCCAGAGTGCAGTGGTGCAATCACATTTCACTCCAGCTTTGATCCCTTGGGCTCAAGCAACTCTCCCACCTCAGCCTCCTGAGGAGCTGGAACTACAGGCATGTGCCACCATGCCTGGCTAAGTTTTAAAACTTCTTTTGTACAGATGAGGTCTTGCTATGTTACCCAAGCTAGTCTCAAACTCCTGGGATCGAGAGATCCACCTGCCTCAGCTTCCCAAAGTGCTGGAATGATAGGCATGAGCCACCAGGCCCAGCCCCATTTAACTAATGTTTTCATCTAACCCATTCATTTTTATGGTCACCTGACCTCAAGAGCCTTCTTGGGGTAAAGTGGACGCTGCCTGCCAGCAGTCCCAGGAGGATACTCTGAAGCCATTCAGTGTCAGAAGGTGGGAGCAACACCTCCTAGGTCGTTTGCCATTTCTTCTTTCCTGAAGGGGGCTGTCACATCCTTGGCTGGTGGCACACTTGATAGAGGACTCCAATGCATTGGGAGAACAAACAGCTGGAGGCTGTTATGGGGATGCTAGTTCCCCGCTTCTTAGTTTCCTGTGGAAACTTTTATCTAGATACCCCACTACTGGCCTTTCTCCCAGCCTCCCTCAATCTTCTTCTCAGAAGTGACATCTGGTAGGTGAGTCTGAGAGAACGATCTGGGCATATTGATCCAGCCCCTTCCTCCCTTCTTTTCCTGTGGTTGACATCTCTGCTGTACAGTATAAAGCATTCGCCCAGCTGGGCCTGGGGCTGGGGACTGCCTAATTCATAAGTTAAGCCTGTACAAGCCAAGTTGGCTGTAGTTATTTTAACAACTCCAGAGATAATAAAAGTGATATTGTAATTTCCATCTGCCAAGCTCCTGTGTCTATCTCAGAATAGCTGAAAACTCAGGAGGGTGGAAAAAAGGATGTAAATTCTTTGTCTTTGCTCCAGCCTCTCTCTGCCTTTCATTATCTCCTTTTCAGTCACTTGTCAAATCTGGCTTTAAAGTTATTTGTAGACTTCTCATAGGTCACTACTGCATCGCATAGGTAGTCCTCAACTTTAATGATTGTGCTTTAAAACGACCTAAGCCCCCTTTTCACACTCTACACTGACAATTCTAAACTGAGTGTTACATGTCAAATTCAGGCTCTCATGCATCAGCTTGCAAAAACGAACATTCCCAGCTATCCCACAGCAGAGTTGCTTGCCAGCCAGCTGCTCTGTTCTATGATTTCATCACTTTCATTTGTATGGCAGTTTGGGGACAATTATTTAAATACTTTATTATATTTGCAGTGATTGTTTTATTAAAAAAGTAAAGTGGAAAAACGAAAATATTCATGCTCGTGACAAAAAAAATGAAGACCTCATAAAACTTGATGCAGTCGAGGCAAAGATGGAGATCATTTGGCATGCTGAATGCTAGGGATGGAACCTTGATTTGGGTGTTTGTTTTATTTATAAGGGGTGACTTTTGTGTTTAACTGTGACAAGAAAGAATAAAGTGAACAAATTATATAGAACATAATGTATAGTCAGGGTTCTCCAGAGAATCAGAGCCAACAAGATGTGTATCCTGAGAGAGTAGCAGAGACTTATTTTAAGGAATTAACTCATGTGATTGTGAGAGCCAGCAAGTCCAAAATCTGCAGTCCAGTCTGAAGGCCACCAGGTTGGAGACCCAGGAAAGAACCAGTGTCACAGTTCAAATCTAAAGGCCGCCTATTGACAGAATTCCTTCTAATTCAGAGGAGGTCAGTGGTTTGTTCTACTCAGGCCTCAACTGACTGGATGAGGCTCACCCATATCATGCAGGACAATCTGTTTTCCTCAAAGTCCACTGATTTGGCCGGGCATAGTGGCTCAAGCATGTAAGGCAGGTGGATCATTTGAGGTCAGGAGTTTGAGCAGCCTGGCCAACATGGTGAAACCCTGTTTCTAGTGAAAATAGAAAAATTAGCCAGGTGTGGTGGTGCATGCCTGTAATCCCAGCTACTCAGGAGGCTGGGGCATGAGAATCACTTGAACCCAGGAGGTGGAGGTTGCAGTGAGCTGAGATCGCACCACTGCACTCCAGCCTGAGTAACAGAGTGAGATTTCATTAAAAAAAAAAAAAAGTCCAACTACTTAAACGTTAATCTCATCCAAAACACCCTCACAGAAATATGTAGAAAATGTTCCATCACATACATATCTGAGCACTATGGCCCAGCCAAGTTGACACACAAATTAACCACCACACATGGTGGAAATAGAGCTTCAAGATGATGTTCCAAAGGCAAGCAATATTATACTTTAAAAATCTCTGGGAATATACCCCTTTTGGATATTATTTTGAAATCCTTGGAAATATGCAATTTTTTGATACTTCAGTGTAGTTTTAAGGAGCAGAAAATTAAGGGACTGCCTATAAACTCATTGAGGAAAGGTGTTATGTCTTTATAACAGGAATGAGATTGGCAGCAAACAACTGTATACCTGACTAACAGTGACCTGAACAAATAAGGCATAATTTTCTCACTTTATAAGAAGCTTGGAGGTAAGTGGCTGCTTGTATTGGTTCAGAAGCTCAGTGGTCCCCCAAGGTATCAAGATAATGGCTGCATCCACATTCAAGGAAAGAAGAAGAAAGTGCTGCAGTTCCATTTTATTGGGAAAATCTCACCCAATTATGCTTATATCTCACTGGCTAGGACCATGTCACATGGCTACCCTAGCTGCAAGGGAGGCCGGGTAAGCAAGTATTTATTTGGCTACATTACTGCTTTGAACAAACTCAAGATTCTATTAAGGAAGAGACAAGTGAGATAGATTTTGAATAGATGGCAAATCATGTCTGCTATAGTCCTATGTATCTTTTATCCTTGATGCCTGCTCAGGACTTAGGATACAACGTCTATCAATAGAAGGTACTCAATAAATATTTATTAATTAAAAAGGTAGAAAAAGAAGCAAAACTCGATTTTTTTTCTCTCATTCTCTGTGAGATTCTTTCATCAGGTGGCAATATTGAATTTTTTTCTAATTTCCATATAATTGCTCACCTTGCTATTGGATAATATTAGGTTGGAGCAAAAGTAATTGCGGTTTTTGCCATTCGAATAGCAAACACTGCAATTACTTTGGTACCAACCTAATAAACACCAACTGTCATTTATTGCATGTTTACTACATGCCAGGCACTAATCTAAGTACCTTATGTATGCTAACTTTAATCTTTAATATAACCCTGGTAGGTAAGTAGTATTACTGTCGCATATCATAGATAAGGAAACTGAGGCACAGAGAGATTAACTAACTATAACTTGTTCCAGATCACACAGCTGGAAAGTGGCATAACTGGGTTAGGAATAGAGTTGGTAGACTTAGCATGTAAAAATTACAAGATGTCCAGTTAAGTTTACGTTTTCAATAAACAGTTTTTTGTTTTGTTTTGTTTTGTTTTTGTTTTGAGACAGAGTCTTGCTCTATCACCAGGCTGGAGTGCAGTGGGGCGATCTCGGCTCCCTGCAACCTCTGCCTCCCAGGTTCAAGCAATTCTCCTGCCTCAGTCTCCCAAGTAGCTGGGACTACAGGAGTGCGCCACCATGCCCAGCTAATTTTTGTATTTTTTTTCTAGTTGAGACGGGGTTTCATCATGTTGGCCAGGATGGTTTCGATCTCTTGACCTCATGATCCGCCTGCCTGGGCCTGCCAAAGTGCTAGGATTACAGGCATGAGCCACTGCACCTGGCCCAATAAACAGTTTTTTAGTATAAATATGTCCCATGCAATATTTGGAAGCTACGTATGCAAAAACATTATTTGTTGTTTATCTGAACTTTGCATTTAACTGGATGTCTTGTATTTCATCTGGTAACCCTAGTTAAGAACCCCGGCAGTGTGACTTCAGAGCCTGTACTCTTAGTCACAACTTCATACTCCCTTTCCTGAGGTATAAGTTTAATCTTTGTCTATTACAACCTATAATTATCCTTTGTATTTACTTGTTTACTTATTTAGTACCCATGCCCCTCCCTACAATATAAGCTCCATGGGGGAAGGGAGCTATTTGTTTAGTTCATTGCTGAATCTTCTGTGGCTGGAACAGTGCCTGGTACAGAGTAGATGCCCAATAACTTCTTGTTAAAGAAATGAAGATGATGCCTTTTTGGTAGCATGATCTGATTTGAATGTGGAAGGCTGGCTATGGAAAGGTTTTATTACTATCTGCCACATACTGCAGATAGTAATCTGCACATATCTCCTTATGGCATCTCCTCTGCAAAACATTTTTTTGCGGTCAAGAGCGGCCATGTACTTGCTTTGGTCAATGAACTGTGAATGGAAGTGATTTGTGTCTTTAAAAGCTGGTATATGATACATGATGCACTTCTTCTCCTGTCATCTGGTTGGCAATGTTGAATTGAAAGTTACTCCATCATCTTGAATCCTGGAGTGAAGACGACATGGGAAAGAGCTAAGCTGACTTTTGATGAACAGACGGCATGAGTGTAAAGTGATTCTTTATTGTAAGTCAGCGAGGCTGGCAGAGGGCGCATTAATGACCGTGCCATGCCCTTGACTGACTATATTATTCCCTGACATGCCGCCTAGCATGCAGAGGCCATGAGACCCTTGGGGAGGCTCCCACTTGCCTTGGAAAAGTAGCTCCTCGTCTTCTCAAATGTAATAATGGAAAACTTACGTGTGTGGATCCAGGTGTAAAGCTCTTTGTGGTGTATAACAACAGAATGTTAAGTCAAAGTGGTTGTCAACAAAGTTTATCAAACAGCAGCCAAATTTTTTATAATGAACACTGGTTTGCCTGGAACCTTGAAGTAACCATGAATTTTTCCTAAACCCTAATACTATGAGAAGGAAGCAAATCACCCAACAAAGAGATCAGCAGCTAAAACCAACAAACCCCGAAGGCATCTCACAGTGCGGGCATATGTCTCCGCCATAGCTCATGCTCATAAACTGCAATGAGCCAACCCTGGCATCATGAAGGACCCCGATTTTAAAAATGGGTAAAGAAGTTCTGAAAGCCTGGGCAGCATAGTGAGACATTCTCTTAAAAAAAATATACTAGCCAGGCATGGTTGGTCATGCACCTGTAGTTCCAGCTACTTGGGAGACTGAGGCAGGAGGATTACTTGAGCCCAGGAAGTCAAGATTGCAGTCAGCCATGATTGCACCACTGCACTCCAGCCTGGGCAATAGAGTGAGACCCTGTTTCTGAAGAAAAGAAAGAAAGAAAGAAAGAAAGAAGGTTCTGGAGATGCATGGTAGTGATGATTCACACTAATGTGAATGTACTTAATGCCACAGAAGCATACACTTAAAAATGCTTACTGTTCTGTGTGTTTTACTACATAAATAAACACAAAATGGTGAGTCATTTGCTCTGTTTGTCTGATGTGTCATTCCTGATGGGCTACTTAAGACTCATTGGTTGCAAGTTATAGAACCAGTGAGAACTAGTTTGAACAAAAAAGGTAAATTGTAAGGATCCTGGGTTATGTCTCAGAACCCCAGGGCAGGAATGCTAAGAGGTCTCTGGAAGGACTAGAATTAGGAACTGAAAGGCCACTTGGACTCTTCCATGTCTTGGTTTTTTCTGTGATTTGACTTCGTCTTCATTCTCTCTGCAGCCTGGTTTCTCTCTTCCTGGCCCCCCGGGTGGAAAATGCTTTCTGCCTTCTCCTCTCCATAACTCTAAGTTTACTCAACATGTTACACTCGCATGTTGAGAAGAACTCACGCTCTCTCACTCCCAACTGCATATTCCCAGGAGAGCGAGGCTGATTGGCATGTTCTGGGTCAGCTGGCCTCCCTGGGGGTACAAACATGGTGGATTCTGAGAGAGGAGTGGCTGGGCATGAGCATCAAACAGTGCCTTAATATTTGAGAATATTCATCACACTTGACCAGATCATGTTCTTCTCTGAAGCTCTTGGCACAGAGTTCCACTCCGTTTCACAAGCATAAAAAGATACACAGTGATATGAATTGCATGGTTGGTAGACAAGTCAGGATCCCTTCCTCTCCTCCTGTATGGCCAAATTCTCCATTTTCACGCGACAGGAGATGTGGGTAGCCTTTCTGTAGTGTTTTGTCTCCAGCCCAGTCCTCCATCAGGCTCCAGCTCTGAAGGGAGCACAATACATGCTCTGTGTTTGACCACAAGTGCTCGAGAAGACCTTGGCCCACAGCCCAACTGCTTGCCCCACTTTCTCTGGGTCCCACAGACCCCACAAGGTACTGGAAGACTTTCTTGTGGTAAAGGGAGCCCCTTCCGTTTTGCCTTTGTCGTATGCGACTCCCTGTTTGTCAGTTTTTGGCCAATGAGAAAATCTCTTCAGCTCCCTCAAAGGGCTTTGTTTTCTAACCCTCCACAGGTCCCTGCTCTCTGGTGCATCCTTCAATGCCTCTCACTTGCCAGGAGATTGCAGGGACGCGTTTATCCAGAGTCAAGTCTAACAGGTATAAATTTGCTTCACAACATTCAGGTATGAGAAATGTCATATTTCTCCTTTTTAAAAAAATTTAATCTATCCGATTGTGAGCACCTGCCTGCCAACTGATGGGAAGCCCAGTGTAGCCCCATCCCTGGAGCAGGCCTCCATCTCCATGGGACGAGTCTGTGAGGAACCTGATCCTAGGCCCAGGCAAACAGCCAGCCATGCAGTGGCTCCCCAGCCCCTGCTGCCCTGGCTCAAAAGGAACCTCCCCACAGGCCTCAAAGTCCCTGGGGCACTGCAGAGGGTATATTCAGGTCTCTGCCTCTGTGGCACTCTTCCTCCCCTAGGTCCCCTGTCTCTAGAGTCCCTGTCGCCCCTTTGGACAGGTCATACCCACCCGTTAATCTTTAGCTTCACTTCATCCCTCTGCAACATTTGAGACTGGACTTTAAAAAACATTTATTAATTTTCCCATGAGGTAAGTGAATCTCCTAATAACATGACATAGCACAGTGGATGAGGGGAGAGAGGTAGGTACTATTTATTCCCCTTGTTGGCCTTGAAAACCAGACACCACTGACTTCTTCATCAGAAGCTGCCACAACCACTGATGTGCAACACCTCCCAATTTCCCACCCCAGCAAGGAGAGGAAGGCATCCACCCAGACCCCATCATGGTCTTGGAAGAGGAAGACCGCACCACAGTGCCTCATCCCCAGAAGTTGTGCTGACAGTAGCAGTATCAGGGGTAAGACCCCCTTGCTATGCAGCTTCCTATGGGAAATGGTGAGCACAGGAATTTTTAATAAAAAGAATGCAATGTTAACTAAGTCATTTTACTTTTAAAAATTTATTGTGGTAAGAAAACTTAACACTTTTTTTTTTTTTTTTGAGACAGAATCTTGCTCTGTCACCCAGACTGGAGTGCAGTGGTGTGACCTCGGCTCACTGCAAACTTTGCCTCCCAGGTTCAGGCAGTTCCTCAGCCTGCCAAGTAGCTATGATTACAGGCACACACCACCACGCCCAGCTAACTTTTTTTTGTATTTTTAGTAGAGATGGGATTTCACCATGTTGGCCAGGCTGGTTTCACACTCCTGACCTCATATGATCCACCTGCCTCGACCTCCCAAAGTGTTAGGATTACAGGCGTGAGCCACCGCAACCGGCCCGCCAATTTGTAAAATACATTATTTAACACGTAAATAAATGAGAAGCATTACACTCGGTACGGCCTTCCCCAGGAGATAAAAGACTTGAATTTTCAGTCTCCATTACAACCTCAAGTTCCAACTCCTCTACATTGTAAGCCCATAGAGGTCGGCATCCGCTGTCTTAATCATTCTTGTCCTCCTCACACCCAGGCATGACAGGCCTCCATAATAATTTGACGAATTAATCTCTTTCAGTTCCTGGTTCTTCATTTAAGCCCTCACACGAAGATAACAGATAAAATCTTCGTCTGATATTTCCTTCTGGACCTGCAAAGAGAAAGCACTTGAAATATTTTGCATCTGAAATGAGGCTGAAGTTAAACAACTGCCAGGACGGTTGTGTAAACAAATAGGCTAGGACGGTCTATTAGCCCTCAGGGACTGGGACTTCACTCCTGAATCACCTTGCTGTGCCTGGACAGGTTGGGAACTGAGGCCAGCATCCATTGATTCATCAGCACTTCCTCCAAGAGTGAGACCCACCATTTGAACTTTCACTCTCCAAACATTTGTTACAGAGACCTAGCAACATTTTTACTTAAAATTTGCTATGTGATGCAGGTTCAATAATTGGTAGCTTAAAAAAAAAAGAAAAAAATGTGCTATGTAAATCAAAACACTCTATTAAAATCTGCTCTCCAGCAACCTTCCAGGTCCTAGTGGAAGGGTGGAGGATGTGTGACAGGCACATCTCAGCTCTCCTCCTGATAGAAGCGCCTCTCATGTCTATGTTGTTCTGCCATATCGGGAAGATGTCTTGTAAGAAAGTTGAAAAGCCTATGAATAAAGCTGTTGAGCCTAAGAGGCCTCAACAACCCCCACACATTAGAAGAAGAAAAGTTGAGGCCAGGCGTGGTGGCTCAAGCCTGTAATCCCAGCACTTTGGGAAGCCAAGGTGGGTGGATCACCTGAGGTCAGGAGTTCGAGACCAGCCCGACCAACATGGTGAAACCCCGTCTCTACTAAAAATACAAAAATAACCTGGGCATGGTGGCGGGCGCCTATAATCCCAGCTGCTCAGGAGGCTGAGGCAGGAGAATTGCTTGAACCTGGGAGGCAGAGTTTGCAGGGAGCAGAGATTGTGCCATTGCAGTCCAGCCTGGGCAACAAGAGCGACACTCCATCTCACACACACACAAAAGAAAGAAAGAAAGAAAGAAAGAAAAAGAAAGAAAGAAAGAAAGAGAAAGAAAGAAAGAAAAGAAAAGTAATCAAGTGTATTGTGAGAGGCAAAATCATATGTGATATGAACGTAGGCATGCACGTGTCCCATGCACGTGCATGTCCAATTCTTTCTGGGCACTCTATGCATTCACTGTGGATTCTTAATAAGCGATGTCACTATTTTTATTTTTTTTGTGATGGAGAAGTAAAATGTAGTTCATATCTAATAACTCAATCCAATATGATAGTGTCTTGAACACAAAGGTACCCACTGATGATTTCACCCAATGTTAAATAATTAGATAATTATTCAATGCTTCATATCAGTGATTCTTAGACCTCAGCAAGCGTCAGAATCTCTTGGAAGTTTTGCCAAAATTCAGATTGCTGAACCCCATCTCAGAGTCTCTGCTTTAGTAGGTTTAGAGTGGGGTCTGAGAATTTGTTTCTTTTTCTTTTTTTTGAGAAAAGGTATGGCTCCGTTGCCCATGCTGGAGTGCAGTGGTGAGATCTTGGTTCACTGCAACCTCTGCCTCCCAGGTTCCAGCTCCAGCCATCCTCCCACCTCAGCCTCCCGAGTAGCTGGGACCGCAGGCATGTGCCACCATGCCTGGCTAACTTTTTGGTACTTTTTGTAAAGATGAAGTTTCACCATGTTGCCCAAGCTGATCTCGAACTCCTGAGCTCAAATGATCCCCCCACCTTGGCCTCCCAAAGTGCTGGGATTACAAGTGTGAGCCACCATACCCTCCCTTGATAATTTGCATTTTTTACAAGTTTCCAAGTGATACTGATGCTGCTGGTCCAGGTTCATACTCTGGGAAACACTGATTTCTATTGTTCAGAGCTCCTTGGTGGATGTTTACATAAATGTTTGAGTGTCTTAGTGATTAAGAGGATATTGATTGAGGTTTTTGGATAGGTTGGCAATGCATTATCATTTTCTCCATTTTATTTATTTTTCATTTTTTATTTTTTTAAATTTTAATTTATACAGATACATGTTGTCCAGGCTGGTCTCAAACTCCTGTCCTCAAGCAGTTCTTCCACCTTGGCCTCCCAAAGTGCTGGGTTTTATGTGAGCCACCACACCCCGCCCTGTTTCTCTATTTTAATGAAATATAGACACTTGTTATTCTAAAATTTTCTTTTTTCTTTTTTTTTTCTTTTTTGCCATGATCTTCATGAACACACTGAAGTGTTCTATGCAGCATATTTTTAGGAGCAGATTCGGTTCAGATAATCTCTTATGTCTGTGCTGCCAACTTGAGGCTGCCTGAGAGTTTGTTGGGAGCTCCCAACTCCCCAGTCACCACAGAAGCCTCCTTCTTACCCAGCAGGCCCACACTCGGGATCTGAACTCTCTGATAGATGGGCCATGCTGGGGAGACAGCAGCAGCCTAAAAGGGGTTCACAGCCCTCCAAGAAAACGGGAGAAAAGACCCTGCATTTGACTGCAAGACTAAAGAGCCCTTTCATTGCTCATGAAAAGAGTTTGGAGAATATTGGCCAGAATCCCAGAGCTAGGGGATCCAGGGCTATGGGCAAGTTATTAAGTGCCCTGGAAAGGCCCCACTGGGCAATTTAGGGAATCCCTGGGCTGGTACTGGAAGGCACTGATGGAAGAGATTGAATGGCCACCTGCCCCTCTACCGGGGCCTGAGGAGGGGTCAGTGCCCCGGCCTGCACAGGAGCTGTAGACTGCTGCTGTTGGGGCCAATATCAGGCCAGGGAAAAGGAAAGAAAGGGAAAAATGAAGAATGAGAGAGCTATTTTCAACTTTAAGGATACCAAATGGGGTTTTAAACATTATGGACAAATGAAGCAGGGTAGGGAGCTTTATTTGCTCAAGGAGTCGGGAATCCTAGCCTCTCTTACCCCAGTATCATTTTTCAGAATTCACCACTGGCTTTTTGTGTCAGGTCTGGAAACTTAAGCTTCTCCTTGGCATGAAATCAGAAGACGTGCACAGCAGATTTTCCCATTCTATGAGATGAGCTGGAGAGAGGCTCCAGGAAGTGAGATCTGGGGCATTCCACCTCTGCTGTGTCTCCTTCGAGACTACAATATCGTTCATTCTGAGGTTCCATTCTTACATGTAGTGGTTCCTGGTCTGCCCATTTGGAAAAGGGGACTAGGAATACCTGTCCTACCCACGTCATGAGGGTGTTATGGGGATCCATACACTCTGAAAGGTACGTGACTAGATTATTGGAATATTGATGAAGCTGGAAGTCTCTGTGTGTCGAGATTGTGTGTAAGGAGTTCTTCATCCCATGAAGTGGGAGTTTGTCTGATTTTTCACTGATATCCCCAGCTATTAGAACAATAATTGACATATACTAGGCACTCAAAAAAAGTTTATTGAATGAATACATGTGGAAAAAGAAAAGAAACAAAGAATTATAGAATTTAACAACTGGAGAGATCTTTAGAAATCATGTCAAATCTCAATTTGTAAGTCCCAGAAAGGTTTATGCTCCTCTCCAAGCTATTTCAGCCTCAAGGGTCAACAAGTGAACAGACCTCCCAGATGGAGCTGACCAAAGCCTTCTTGCATTCAGTTTCTCTTACTGCTTTGCCGTGACATGAAACTAATTTTGAAAAAAAAGAAAAAAAAAGTAAGCTCTAATGATTGATTCTGTTTTTTCTTTTGGCAAGGGCAAATAAATAAATAAATAAATAAATAAATTCCATTCCAGCTCTGGGCATAACATGCCTGGTCCTATTACACTTTTAAAAACTAAAAAGAGAAGAAAACAAACAAGTAAACAAAATCCAACACTTGGAAACTTGCTTGGCATCCAGTGTACTCATTCCTGGTTCATGGAGCAGTCAGAAAACACATATGATCCTTGAATCCCTTCTCAGGCACAACTAAAGCCAGAGTGTGAGCTTCGACAGTCTAGCTTCCCAAAGGCTCTTCCACTTCTCAGATCCACCAGCAGCTCATCTCTCTGTCAGAGCAATCTGATTGACAATCATCAATCAGGAAGGACTTCAGAGGTCTTGTGGCCCCTTTACTACAGAGGCTTGCCATGGTCACCCAGCTGGTGAGTGATGGCCTTGGACCCTCTCCATTTGCCAGGTCCAAGGACATTTAATAGAAGGGACACTGCCCACCACTGACCCTGGACACCTCTCAGACCACTGGGCCTGTCACGTGGGGGGTGTGAGTGGGGAAACCCAGCAGGATGTGGGCTAACGGCAGGGGAAGTTGCATGTCTTCCTCTGCTGCCTCTCACTTCTGTAGCACAGGAGAGCCATGTCTGTTCATGTTGCCGGTCTAGATGCTCTCTGGCCTGTCCTGAACTTTCTCCAGCTCTTTCTTCAGCATTTCATGAGCTTTTGTGATGAAGCCTCTGTGTCTGTTTGTGTGAGCAGCAGAAAAGGTGCAGAAAGATGTTTGTTAAACTGTTAGCAGTGGGATTCGAGTTAGGCAGATGGAGATGATTAACTTTTCCTTACTCTATCTCTGTGTTGCTTGAACTTATTATAACCAGCATGTATTACACATGCAACTTTAAAAAATCCAATAAAATTAAAAAGCAAGTCACAAAAGGAGACACAGTATGATATCATGCCCATAAAATCCAAAATCCAAAACTCCCATAAACAATATGTCGTATTGTTTATAGGGCATCCTATGTATTGTTTATGGGGTCTAAACCTAGGGGCCTAGTAAAAGCCTAAATCCTGCTGGAAGACACCACACTGGATGGGAAGAGCTTGTAGAGAAAGGAGGCAGAGTGATGTTGAGGAAGGCAACTTCAACTGGACCCATGGCGTTTTGTTTCCTAAGAAAACAAAAACCTCGAAGCAAATATGGTGAAAAGTTAATGTTCATTGGAGCAGATGATGGGTCTTTTATGACTGTTACGTTATTCTCCATACTTGTCCATTTGTTTGAAATAATTCAGAAACTGAATGAACTATAACAAAGGGGAGATAATTGAATTCATCCTTATTTGTAACTTATCTTGCATGACACCCCATATGTACCCCAGGTATAAGAAAGGAAAAAAGGAAAGAGGGAGGAGAAAGGAAAAATCAAAGTGAGTTTTGGAGAGCTGGTTTGCTTTTCTGATCTTCTTTATTCTCCCACTGGGTTTTGTTCAGCAAATAAACATGGAAAAGAGGCAATGTTAATGTCCCCTGGAGAAATGGATGATTGGATGGATGGACAGACGGACAGGTGGATGACCTCATGAGCCAACAGCTGCCAGGTTTTCAGAGCAGGTAGGAATCTGCCTTCATCATGGAGGCTGCGACTGGGACTGCTCACTGCCCACAGCTCACCTCTGGGTGTGATACGATGCATTCATGAAACTGGGCTCTTATGCCTTAGCCTGTAAGGCTGCAAGTGCCTCCTGTGCGAATGAGTAGCTAGAACACAAAGAGCACCTACGGTCCGTTCCGCCCCTGTGCCCAGTGGGGAATATTCAGGGGTCTTTCCCCAGCCCCAGGTTGAGACCTGCAGCCATGACGGTGGGGATCCAAGGGGGACAGTAGCTCCCCACTGCTCTTGAGGGCCAGGAACTAATAATAAACCATGCGGCCATTTCATAGGAACCACATCAAATTTTTTTCTCAAAAAACGAAAAAGTTCCTGAGAAATGGTGGACAGCAGAGGGGTTCTTCATTGTACCTTTTTTCTTGGGGCATGTAACCTGGACCTGGGGAGGTGAGGGTCTGCCCAGGGTCACAGCTAAGGACATGTGTCTGGGCTCAGACAGCAGAGCAGTGCTCGCCCACTAGCCAGCTCAGGTGGGCTCTAGAAGTCAGTCTGGTGGAAAAGTGCCCAGCCCACACAGGTGACAGCTCTTACTACACTCCAGGTGCTGTCCGCTTATCAGACATTATTTAATCCTCACAGCAGTCTATGAGGTAGTTGAGTAGTGTGGCTGGAATATCAGGGGTGCGTAGGGATGCCTTAGGAATGAACCTGAAGAGGTCAGTTGGGACTGGGCTGGGGAGGACCAGAATGCCATGCCAAGGATCCCTCCTCTGGGTGAGGCGGAGTGATCAGGGGCTTTTGGTAGGGAAGTAATGTGACCTGACTTATTGTTTTGAGAATAGATTGGAGGGGCAAGAGCAGAGCAGAGGCTGAGACAGGAGGTGATGGTGCATGAGGGATGGTGGCTGGGACTAATGCTGGGGCCTTGGGCGAGGACAGGGAGACGGAAGCAGCCTGGGGATCACTAGAGAAGAGAGCCAGAGAGGAGGCAGAGGCCCCAAAGGAGGAAGACACCATGAACAGGAGTCTTGCTTAGGCTCTGCCCCCAACCAGCTTTGGAATCTTGGGCAAGTCACGTCATCCCTCATGGACTCAGTTTTCACTGCTGTAAAATGATGGGGCTGAATGCATCCTCTCCCGTGGTAAGAACGATGGGCCTTTTGCACGTTTCTTTTGCTCCAAGGGTGGGGAAAGCCTGAACCATGGCATGGTGTCTGGCACTGCCAGGAGCACCAGAGGAACTGCCAAAGTGGCAGGGAGTGGCCGGCACACGGGTCCAGTTGGCATTGCAGCAAGCAGCATGGCAACGCTCAGGCAAAGAGCAGGCCAAGGCTGCCGGGGCTTGCCAGCGTGGGCAGGATGTTGGAGTCACTGTGGCAGGGCTCCAGCAGACACGGGCAAGGCCAGTCTGTGAACCGCATCCCTTCTTTACATAATCATCCTTACAGCAACATGTTTTCTCATTTCAGTTAAGCAGTGCCAGGCCTCCGATCAAATGGCTTTTGTAATCCTTGTTGTCAAGTTTAAGCTTGAGCAAACAGTAAGGCAGCCTCAGAGTCACTTCAGCCTTCTGACTCAGTGTCCCTGTGTGCAACAGATGGGGTGGGATCTTCTAAACGTCCCTTCTGACCCTAACATGCTAGGAGCCTTCTGTTAGAATTCCACCTTCGAAATTACACCATGCTGGGGACACCCCCTGCCTCTGATTGTGATCAAAGCTCACTGCAGCCTCAAACTCCTGGGCCCAAGTGAACCTCCTCTCTCAGCCTCCTGAGTAGCTGGGACCACAGGTGTGTACCACCACACCTAGCTAATTAAAAATTTCTTTTTTGTAAAGACGGTCTCACTATCTTGCCCAGGATGGTCTTGAATTCCTGGCCTCAAGCAAGCCTCCCACCTCAGACTCCCAAAGTGCTGGGATTACAAGGTGTGAGTCACCACACCTAGCCTTTATACATTTTGAAATACACTTTTCAGCTGTAGAGTCATGATACGTGATTTAAATTCTCTGTGCCTATTTCCTTGGGCCTGGCAGAGAAAGTGTGAATAGCCTACTGTGGCTGTATACCTGGAGAGGATGATGCTACCTACTTTGCTATTAGGAATTCTAAGTAAGAAAATATGAGTGAAACCTTTAGCACAGAACGAGGCACACTGTATGAATGGACAGCTATTATTGTAATTATGCATTCAGCCATCAGAACTTACTGCACATCGAGAGGCTCTTCCACTTCTCTCGTGCAAGGCTCAGGGAATGGGGTGCAAGGCTCAGGGAATAGGGTACTAACCAGTTAGGCTGACTAGCGAGTGTCCTGTCCTCACCAAGTTGCTGTCTGAAGGGGAGGCAGACCAGTCAGTTTCCCTTAACTAGTACACGTGCCCTCTGCTAGGGAAGCAAGAGGGGCTGCAGGAGCCCACAGGAAGGGCATCCACCGCAGAGCCATGAGCGGCAGGCCCCTGCTGTCTGGATGCCTTCCCCTGGCCTGGAAAGAGCTTTCCCCAGATGATTCCATGACTCGCTCATTCCTGTTATTTAGGACTCTGCTCAGGCGTCACCTCCACAAGGAGCCTTCTCCAATCTTTCTGTCTAAAACAATCTCCCCCCACCCCACTGCCTTTATCATTCCATTCCATGCCCTAATGCTGCTTTATTCTCTTGATAGTACTGATCTTTTCTACCAGCAGATTGTGGATCTGTTTTGAAAAATATGTTTATTGACCATTTACTCGCCACAAAATAAGCTTGGTGAAAGCAGGGGCTTTACCTATTTTGTATTCCTTATTGCATCCCCAGCGCCCCCCAGAACAATGCCTGGGCCTCAGTGAGCCATCAATGCCTGTCTCTGGTGAATGAAGTGACCACTAAGCTGGATCCTGTAGGATGCATAGAGGCTGACCAGGGAAGGGTCAGGGAGAGAAGAGAGAATCTTTCAGGCAGAGGGAGCAGCACATACAAAGCCAGGGGAGGAGAGCAGAACATGATGGGAGGTAGTTCTGTATGACAGGCATGTTCATTAACAGAGCAAGAGGAGCAGGCAGCGAGAGGAGGAGTTTTCTGCTGGAGTTTCTGAATCATGATGTGGGTCTGACCCGTGGAAGGAGCCAGGGCAGGAAGGATGATTGGAGACGAAAGTCTCAGACTGCGCGTGGTTCTAAGAAGGTTTCGGCCAGGCAGATGGGAAGTCCCTGAGCCAAAGCTGGCCCTCAGAGGAATTCCCCATCAGGCAGAAGCTAGTGCCATGCTATGCTCAGCCTTTGGCTGGAATTAGCTCAGGGGACATGTGGCTTTGGAGGGATGCAGTGAGGGATCCCAAAGGGCAGGAGCTGTGGCTGTCACTTGACTGCTCCCTGCAGCAGGGGACCTCGATGGTGCAATTCCATGGCTGCCCAACAAGCAGAGAGGGCAAGGAAGGAAGTGGTGAGAGTTACGTCTGGAGAGCTAAACATGGACCAGATCACCAAGGGTACTTCAGGCCCTGTTAAAGAGTTGGATTTTATCATGAGGGCAATGAGATGTCAGGGTGTGGTTTTGTTCAGGGGAAACAGAATGATTAGATTGGATTTGCGTGTCGGAAGGATCACTTTGGCTAGAAAATGGAAACCAAAACCTTATAAAAATTCTAGATTAGTAATCCAGGCTCTTTTTTTTTTTTGGTTTTCATTCTCACTGTGAAAGCAGTTTGAGAAATAGACACAGGTGGCCTCCTTGTGGAAGCCAAACCTCACCTTTATTCCTGAATAAGCAGTTGGCAAATATGCCTTTGTCGTGAGGGCCAAATGGGTTTTCAAGCACTCCCTGCCCAATGGTTCCCTCCTATCTAGGCCTGGGGCAGCCGCCCAGGCATCTGTCTGGGTCTCCTCTGGAGAATCACTGCCTTCTTGTGGCCAGGATGAGGAGGGGAAGAAGAGGCTGAGTCCCCGGCACTTACCATGGTCTTTCCATTGCTGAGCTCCACCTAATGGAGAAGCAAGGACACCTGTCATCCCAGCTGAGTTGGCCATAAGTGTTAATTCTAGAAGCACAAGGATGGGAAATCTATGTTCTCCACATTTGTAGGTAAGAGAAAATGGTGGCCTGGTCAGGTTGGTGGCATTGGAGGGAGGAGGACAGAAAGAATTGACAAGACTTAGTAATTGACTGGATGGTGTGGGTGATGGTTCTGTGTGCTCAAAGAAAGGTCAAGAATGAGGCTCAGGTGTCTGCCTCGCACGACAATGGTGGGCCATGCAATTCTATTTCTAGTCCACCTCCAGTCCATAAGGTACCTTTGTGAGAGTTAGAAACAGGGCCCGCTGAGCAGGGGTAGCTATTGCCAAGGTGACAGCCTATGAGTGACATGGGCTGGATTCTGTCTCCCACACTCCTCCTGGCTAGAGGCCGCTGTGCCGGCTACAACCTGTATGGCCACACATTGTGGACCAGACACCACTGACTGAAACAGAGAGCGAGGGGCCAATTGGTAAGCTGAACTTTAACCATATTAGGTTTGAGGTGTCTGAAGACAATATGAAATTGAGAGTCTGTTTCTTATTACTATTGAGGTGAAATTCACATAATATAAAATTAACCATTTTATTTTATTTTATAGACAGAGTCTTACTCTGTCACCCAGGTTGGAGTATAGCCACTGCTTGATCTCTGCTCACTGCAACCTCCACCTCCCAGGTTTAAGCGATTCTCCTGCCTCAGCCTCCTGAGTAGCTGGGATTACATGTGCCTACCACCACACTCGGGTAATTTTTGTATGTTTAGTAGAAATGGGGTTTTGCCATGTTGGCCAAGCTGGTCTCAAACTCCTGACCTCAAGTGATCAGCCTGCCTCGGCCTCCCAAAGTGCTGGGATTACAGATGTGAGCCACTGTGCCCAGTCAAAAGTAGCCATTTTAAAGCATACAGTGGCATTCAGTACATTCACAGTGTTGTGCAGCCATCACTTCTCTCTGGTTCCAAAACATTTCATCATCTGCTAAAGAGATTCCATACACAGTAAGTGGTCACTTCCCATTCCCCCTCCCCTCAGCCCCAGGCAACCACTAATCTGCTGTCTTTATGAATTTACCTGTACTGAATATTTCATATAAATGGAATCCTGGCTGGGCGTGGTGGGTCACACCTGTAATTCCAGCACTTAGGGAGGTTGAGGCGGGAGGATCACTTAACCTTAGGAGTTCAAGCAAGATCTTATCTCTACTAAAATTCTCTATATATATAAAATAGAAAATAAATGGAATCCTACAGTGTGTGACCTTTTGTGCGTGGTGTCTCTAACTTAGCATTTTTTTGTTTATTTCTTTTTAAGACTGGGGAAAAGATGGGAAGAAGCCAGTAGAGAAGGAAGATGTTGAAAACACAGGAGGGAAAGAGGAGGTGAGCAACAGGATGCATCCCTGAGAATGTGCTGGAGGGGGTGGCATGGGGGAAGCCCAGGACGGACTGCCTTTACACCTGTGAGGGCCGCCTCTCACGGAGGAAGCAGGAGCGATGAGGCAGATGCCGACAAGATCCTCATGACAGGTTTGGTGGCAGCTGAGGGGATTTCCACCTAATGGTTTCTATTTTTTTCTGTGAAATAAGAGGTTGACCATCCGCTGAGAGGAGAGTAGTGGTATTGCAGGTTTGAAGAAAATGATGATAATTGGAAATAGCTGCTGGGAAGAACAGGCAAAAGCTTGCTGGGGAAATAGAGGAGGTTTTCCAGGCAATATTGAGAGCCGCGTGAGGCTGGGGTCAGTGAATTCACAGTAACGTAAATCTGTGGTGCGATCTAGTTTTATCTGCAGATATCAGCGGCCTGGACGTGAGTGAGGTGTACATGTCACATTTGGAGCCATGGCAACCATCCTGTGACCTGGAGGACTGAAGTCTAAAGGTAAAGCCAAAATACTGAGGATGGCGGAGCAGAGGATGGTGGGGGTCCCTCAGGCTGTCCTGTGCACAGTAGTGAGGATGATTCTGTTTGGAAGTCAGAACTCATTGCTCCTCTCCTCAAAACCCACTGATGGCTCCCTCCCTCTCCACGAATAAAATTCCAAATCCATAAAACCCCATGTGATCTGACTCCCCACTGCCCCTTTGATCTCATCCTTTTACTCTCCCCCTCCCTCCCTCCAAGCCAACCTCTGGCTTCCTTGCTGATCCTTGAATGTTCCAGCATACTGCAGCCTCATGGCCTCTGCCCTGGCTGTTCTGCTTCACCTGGGCTGCTCTCAGCCCGGAGTGATCTCAGCCCAGACACCTGGCGTGTTCACCCACTTGCTTCAGCTCCCTGTGTAAATGTCACCACCTTGGAGAGGCCTTCTCTGACCACCCTCTTTCTCATGCATCCCCTTCTTAATCATTCTATTCCCTTTTCCTGCCTTATTGTTTTTCAGAGTGCATATTAGCACTTCACACTTGAAGGACTTGTTTATTCTCACACACACACTCTTACACTTCCTCATGCTCACATGCACTCTCTCACACACAGGCACACTCACATGCACTCACGCTCCCTGATACGTGCACACACTCACACTCTCTCACTCACATGCTCACCCGCACGCACTCACACGCACAAACGTGAACTTCCAGAGAGCAGCACCCTGGCCCATTCCCCGACACCTAGAGCAGCACCTGGCATCTAATAGGTATTCAACAAATCTTTACTGAATTAATGAATGAATTAAAAAGCCAGGGGCTGGGTGTGGTGGCTCAGGCCTTGAATCGCAGCACTTTGGGAGGCCAAGGCGAGCACATCACCTGAGGTCAGGAGTCACCAACATGGTGAAACCCCATCTCTACTAAAAATACAAAATTAGCTGGGAGTGGTGGTGCATGCCTGTAATCCCAGCTACTCGAGAGGCTGAGGCAGGAGAATTGCTTGAACCCAGGACGCGGAGTTTGCAGTGAACCGAGATTGCGCCACTGCACCACAACCTGGGCAACAAGAGCGAAACTCCATCTCAAAAAAATACAAAAATAAAAATAAAAAGCCAGGGTCCTTGGTGACGTTATTGAGTCACTGAACTGACCCTGGAGCCACCCAGGCCGAGACTTTTTGTCATGGGAGAGAGTTGTCAACTGCCAGGTCCTGGGAGAAAGCAGCCAAGGCCGAAGCAGGGGGCAAGGCATAGACACCCGGGATGGCACCCCTGGCACTCTGGTCAGAGCCTGCCCACTTCACCCATGGCCTGGCCCAGCTGGCCTGTCCCAGCCCTGCAGAGAAACTGAAACCAGAAATCTAGCTCTGAACCCTGGCCCCTCGCCTGTATGACAGCCCGTGTGCTTGGTTCCTGCAAGAGACAAATTCCACACTTCTTCAACCAGGACAAACCTGGTGTTTTCAGAACTCCCTGTCCCCAGGTTCACCGGTAGAGAATGGATTCAGTTGTAAATAGCAGGAACCTGAAAGCAGCAGCTTCAGCAAATTAGGGGTTTAACTTTCCCAACCTAACAAGCCTAGACTAGAGGTTTGCGGATGAGCGCAGGTGCAGCAGCTCTGTGCTCTCAGTGGCCCTGAGTCCTTCTGTCGGCCTCTCCTCTGTCCTGAGCGTGTGGCCCTGATCCCCTTTTTCCCAAGCAAAGCCAGGGTTCTGATACTGAGGAAGAGAGGTGACTATGGCCAGAGTGTAGGCCAGTGGTTTTTCTTTTTTTCTTTATTTGCGATGGAGCCTAGCTCTGTCACCGGGGCTGGGGTATAGTGGCACGATCTCAGTTCACTGCAACCTCCGCCTCCTGGGTTCAAGCGATTCTCCTGCCTCAGCCCCTGAGTAGCTGGGATTACAGCCATCATGCTCAGCTATTTTATATTTTTAGCAGAGATGGGGGTTTCACCATATTGGCCAGGCTGATCTCAAACTCCTGACCTCAAATGATCTGCCCACCTCAGGCCAGTGGTTTTCAAACTTTGCGTTCACTGGAGTCACCTGGAGGACTTGTTCAAAATGAGATTTTGCTCCTCCTCTCGGTTTCCTCCCTCACCAGTTTCCCAGTGACCAGGCACCATTCTCTGAGAACTACCGGCAACTGGCGTTGTCTGCTACCCCAGGTGACATCACCTGGAACGTAAGAGAAATACGCAGAGTGGGTAAGCTGGCCACTGACTTACCAGCTTATCCTTAGAGTGGTCACCACTGACTTACAGGGGCAATCTCAGTGTAGCTAAGCCTCATCTTAGATGTGTCCCCCCTCAGCTCTCTCTCTTCCAGCAGTCCTCCCACCTTCCTCTGGTGCCCATACAAGAAACTGGCTTCAGGGCTTTCTGGCCAAGTGTGTGTTTGCACAGACCACTGAATCCAACTCCCAGGTGTCCAGAGAAGTCAGGACTGGGCTGCTTCTTGCAGACTTTTTGTGAGAGGCTCCGAGCTGCCCTTCCTGGCTGGCAAACTCTTCTGGATAAAGGATGTTTATCTGTCACGGGTGAGGGCAGAACTCATTGCCACCTTTTGTTGTAAGTTTCTAAAGATACATGCTGCATGAATGTCTTCCTGTCCTGTCCCAAGCAAAGCTTTCCATGTGGACAGGTACCCACCTGTGCTTTTGTTGAAGAGGATATATTTTTTAATTGAGATATAATTCACATACCATAAAACCACCTTTTAAAAATGTATGAATCAGAGGGGTTTTTAAAAGTATATCCATGGAGTTCTGTAACTATCACCATGAATTCCAGAACATTTTCATTACCCCGTAAAGAAACCCCACACCCTTTAGCCATTACTCCCTAATTCCTGATCCCACAGCACTAGCCCCCAGCAAACAACCTTCTGTCTCTGTGGACCTGCCTATTCTGGACGTTTCATATAAATGGAGTCATGCAACATGGGAACATTTGTTTCCGGCTTCTTTCACTTAGCACAATGTTTTCAAGGTTTGTCTATATTCTAGCATGTATTATTCTTTTTATGACCAAATAATATTCCATTGCATGGATATATCACATTTTGTTTAACCATTTATCAGTTGATGGACATTTGAGTTGTTTTTGCTGTTTGGCTATTATGGATAATTCTTCCATGAACTATCATATGTGAGTTTTTGTGTGGAAACATGTTTTCATTTCTCTTGGGTATATACTTAGGAGTGGAAGTGCTGGGTTATATGGAATGTTAATCTGTTTTGCATTGCTATAAAGAAATACCAGAGGCTGGGTAATTTATAAAGAAAAGAGGTTTATTTGGCCCACAGTTCTGCAGTCTGTGCAAGCGTGGCACTGGCATCTGCTCAGCTTCTGGTGAGGCCTCAGGAAGCTTTTATTCATGGCAGAAGGGGGAGGGGGAGCAGGTATGTCACATGGCGAGAGAGTGAGCAGGAGAGATGAGGAGGTGCTGGGCTGTTTTTTAGCAATCAGATCTTGCCTTAACTAATAGAGCGAGAACTTGCCCATTACCATGGGGAGGGTACCGAGCAATTGATGAGGGATCTACCCCCATGACCTAAATGACTCCCACCAGGCCCCACCTCCAACACTGGGATCAAATTTCAACATGAGATTTGCAAGGAACAAACATCCAAACTATATCATATAATAACTCTAAGCTTAACTGCTGAAGGAACTGCCAGACGTTTGTCAAAACTTCTGCATGATTTTACGTTCTACCAGCAGTGTATGACGGTTCAACTTTCTCCATATCCTTGCCAGCACCTGTTATTGTTATTGTCTGTCTTTTTCATTGTGGCTGTCCTAGTAGATATGAAGTGGTATCTCATTGCAGTTTTGATTGATGATGTTATTTTAAAAGAATACATCTGAATGGTACTCATGAAAGCTGTCTCCAAATATTTGATAGCTTATTAGTTCTTAGGGGGGACTTACAAGTTGCTATGGTTGTGGGCCCAAAGTTAGAAGACCCTGCTCATCAAAAGGAGGCACCAGTCACACAGCAAGTCAGCACCTCCTGTGTGTTCAGCACTGTTGAAGTTAAACCATTAGGCTCATACTGTGTGCCAGGCTTCTTGCTAAGTCCCAGGGATTTAATAAATCCCAAGCTCACAGCAATCCTAGGATGCCTGCCTTGTTATCCCCATTTTAGGAATAGGGAAATTGAGGCTCATCCAGGTTAAATCACTTGGCCAAGGTCACACCGAATAGGTCTGGGATTTGGACCCAGTTCTGCTAGACTCTAAAGCCAGTGCACTTAGCCATTACACCCTACCATTGTGAAGGATACGGAAGCATAACATGTGAGGCTTGGTTTCAGACAGTTTAGTTGTAGGCACAAACCTAAAATGCATGAAATAGTGATGAATTAGAGGAAAACAGTGGATTATAAATTACTGAGGTATGGGGTGGTAGCATTCTTGGAGGGAGCTGGAGTTTCTATCAGTTAGCATTGACTAGATTATGTATCAGTAACTAATAATCCCAATATTATAGTGGCTTAAAGGAACAAATATTTATTTCTCATGCTGCACGTCCATTGGGGGCCAACAAGGGGGCTGTGCTTATCCCACTCATTCGGAGACACAAGCTGATGGAGCTTCCCTGCCTCGGGTGTTGCTGGTTGCTTTGCCAGAATGAGAAAGATGAATGAATCTTGCACCAGTTCCTGCCTGGCAGTGACACACCTCAGTTCCATTCACCTTCACTCACCAACGCAAATGATATGGCCACACCCAACTTCAAGGGGGAGGAAGTATAATCCTTCCATGTTCCCGGTGAAGTACTAAAAACACTTGGTGGACTACACCAACAACTGCCACCGAGTTTGTAGACAGAATCACAAAGGACTTGTGGGTACTGAGCACTGGTTCAAGCCAAGGGCAAAATGAAGTCTCCATTTTTACACAGAAGAATCTAGGCCTGCAAATAAACAGGTCAGTGAACTATCCACTAGGAAACTCACTGGAATACAATAACATTTATTCATTACTCTAGCAACACCAAGAGATGGTGCCTCATGCGTGGACAAGCAGGGACCACCTTGGTTCCACCTTCCTGTGGGAACAGGTGGCGTGGTATTCTTTCCTTACTGTGACATTTTCATATGAAAAAGCCCTTGTTTTCAGCAGCAACCCAGTTAGGTCTCTTTGGTTATATTTGCATTGTGTACTTCCCATCACACGTTAGGGTTGGACAAAGATCCAGGAAGCCAGATTTGGAAGAGAGGCTGCCTGAGTCTTGACCTACCTGCTGCTGCCTGGAGAGGCAGGGCTCCCCTACAATACCCAGCCTGCTCTCCTGGTTGACCAGCACTCCCTGGGAAAGGTTAGTGGCATACACACAGCCCTGGGCAGCAAAGTAGAGGCTGAATTGAGACAGATACTGACTAAAATAAGACCTGCCAATTATTGTATCCATCTGTGCTTTTCAGCTTTTTAAAAACAATTTCTTCATCAGATCGACATACAAATCTCAAAGGTCATCCCTGACCCAAGGTTCTGATATATGAAGAAGCACCTCTCTTGTCTGTGTGTCCCCACTTGCCAAGAGTTTCTTTTTTTTTTTTTTTTTTTGAGATGGAGTCTTGCTCTGTCGCCAGGCTGGAGTGCAGTGGTGCAATCTCGGCTCACTGCAACTCCTGCCTCTCAGGTTCAAGCGATTACCCTACCTCAGCCTCTCGAGTAGCTGGGACTATAGGCGTGTGCCACCACGCCCAGCTAATTTTCGTATTTTTAGTAGAGACGGGGTTTCACCATGTTGGCCAGGATGATCTCAATCTCTTGACCTCATGATCCACCCGCCTTGGCCTCCCAAAGGGCTGGGATTATAGGCGTGAGCCACTGTGACCAGCCAAGAGTATTTTATTGAATTTTACTTTCTATACTTTTGTCAGAAAATAAAGATTTCCAAATATAAAATTGTTATTTACAATTATTAATTGTATTAAAATTGAATCTTCCTTTTAAAAACACTCATGTTTCTGTGAACTAGCAAGTGCATTACTCCCTTGGGCTAGAGCCCCCAGCTGAGACTCGATGAATGCCATCAGAGACTCTGACGAAGGAGTGACACAGTGTGTCGGGTCAGAGAGAAATGTGAAGCCCAGCAAACATATGTTCAAATCCAGATGACACCATTCAGTAAACATGCACCCTGAGCAACTTTCCAGGGCTTATTTTCTTTGTCTATAAAATGGGAACAACAGGTACAGTACCATCTAGTCCATGGGGGTCACCAGAAGAAACTAGAAGATGTAACACACAAGGAACATTTAGAAGCAAGCATGTAACAAACACTCAGCAAATGGCAACCACATTATAACTTATCCACCCAAATAGATAAAACCAGTGGTCACATGGAACTGAGAATTTTCACAATGTACTATTTTTACACCTTAATCTCTTTGGGCTTCTCTGCTTCCTCTGTTTGAAAAAGCTTACCACCGACTTGTTCTTCTGAAAGGGGATGAACATAGATAAAAAGAGAATTTAAGAGCTCTTCATGGAAAGATAGCCAAACCATTAAAATACTATTTCAACAGAGGAGGTCACAGAGTGATGGAATGGTAGATCTATAGGCTAAAGGAGACCTCAGATTTGCCACTCTTATCTGACTCATGAAACTGAGACCCAGAGAGGTGAAGGGGTGTGCTCAGACCCACAGCTGTGTTGCAGACTATGTGAATGGCACTTCTTAGTGTCATGCAATGCATAACAACCACCTGTGCAGCCTCATGGCCCTGCACAACCTCCTGACCACAGCGATGGAATAAAGTGGTCCAGTCAGGGGCATTTTCAGCCTCTCGGGATGTTGACATAGTAACTCCTCCTCTCTTCCCACAACCTGAAATAATGTAGCCCAAGAAGCTGCCGATGCTGTTACAGCTGTGCGGGGAGGAGCTGCCCGAGGAGAGAGGTAACCTAGAGTTAAGAGATGGAGGAAGAGATACAGAATCTGGATGGCTTTGCTCTGATCCTGTAATCCAACTATGCCAGAATGTGGATGTACCTTCCAAAGGTAGGGTGCTTTTCATTTGTTTGTTTGAGCCATCTGGTGTCAGATGTTCTGTCACTTACTACCTTGTTATAATTAATGGAGGAGCTCAAAGAGTTATAAATATCTAAGGAGGAAGACTTCAGGTTGCAAAGCCTTCCTGGACAAGGTTGCTTCAAAGGAAGGTCTGAAAGGAAGAATGGGAGGTAGGCAGGCTGCAAAGGCAGAGAAAATTCAGGGAAGGAGAAGACCAGGAACAGAGGCCTGAGATATGAAAGCCTGGTACTGTGGACTGGATGCTTGTGCCTCCCCCTTCCCCCTAATTGACTTGTTGAAGCCCAGTCACCAGTGTGATGGCATTAGGTGGCGTGGCCTTTGGAAGGTAATTAGGCCATGAGGGTGGATCCCTCATGAACAGGATTAGTGTCTTCATGAAAAGACAGGGTAGAGCTTGCTTTCTATCCTCACTGCCATGTGAGGACACAAGAAAATGGTCATCTGCAAACCAGGAAGAGGTCCCTGACCAGAGCCGACCATGCTGGCACCCTGATATCAGACTTCCCGGCCTCCAGAACAGTGAGAAATAAATCTCTGTTGTCTAAGCCACCCAGTGTATAACAACACAGAGTGACTGAGACACCTGGGGTGGGGGTGTTTGGGGAATCACATTTAATTAAGCCCACTTGGTTAGAGTGTTGGATACCTGAAGCAGGTAACGGGGGTTAGGATTGAAGATGTAGGTTCCTACCAGTCTGTGAGTTTGTTCTTTTATATTTTGGATAATAATTCAGCAAGAGAGGAGGGATGAAAACGAAAGGAGAGAACTGGTTGTGAGACTATTGGTAATTTTTGAAGCAAGAGAGTCCATGGCTTCTAGGGTGACCAAGTGTTCTGATTTGCCCAGGACTGAGGAGCTTCCCAGGATGTGGGACTTTCAGTGCTAAAACTGAACGGTTCTATGCAAACGGGGATGATTGATCACCCTGAAACATTACCCAAACCATAAAGGAAGATATTGATAGATTTCATTCCATTAAAAAATAACATGTGAATGAAAAAATAGAAAATAGTCTGAATGCATCTAAACTGTTTTTCTCTAGAAAAAAATTAAAATAAATGACTATCTCTTTGGGACTCAAGCCATTTAGTGATACTGCCCTCCATTTCCTGATTGCCAGCATCCAACCTCCTTGTGCCTGAACCCCATCAGTACTAGAAGCCCTGTCACCTATTAATTCCCAAGTTCCTACATCTCACTTTAGCCAAAATCATCCATGTTTGCAGCACTCTCTTGACTGTCATGGCCCTCCAACTTCCTAGAGCCCTCTGATCCCTCCATTGCTCCTCTTTCTTTCTTCTGTCTTCCTTCTCTAGCTAGTCAAGATCACCTAATCAGTCACTTCAAATAACTTGGTCGATATCATACCCTGTGGTCCTCTGCACTTGGCAAAATTCTGGACGCCAGATAAATTCCACGATCTATCTACCTTCTACACAAAGGATGTAGAAAAACTGCAGATGAATTCTCAACTGCAGACCAGGGCTTCCTTATATTCTTCTCTCCCACTTCCCACACAACTTTGAGCCCCAGCTCTACCACTGAACTAGCTGTGTGATTTGAGGCAAGTTGCTTCATTTCTTTGGGTCACTGTTTTCTCACCCGAAAAGTGAGATGTTGTAAGGAATAACTAAGTTAGTATGCATAAAATGCTAAGCAGAGGCAATGGCAGGTAATAAGCACCTCATAAATGTTGGCTTTTACTGACGCTAGGATTTTGAATGCACACTTAGCGGGGTTAAATCAGTGTGTCAGGCCGTAGCAGGTCATAGCATTGTGATGTTTGACAAATACACAGAACACTGAACTGTGCAAAATTTTACTTTTGCAAAGATTTAATTCAATGTTTCACCAAAGATGATGCTCAATATCATTAGTCCTAAGGGAAATGCAAATTAAAACCACAACATACCACTATGCGTATATTACAATGTCTAAGGTTAAAAAGACTGATCATCCCAAATTTTGGCAAGAATGTGAAGAAACTAAAACTCTCATACACTGCTAGTGGGAATGGAAACCATTTGAAAAACAGTTTACTGTTTCTTTTTTCTTTTCCATTTTTTGGCACTTTCTTAATATGCTAGATAAACACCTACCATAAGATCCAACTATTCCACTCCTAGGTATTTACCCAAAAGACGAGAAAGCATAGGTCCACACAAAGATTTGTACACAAATTTTCACAGCAGCATTCTCTATAATGGCCCCCAAACTGGAAACAAGCCAACTGTCCCTTAACAGGAACATGGAAGGATAAACAAATTGCATTGTATTCATACAGTGGACATAGTCCTCAATAACAAAAAGGAATGAACTATCGATACAACACAACATGGATGAATCACACAATTATATTGAGTGAATGAAACCAGGAAAAATAGGACGTATGGCTTAATTTCATTTATATAAAATTCTAGAAAATGCAAACTCATTTATGGTGACAGTAGGCAGTTCAGTTATTGCCTGGGAAACAAGGAGGGGAAGGTGAAAAAGGGCAGGAGTGAGAAATTACAAATAGGCTTGAGAAAACTTTCAAGATACGTTATCTTGATTGTGGTGATGGTTTCACTGGCATATAAATATGTCAAAACATGTTGAATTGCATACTTCAAATATATGTAGTTTGTTGTATGCCAGTTGTGCTTCAAGAAAGCTATTACAAACTAACTTTTACAGATTAAGAGTCTCAGCTCTTAGAAATGTCAGCTGCAAAAAGGGAACCCAGGTGACTTGGATAGGAAATGCATGCCCCCATAATGCTTAGACACCTCCAAACTAGTGAAATGGCTTAAAGGGATCTGATATGAATACACGTATAATTGCTTTTTGGAAGATATTTGTTGTGGTTTATTATTTTATAGTTGCATCCAGAATAAGAAACCATGAAGACACATATAAATATTTTCCAGTGCCAAAATATTTGCCTCTTGAACAGGGTTGAGTGGATTATTAAGAATTCCAAACAGTGGCTCAAGCCTGTAATCCCAGCACTTTGGGAGGC
>NC_045448.1:65457064-65516198 GCF_002776525.5 Piliocolobus tephrosceles | reverse complement strand
AAAAAAAAAAAAAAAAAGAATTCCAAACAATAATTACACATTTGTTTAACTATAAGCCTGGGACTAAAAAGAAATATATTTCAAAAAAGATAATAAAATGAAACAAGCAAAGGTTCACAATGGCAATTAGCACCAAGTTAGTAAAAGAGAAGGACAGTCCATATTCCTTAAAGGGAAGCCAATTCCTGAGGCTTTCTCCTCACATTCATCAAGCCTGCTGAAGAGGGCATTTCCCAGAGAACAGCAGCCTCCAATGAGTTCCTGACCATGTGAGAGAAATTGTAAGTAGACGGCTGCTAAGACATTGTTTTTCCCAAAGCGGAAATTGTGCCAAACCCAAGTGGGAGAAGGTAGCCAAGAAGAAGACAGCAGCCTCACCACAATGTAAAGCAGCAGAAAAGGAAAAGCGCCCAGGTCACAGTGCCTCTCTCACTGTCAGACTAATAGCTGTCATTTCTTGCTGCTGTCAGTAAGGCTTTTCTCCAGCAGCAATCCCCTATCTACCAATTTTCCTTCCTAATCTTGGGCTAGAATCCCCTAAGATGTATGGAGTGTTTCGCTAGGAAATAGTACCAGATTTCCCTAAAGAATTAAAAACCTAAAACCCAGAAGGAGTAGGGTGATCAGACAAGTGGAATAACTATAACAAATAACTAAATATAAGAAATAGCCAGGTGTAGCAGCTTAGGAGTGTGAGGCTGCAGTGAGCTGATTGTGCCACTGTATCCAGACCCTGGGCAACAGAGCAAGACCCTGTTTCTGGGGGGTGGTGGCGGGGAAGGAATGTATACAGAGGCCAGGCATGGTGGCTCACGCCTGTAATCCCAGCACTTTGGGAGGCTGAGGTTGGTGGATCACTTGGGGTCAGGAGTTTTCAAATGCCCCTTGGAACTGACATAAATGTTTCCTATAGAAGAAGAAAGGCACGGAAGAGTTGAGGCACTAGCTAGCCCTGTGGCTGTGGGTGAGCTGCCTGGTCTTTTCAAGCCTCAGTTTTCTTGCCTGTCAAATGGGATTGTGAATGGCCACCTCACAGGGTTGCTGAGATGCTAAGAGCCCTGAAAGTGTTTTGCAAAAGTCAAAGCATTTTACCAACGTGGAAAATTAGCACCATCTGGGGGTCTATGGAAATCAGACAGAACTTGGATACATTGTTTATATCAGGCTTGTTGATACTTTTTAAACAATATCCTGGGCTGGTTGGGGTGGCTCATGCCTATAATTCCAGAATTTTGGGAGGTCAAGGCAGGAGGATTGCTTAAGCCCAGGAATTCGAGACCAGCCTGGGCAACATAGTGAGACCTCATCTCTATGAAAATTAAAAAAAAACCCCACCAACCAAGAATATTGTGCAAAGCTTTAATTTCAGCCTATTGCATTACGAAAACAAGTAGGACATTTGTCTTGCTTACCAGTTATACAAATTTCTGCCTCCCTTGAGATCTTGATTTGTCTGTCCCCTTTGTCCCACCCACCATCATGTGACTAAGGAGATGACAACCCAACTGAGGAGGCTGGACCCAAGGACTAAACTGTGGTTAGCCTTAAGGTCTGACTGGAAACCAGCAGTTCCTGGCTCCTCCCCGCTTTTGCCTCTCCTCCCCAGAGCTGAGGCCACATGTATTAGTCCATTCTCACACTGCCATAAAGAACTACCTGAGGCTGGGTAATTTACGAAGAAAAGAGGTTTAATCAACTCATAGTTCCACAGGTTTGACAGGAAGCATGGCGGGAAGGCCTCCGGAAATTTACAATCATGGCGGAAGGTGAAAGGGAAGCAGGTACATCTTACCATGGCAGAGCAGGAGAGAGAGAGAGAGATAGAGAGAGAGGGAGAGCGCGCATGAGAGAGAGCGCGCGAGTGAGCATGAAGGGTAGTGCCATGCATTTTTAAACCATCAGATCTCATGAGAACTCACACACCATCACAAGAACAGCAAGGGGGAAACTGCCCCTATGATCCAATCACCTCCCACCAGTTCTTTCCCCCAACACTGGGGGTTACAATTCAACATGAGATTTGGGTGGGGACACAGTTAAACCACATCATTCTGCCTATGGCCCCTCCCAAATCTCATATCCTTCTCACATTTCAAAATCAACCAGGCCTTCCTAACAGTCTTAACTCATTAACCCAAAGTCTTAACTCATTCCAACATTAACTCAAAAGTCCAAGTCCAAATTCTCATCAGAGACAAGGCCAGTCCTATCCGCCTATGAGACTGTAAAATAAAAAACAAGTTAGCTACTTCCAAGATAAAATGGGGGTACAGGCATTGGGTAAATGCGCCCATTCCAAATGGGAGAAATTGACCAAAACAAAGGGGCTATAGGCCCCATGCAACTTTGAAACCCATCAGGACAGTCATTAAATCTTCCTTTTTTTTTTTTTGCGAGACAAGGTCTGGCTCCATCACCTACGCTGGGGTACAAGTGGCACAATCTTGGCTCACAGCCTCCACCTCCAGGGCTCAAGCCATCCTCCTACCTCAGCCTCCCAAGTAGCTTGGACCACAGGTGCACACCACCACACCCAGCTAATTTTTTTTTTATAGAGACAGGGTTTTGCCATGCTGCGCAGGCTGGTCTCGAACTTGTGAGCTCAAGTGATCCACCATCTTGGACTCCCAAAGTGCTGGGATTACAGGTGTGGGCCACTGTGCCCAGCTGATTAAATCTTAAAGCTCCAAAATAATCTTCTTTGACTTCATGTCTCACATCCAGGCCATGCTGATGTAAGAGGTGGGCTTCCATGTGCCACGTCCCAAAGGTGCACAGAGCAGCTGGGCCCTGGGCCTGGTGCATGAAACCATTTTTTCCTCCTAGGAAGGATACAAGGGGCTGCTGTGAAGTCTCTGACATGCCCTGGAGACATTTTCCCCATTGTCTTGGCAATTAACATTTGGCTCCTCTTATGCAAATTTCTGTAGCTGGCTTGAATTTCTCCCTAGAAAATGGATTTTTCTTTTCTACTGCATGGTCAGGCTGCAAATTTTCCAAACTTTTATGCTCTGCTTCACTTTTAAATGTAAGTTTCAATTTCAAACCATCTCTTTCTCTTTGCATATGAGCATACACTTTTAGAAACAGCCAGGTCACATCTTGAATGCTTTACTGCTTAGGAATTTGTTGCACCAGATATCATAAATCATCACTTCCAAATTGAAAGTCCCACAGATCTCTAGTGCAGGGGCAAAATGCCACCAGTCTCTTTGCTAAAGCATAGTAAGAGTGACCTTTACTCCAGTTCCCAGTAAATTTCTCATCTCCATCTGAGATCACCTCAGCCTGGACTTTGTTGTCCATATCACTATCAGCATTTTGATCAAAAACACTCAACAAGTTTCTAGGAAGTTTCAAACTTTCCCACATCTTCCTGTCTTCTTCTGAACCCTCCAAACTGTTCCAACCTTTGCCTGTTACCCGATTCCAAAGTCACTGCCTCATTTTCAGGTATTTCTATAGCAGTACCTGACTCCCAGTACCAATTTTCTGTATTAGTTCATTCTCACACTGCCATGAAGAACTACTTGAGACTGGTGATTGAATCATGGGGGTGGACTCCCACCAGGCCCCGCCCACAACATGTGGGGATTGCAATTCGAGATGAGATCTGAGTGGGGACACAGAGTCAAACCATACCACCACAGCATTCCATCTCTGGTCCCAGCCAACCGCAGACTCTTGGGCCTTCGTGCTGCATCCCTAGTATCTGCTTGTTCCAGAATCTTGAATGCTAGTTCAGGTTGTAAGCAAATATCTATGCAGTTCTTGTTTCTGAATCTCAGTCATCATAACCTGCCCAGAAGCTCGGGGCACTTAGGATGGGGTTCCTGCCTTGCCCTTTCCAAACACAGTTCATTTCCCCTGTGCCTGCTACAAGAATGGGTCTCCCCAAAAATTCAGGCCACGTGTCCAGGCTGTTGTCCTCTTTGCAGACAAGCCTGATGAGCTGACCTGTGAGGACCTCTGAATAAATCAGGGATTCTCAGCCTCAGCACTGTTGACATTTTAGTGGGATAATTATTCATTGGGATCATGTGGCAATCCCGGGCATTGCAGAATGTTTAGCAGCACCATTGGCCTCTACCCACTGGATGCCAGTAGCACCCCTCCCCCAAGATGTGACAACCCAGAATGTCTTCAGACATTGCCAACACTGTTGCCAATGGAGAGTCACGAGATGAGGCTTCCTCTGAGAGCCCCTGTTGCTGCCTCCTGGAGACCTGTTACTATGGGTTGGAGCCCCGAGTTGCCCCATGAATAGCTTCCACCTCTCATCAGTAAGCACAGTTTCGGAGACTGATCAGTTGACCTTCCACTCTGGGACGTTTGTTGAATTTTTGGCCACCCAGACTTGACCCCACTTCCTGAGTTTGGGACCACCCCATTCAACATGGTCAGAGGCAAAGTCTGCTTTGCGGTAGGCAAAGACTCCTGCTGAGGTAAGGCACATTCCCTCAAAGCTTCCCTTGTGGTTAGGGCTTGGCTGGTTGGAGGCACTCACCTCAGACTTCAGGTTGGTGGTGATCTACTTTAACAGTGGCCAACAGGGGCAGTCACCTCATCCAGACCCCGTGATACCATAACAAGCTACCTCCAGGGGTGTGACATGGGCTCTGGTCCCATGACCTCCCTCCTTCTTCCCCATTTTGCAGACACAGTTCTGTCTTCCCACCATTGTGTGGCCACCCAGTATCCTCTCACTAAGTTCCTTTTCTGCCTGACTCAGCCAGCAGTGGTTGTATGTAGGTTACTAAGAATTGTCACCTCTTCTTCCCCATCTCCACCCGTGGGTCTGACCCCCAGGATGACCCATCTCTTCTGAATATCTCCTCTCATAGTTGGCCTTCATGTCTAGACAGGTCCTTGGAGGATGGAAATACCTTTTTGTTCCAACTATCTGTGTTAAATCCCTTCTAGAGGCCGGGCGCAGTGGCTCACACCTGTAATCCCAGCACTTTCGGAGGCCAAGGCAGGCAGATCACCTGACGTCGGGAGTTAGAGACCAGCCTGACCAATATGGTGAAACTCCATATCTACTAAAAACACAAAAATTGGACTGGTGTGGTGGCACGTGCCTGTTATCCCAGCTACTCAGGAGGCTGAGGCGGGAGAATTGTTTGAACCCGGGAGGCAGAGGTTGCAGTGAGCTAAGATCGTGCTACTGCACTCCAGCCTGGGCGACAGAGGGACCCTGTCTCACAAAAAACAAAAAACCCCTCTAGACATAGGCAGCTCTTACCTCACAAGCACCTGGTTTACAAGGGAGCATCCATTCACCATCACCACTAGTGTGTGGCCTGCTGCAGAAACTTCCAGAGGAGATTTCTCTGTTAGTTTAGTGTGAGGTTTTGGCCTGTGGTCTTATTTCCACAAAACTTAGAAAATGACATGTGAAAACAGCACTGAGAGGTAAGTGAGTTGTCTGAAGGCCACACACCTGGCTAGTGCTGAGTCCGTGGCAGGAACTGAGCTGCAGGGTCTCAGCCAGGCCACCTACCTTCTCCAGTCCTTGCTGAGCCACCAGGACTAGCAAACAGTTCAGCAACAAAGTTAAAGGGTGCACTAGGCTGGAAGAATTGACCTGGTTTAAATTTTGGCAAGAATGGAGGCAGGGACTCAGCTAAGGTTGCCTTTCCTTTGTTTACCACTACCCTAGCCAACAAGTAGCACTGGGACGTCAAAGGTCCTGGGAGCACTGTGTGTGGTTCCCTCGCATGTAGCAGAACGTGATCAATATCTGTGAGTGGATGGTTGAGAGGAAGGTGATGAGGCAGGAGCCTCCCGCCCATGCTCCTCACCCATTACCTAGGTAGCCACTAAATGACCTGGTAAACATGCTGGGCTCTCAGACCTTGGGGCTTCGAGATAAAGACAGGACTGGTTCTAGTGGCCCAGGGGTCCGGGTTGCTTTCCAGAAGCACGTGTATCTCCAGTAGCTGTTTGGGGAAGCTGCTGGGTTTTGTAAGGGCATTGCAGGGAGATCACAGAGGAGCGGCTACTTGAAAGGCTTCGAGAACAAAATCAATACGGGCCCTGCGAGCCAAGATTTCACAGCAAGTCTTAGCTATTTGCTGCTGCTGACCTGGAAAGAGTTGAGAGGGGGCGCCAGTTGCCTTTGCGGGAGGGGAAGGCTGTTGGCAAAACCTGTTTAGTAGTCACTCAAGGAAGCCACCGAGAGAGGGATCTAATCTTTCTTAGACCTGAGGTCAATGACCTCAATAGGAAGTAATGATAATAGGAGACCAGTAAAATTAGCTTCCTAGGGGCTGCTGGTGGCTACAAATTACCAGGCACCGCGCATACGACTACAGCATGAACCTCCACAACAAGCCAGTGGAAGCCAATGGGGAAGGTCACATGACGTGCCCGAGGTCACCCAGCTGGCAAGGGTGAGAGCTGGGATTCCAACCCATTTTGCAGCACCTCAGAGCCCGGTCCCTGTCCACACCACACCACCAACTCCCAAGGATAACAAGAACATGACCTAGACTCTACGTGAAGGCACAGTAAGTACATCTTAGGTTTCCAGAGAACAGACTTGAAACATTCTCCTGTGTTAATAAAAACTTACTTTCTCACCTTGCAAAATTGGCATCGGCTCTGCTCACCCCGACCACAGCCAGCCCCCGCTGACGGCTTTCCCAAAGACATTCCCACACCCCTAAGTCCAGGGGGAGGTTTGTGTCTCCCTCTCTGCAGCAGATCCACTAGCATCTCTAGGAAGAATCTAATGAAACAGGAGATGGGTATTTAGCTATGCATTTTTCTTTTCGTTTTTGTATTTATTTTTTGAGACAGGGTCTTTCTCTGTTAGCTGGGTTGGAGTGCAGTGGCATGAACATGGCTCAGTGCAGCCTTGAACTCCTGGACTCATTGATCCTCCCACCTCAGCCTCCTGAGTAGCTGGGACCACAGGTGCTCACCACCATACCTGGCTAATTTTTTAATTTTTAGTAGTAATTTTTAATTTTAGTAAAATTTTTAAAATTAATTTTTAGTAGTAATTTTAATTTAAAAAATTAAAACTAATTTTTAAATTTTTAGTAATTTTAATTCTTTAGCAAGAGATGGAATCTCGCTCTGTTGCCCAGGATGGTCTTGAACTCCTGGGCTCAAGTGATCCTCCTGCCTCGGCCTCCCAAGGTGCTGGGATTACAGGTGTGAGCCACCACGTCCAGCCTAGCTGTACACTTTTCTCAAGAGTGGCTACCTGATTTGGCTTAGTCTAATTTCTCCCAAGGCCTGTGGCAAGGGGAGAGCATAATCATGTCAAAGTGTACATTAGAGTTAAACTTTATTTCTCCAAGGCTCTCACATCATTTCATAAAAAAGCAGTTGCAGAACCATATGTACGGTATAATCCTGTTTCTGTAAAAATAAAATCTCTATAAATTCACGTGTATTCATAAGAAATAACCTGAGAGGTTGCTCAGTAAATTGCTAACAGTAGTCGGCTCTGGAGAGCAGGATTAAGGCTGTGCTGTGTCTGTGGAAAGGGACCTTACACTTTTTCCTTTGTTTTTATTCCGTACTTTTTCAGAGAAAGAGTCTCCCTCTGTCACCCAGGCTGGAGTGCAGTGGCACGATCTCGGCTCACTGCAACCTCTGCCTCCTGGGCTCAAGTGATTCTCCTACTTTGGCCTCTCAACTAGCTGGGGCCACAGGTGCACGCCACCACACCTGGCCCACTTTCTAGAATGCTATCTGAATGGAATAATATAGTATGTATTCCTTTTATCTTGCTGCTTTCACTCAGTGTAGTTGTTCTGCAATTCATCCATATCATTGAATTACCAATAGTTCATTCCTTTTTAATTTCTGAGAGTATTTCATTGAATGGAAACAGCTTAATTTGTTTATCCATTCACTTGCTGGTGGACATTTGGGTTGTTTTCAGTTTTCAGCCATTGCTGAGAAAGCTGTTATGAACATCATTGTACAAGTCTTTCTGTGGGCATATATCATCTTGGGTGAATACAGTAAATACCTAGGAGTGGAATGGCTGGGTTATCAGTGGGTGTATGTTTATCATTTTAAGAAACTGCGTAACAGTTTTCAAAGTAGTTGCACCATTTTGCATTACTATCTTCATTAATAAAGCATTTTTTAAAAAATGGTTTTACTGGTATTCATTGACCTTTACAATATAAACTATATAAGCTTTCCCCAGTTCCAGAGTTTGGGGTGGAATTTGGGAGACAGCTGAATCTTCTTCATAATAAAGGGAAAGAACTGAAGTTGGTGATGTAGGGTGTGGCCCTTGTTTGGAGCCAGGAATCTGGACCCAAGTGGCAGAAACACAGACAAAAAAAAAAAAGACCCAGGCGGGGCGCGGTGGCTCACGCCTGTAATCCAAGCACTTTGGGAAGCCAAGGCGGGCGGATCACGAGCTCAGGAGATCGAGACCATCCTGGCTAATACAGTGAAACCCCGTCTCTACTAAAAATACAAAAAATTAGCCGGTCGTGGTGGCGGGCACCTGTAGTCCCAGCTGCTTGGGAGGCTGAGGAAGGAGAATCTCTTTAACCCGGGAGGTGGAGCTCGCAGTGAACTGAGATTGTGCCACTGCACTCTAGCCTGGACAACAGAGCAAGACTCTGTCTCAAAAAAGAAAAGAAAAGAAAGAGAAAGAAAAGGAAAGAAAGGAAAGAAAATAAAAGAAAAAAAGAAAAGACCCAGTGGGCTGGGCACAGTGGCTCATACCTGTAATCTCAGCACTTTGGGAGGCTGAGGGGGGCGGATGGCTTGAGCTCAAGAGTTCGAGACCAGCCTGGGCAACATGGCAAAACCCCGTCTGTACAAAAAATACAAAACATTAGCCAGGCATGGTGGTGCATGCCTGTGTTCTCAGCTACTTGGGAGGCTGAGGTAGGAGGATCACCTGAGCCCAGGGAGGTCGAGGCTGTAGTGAGCTGAGATAGCATCAGTACACTCCAGCCTGGGCAACAGAGTAAGACCCTGTCTCAAAACAAAACAAAAACACAAAAAGATCCAGTGACTGTGTGGCCATGAATGGACTTGGGAAGAACGAAAATGACTCCTGTGGGATCCTGATCCTGTGGCTGTGTGGGATGGGGCTGTGCTACATGAAGACCCCTCCTCAATTTCTACCATGAAGTCTCCAGTGAAGTCTCTGTTACTCAGCCACACTTTTGCATGTGTGAATTCTGTGGGCCAGTGTTTCCCAAACTTCAGATAAGCACTGACCCTATAGCCTATTATTGTTCTCTAAAGCAACTCATCTTACTTTTATCAAATTTATTTCATCTTCATGTCAACCTTAAAAAGATAGCTATTCCTTAAAACTATTTAGACTTACAACATTAGCTTCTGGCCTCCCTCACTCATCTCATGGCCCACCAATGGGCCCCACTGCACTGCTTGGACCTAAACCTTGGACCTAAAACCAGGTTTTAGGGGAACTCAAAGACGGCCCAGAGCCTGGCAGCTGCATACACAGGCCCACTACACACATGTGAGATGTGCTTCGACATCTGCATGTTTTCCCCATTGTGAGGATGTGGGCTCCCATTCAAGCTTGGTGCTGAGCCTGGCACATCCTGAGTGGGCCACAGACTCTTTTTGAAAGAATGGCAAAGCTCACGACTCATGACCAGGCAGTATGTGATCAGTGCCATGCATGCAGAGGCCCTGGTGCCTGAGGAACTCAGAGGAGGACCCAGGCTCGCTCCCAGGACTCTCTCTCTCTGGTCATGAGTGTTCCAATCAGCCCATATCAACCAGTGGGGGTCCCATCTGAGTTGTCTACCCTCCCTCTGAAATGTCCAACGCCCCCATCAGAATCATCCAGACCTCTGCTGTTTCCTCCTATTTCTAGGGGGAAATGACCCTGCTTTGGACTGGTGGCATCAGGCAAAAAGGGTGCTCTCTGCAGGTTTGGTGCCAAAAGTGGGACTAAGCAGGGTTTTGAGGGTCTTAATCACTCTTTTCAGGACAGAGCAAGAGTTATGAATTAAGAGCCTGGAGGGAAGAGGGGAGTATAACTCGGGAATGACCCTGGCCCTGTAGCCACCTTTCCTGTCCACACGGGGTTTGGGGCTGACATGGCCCAAGGGGGCCTTAAGAGGTTCCTGAGAGTGCTGAGGGTGTCACCATGGGTGGGGGGTTAAAGGAATTTCCTCTGGAGCCATGTCCTTCTCTTGAACTAGGAGTATCTAATTTGGTCCAGGTGAGCTTTTCAGTTTAGCCTAGTTAAGGGCGGTCCCTGGATCAGAAGCCTCAGCATCACCTGGGAACTTGTTTGGAATGCAAATTATTCAGGCCAGACCTCCCACTGAATTGAAAATTCTGAGACTAGGGTCCAGCAATCAAGCCCCACAGGTGACAATGATGTAGGCTCGAGTTTGAGAAACTTTAGAAATCGACTCCTTTAAAAAATCCCAGCCAGGCACAGTGGGTCATACCTGTAATCCCAGCACTTTGGGAGACTGAGATAGGAGGATCCCTTGAGCCCAGGAGTTTGAGACCAGCCTGGACAACATAGGGAAACTCCCATCTCTACCAAAAATAAAAAATTAGCCGGGCATGGTGGCATACGCCTTTGGCCCGTTACTCAGGAGGCTAAGATGGGAGGATTGCTTGAGCCAGGGAGGTTGAGGCTGCAGTAAGCTGTGATTGCACCACCACACTCCAGCCTGAGCAAGAGTGAGACCGTGTTTCAAAAAATTAAAAATCCTCTCTCTGTCTCACACCCACACCTCCCATACACACCCCCCTACATACACCCATATGCTTGGCCAGCAAAGGGCGGTAGTTTGCACACGCGGGACAAGGAACACAAGTCTTTGCACAGCTGATCTAGAAAATCCAAAACGTCCCTGCCCCCAGCCCTCCATCAGGAGTCTCTGGCTTCCACGACCACTTTCACACAGTCTTTATTGAACTCTTGGTTCGACCCTTACTTTCGCATTCCAACTGGATACAAAGCTGAGGCCTGTTTTCCTATTATCTGCCAGATGAATGCTTGGATCGGTGTCCAGGCTGCCCGATCGTGCTTAGTAATCGGAAACAGAGACAGTGGAAATCTCAAATTCTGGTTTCCTGCCGGGGAGCCAGCTCGAAGTCTGCGGGAAAGGAAAGGACGTTGTGACACAGCGCCACCCTGTGGCAGAAGGAAGAAGGGCCGCTCTTGGCCTGTTGTCTGCATTGGATCTCAAGGCTTGGGGTTGGCGGAAATCTAAAACCTCACAGAACCCCAAAATAACAAAACTGTCATTTAAAGAGCACTTACTGTGTGTTAGAGAGGCACTGTGATAATTGTTTTATATTGTTATGGCCTCAGAGTTTCCCATGAGATGGATACTATTTTCCGAATAAGGAAACTGGGGCCCAGAAGGGTTAAGATATTTGCTTAAGGTTGCACAGCTAAGAGATAGCCAGGCTATACACATCCACAGAGTGTGGCCACAGAGGCCACACTTTTTTTTTTTTGAGACGGGTCTTACTCTGTTGCCCAGGCTGGAGTGCAGTGGCATGATCTTGGCTTACTGCATCCTTGACCTCCCAGGCTCAAGCAATCCTCCTGCCTCCCAAATAGCTGGGACCACAGGCATGCACTACCATGCCCAGCTAATTTTGTTTATTATTATTATTTTTTGTAAAGACCAGGTCTCCCTATGTTGCCCAGGTTGGTCTCGAACTCCTGGTCTCGAGTGATCCTCCAGCCTCTGCCTCCCAAAGTGCTAGGACTGCAGGCATGAACCACTGCATCCAGCCGAGGACACACATCTAACCACCACTCTGTCCTTGCAGTCACCTGCTCAGTGGAGAACATTCCCTATAGCAGGGCTTCTCAAACTCACACCTGCAGGAGGCACTGGGGATCTTGTTAAAATCCAGATTCTGATTCACCTGAGCCGGGGTAGGGCCTGTGAGTCTACATTTGTCTTTTCTTTTCTCTTTTCTTTCTTTCTTCTTCTTCTTCTTCTTTTTTTTTTTTTTTTTTTTGACAGAGTTTCACTCTTGTTGCCCTGGCTGGAGTGCAATGGCACAGTCTCAGCTCACTGCCTCCTGAATTCAAGTGATTCTCCTGCCTCAGCCTCCCAAGTAGCTGAGACTACAGGCACCTGCCACCATAACTGGCCTAATTTTTGTATTTTTAGTAGAGATGGGTTTCACCATGTTGACCAGGCTGGTCTTGAATTCCTGACCTCAAGTGATCCGCCTGCCTCGGCCTCCCAAAGTGCTAGGATTACAGATGTGAGACACTGTGCCAGACCTGAGAGTCTACTTTTATTTCTAAGGGCTCCCAGATAATGTGGTGCTGCTGGTTGGTGGACCACACTTGGAGAGGTGAGGCCCTAGAGCAGCTGTCCAGTAGAACTTTCTGTGATAGTGGAAGTGCTCTAACTTTGCGCCGTGTTATCCATCGTCACCGGCTGCAGGTGCTATGGGGCACCTGAATCATGGCTACTGCAACAGAGAAATACATTTTAATTTTAGTTCATTTAAGTTAATTTGAATTTAAATAGCCATATGCATGTAGTGTCCTCCATACTGGATAGTGCAACGTCCATCATGAGTGGGGGCTTAGGCTTGTCATTCAAGAGCCAAAATACCATGGTAGGTTAAAGCAAGACTATAGGGTAACACATTTTTGGAGTCCTTAGAGATAGTATATTCAACACTACTGTTTTACATATGAGGAAACTGACCAGAGAGGCAAAGTAACTTGTTGCAGAGCCACAGAGCTGTTCCTGGCAGAGGGAAGGCTTCAGGTTCAAGGAGAGCATTCTCTTACCATGCCACATTTTGTTCTAGGCCCACTGACCTTCAAAAGAAAAACGTTTCCAATTTTGTGAAATCCAAGCTGGGTGTGGTGGCACGTGCCTGTAGTTCCAGGTGCCCAAAAAGCTGAGCTGGGAGGATCATTTGAGCCGGGGAGGTTGAGGTTGCAGTGAGCCATGATTGCACCACTGCACTCCAGCTTGGGAGACAGAAGGAGATCTTGCCTCTAAAAAAAAAAAAAAAGGAAAAAGAAAAAGAAAATCCTCTATAAACAAAGTGTAGCTATTGGTAATAGTCAAATGCTATTTATTACTTTATACGACATTTGAGGCAGTTAACCAAGTTTAAAAGTTATCCAATTTCCTGAGGGAATTAACTAATTTTTAGCTTCATTTGCAAGATCTGCAACACATAAAAAGAATCATCCCTTTTTATGGGATGTTTTGCAACACCAAGGTCTCTGGCAAAACCAAGTGAAGACCAACCCCTCTTCAGGCCTCTCTGGTGTGTAGCTGGTGTCTTACCACATGGACTTCAGTGGTACAGATGTGCAAAGCAGTGATGGTAATCAGACAACTGAACAGGTTGTCCTGTATCACACTGGAATGAAGGATTTACTTGATCTTTTAAAACTTGTTTTTTCTGGTTGTAAGGCAATGTATGTACATTATATAGAAGTTGAAAATTGCGGGGAAAATACTGTGTTGGTTATTTGTTGCTATGTAACAGGTTATCTCCAAAACCCAGCAGCTTAAAATATCAAACATCGGTTATCTCACAATCACTGAGAGCAGCTCAGCCGGGTGGTTCTTTCTTTCCTTCCCCTTTCATGGTTTCGTCTGAAATATGCTGGGTCGTTCTGACTCAGGGACTCTCAGGAGGTTGCAGACCAGATGTTGTCAGGGCTATTCTCATGTGAAGGCTTGGCAGGTTGCAGAATCTGCTGCTTTTTCAACGTTGTGATCATAGCTCACGGCTGCCTTGAACTCTTGGGCTCAAGTAATCCTCTAGCCTCAGCCTCCCAACTAGCTAGGACTACAGATGGATGGCACCAATGGTCTGCTAGGATCTGGTTCTAAGCTCACTCATGTGGCTGTTGGCAGGAGGCCAGGGCTGGGCCTCTCTATAGGACTTCTCAGGACAAAATTTCCCTTAAGAATAAATGATGTGAGAGAAAAAGCAAGAGAGACAGTGTCTAAGACGGAAACCACAGCCCTTTATAGCTTCAGTGGGGAGTGACGAACCTTCACTTCTGCCGCATTCTTTAGGTCACCCAAACTCGATCTGTTACAGTGTGGGAGAGGGCCACACAAAGGTCGTGAGTACCAGAGGTGGGGTCGAAAATAAAACTCACCTGCAACCTCACTCTCCATAAATAACCACCGTAACATTATGAGGTGATTCCATACACATCTATTTATATGTACGGATATCTTTCTGACTCTTACTTCATATGGTATTGTCCATATTTCCCCTCCATCTCCCTTTTCAGATGGAAATCCAGCTTTATTTAACCTCCTTTCCCTGTGGAAGAGGTACACTCAATGTTTTTATTATTATTATTATTATTATTATTATTATTATTATTATTATTACTTTGAGACAAAGACTTGCTCTGTCACCCAGGCTGGAGTGCAGTGGTGTGATCTCAGCTCACTGCAACCTCCACCTCCTGGGTTTAAGCAATTTTCATGCTTCAGCCTCCTGAGTAGCTGGGACTATGGGCACACATCACTACACCTGGCTAATTTTTGTAGTTTTTTTTTTTTTTTTTTTTTTTTTTAGTAGAGACAGGGTTTCACCATGTTGTCTAGGCTGGTCTTGAACTCCTGGCCTTGAGTGATCTACCTGCCTCGGCCTCCCAAAGTGCTGTGATTACAGGCGTGAGCCACTGCACCCAGCCAATGTTTATTATTTTAATAATTATCCTAAGTTTTGAACATGCATATTTGATGCTATGAAATACAAAGTGAATTAAGGTCTTTATTCCTCTCCTAAATGATTCAATGGCATTAAAATATCGAACCGGGCCATCATCCTCCCATCTTATATATTATTGTTATCCAGCATTTTAGTCCCATCTCATTTGTATATATGCTAAATTAGCTTTAGAAATAATTTTTTTCAATATTTACCTCCCGGCCTACCTGTGTCATTACTCACCAGTGCTTCTTGCGTCCCTAAGCAGGATAAAGTCTTAGCTCTGGACTCGGTACCTGGTGGCTTATTTTCCTTTTCCTGTTTATTTCTTGAAAGCTCAGCATTTCTAGGAGTTCCAGTGGGGGAATTTTCCGTTTTCTGGTTTCCATGTTGCTGGTATCCCCTTATTCGATTATTTCAGCAGGGCTGATGTACTTCTTGCTCTCGAAAAACTTAAACTCATTCAAGAGTATGTGTCCTGAGGGGCACGTGGGAGAGAGTTAGGGAAGAAGGGAGAAAGGAAAGGTGAGAATGGGCGGGGTGGGTGGCAAGACTTCAGGGGTGACACCTGCAGAGAGGGCCTCTGAGGAATCCAGTCAACCTTGGCCCACCAAGGTTGATTCGTGTACCCCAGCCAGATGCGGGGATTCCAGGGACTACGTGGAGTGGAAGAAGGCTGTATCCGTGGACTCAAAAATCACAGGACAATGCTGGTGTTTTGCAGCTATGGACAAGAGACCCCAGCAAAACTATGGCAGTGGGAAACCCTAAAAATAACTGGGGACAAATTTTCATCGGGATGAATGAGAGCTCAGAGGCAGGACTAAGGTGATTAAAAGGAAATAAAGGAATCAAATACGTCGTGCTCATATAGTTTGTGGACTGATTCACATCTGCCACACACACACACCCCGTTCTTTTCAAACTGTCCTTTGTAGTCTAATTGTTGTATCTACCTTTTTTTCACTTCGTTTATGTAATGGACATGATGTAATGTCAATATCCGTACTTCCCAACCGTGTCCATAAAGTATTTTGTCATTTAGATTGCCACACGTCACAATACGTCTGGCTTCACCTGCTGGGAGCAAGAAGCCAGGCTGCATTCCTTTTACTACTAAAGATCCCACGGCCTGTGAATGTCTCTGGAGAAACCTTCTCTTCCCTCCCAGGGAGCCCTTGGCCTTCATACTCCAAAGTCCTCACCCCCAGATACCTGCTCAGCCCAGCAGACCCGGCCAGTGCTGGGAACTCTCACCTGGAGGCTGGAGAATAGGGACACTGCTCCTCCCTCAGGAGTCTGGGGCTTCCTGGCTGCCACCAGGTGTCACCAGCAGCTTGGCAGGTGGGTGGATTTCCTGTCCCCAGCCACATCAGGGACTCAGGCTGTTTCCTTCACCCTAGAATGGAGCTATTGGTTACCATGTGCAAGGTTTGTAAGAATGAAAGGATAAAGAAAAAAAAAAAAGATGCAAATTATTGCAGCAATCACTGAGGCTGGCCATCACGTATTCTCATTCTGCCCCTCTGGAAGCATGGTGGAATCGTACTTCCCCGCCTTCTGAATCAGTGTTGGAGGCCAAAGAAAACGGAGTGGAAGTGACACAGGTCGCTTCCCAGTGGGGGGCTCACCCACCAATTTGCAATTTGCCACATTTTCCTCTTCCTGCCACCACTGCTGTCCCGGTTCCAGATGGCGCCATTCCATCCGCTAGGGTCTCTGAGTGAGGAGGACATGGAGGACAGCCCCCATCCACCCCAAGAAGGACATGTAGAATGGATGCAAAATAAATCTTTGTGGTTTTAAGCACTGAGAGTTTAGCGTCGTTTGTTACCACAGCATAACCTAGCCTGCCCAGGCTGGTTAAACTTTTTTTTTTTTTTTTTTTTTTTGAGATGGAGTCTCACTCAGTCGCCCAGGCTATAGTGCAGTGGCCCAATTTTGGCTCACTGCAAGCTCCGCCTCCCGGGTTCACGCCATTTTCCTACCTCAGCCTCCCAAGTAGCTGGGACTACAGGCACCTGCCACCTCGCCCGGCTAGTTTATTTTTGGTTTGTTTCTGTATTTTTAGTAGAGACGGGGTTTCACCGTGTTAGCCAGGATGGTCTCGATCTCCTGACCTCATGATCTGCCTGCCTCGGCCTCCCAAAGTGCTAGGATTACAGGCGTGAGCCACCGCGTCTGGCTTTTCTTTTTTTTTTTTTTAAGAGACAGGGTCTCACTTTGTTGCCCAGCCTGATCTGAAACTTCTAGGCTCAAAGCATCTACCCGCCTTCTCCCAAAGTTCTGGGATTACAGGCATGAGCCACCATGCCTGGCTTATTAAACTTTTTAATAAAAGGATGAACCTACTCAAGATTATAGAAACTTAACAGAAGGAAGGAAGGTGTGCAGGCCATTGGGATCATTTTAGGGTTCTTCCTCTTTCCTCATTCACTAACAGGACAGCTTCAGTGCCTGAACATGGCACAGAACACTTTCCTTTCCATTCTCTTAGGACTCCAGCTACTTATTTTCAGGCCATCTCTGCAGGCCTCCATCTGCCTGTAGCCTGAAGGAGATCTGGATTACCATTCTGTCAGGTAAGCGTTACACAACTTGGGGTTTTCATAAGCAAGATGGCAGATGGAGCTCCAGGAAAGCTGCTCAGAAAATGCCGTGGGTAACATAAAGAAGATGAAATTCTCGGCAAGGTGCACATTGAAACTTTTCTCCTGTGGTGCATTGGGAATAAAGGCAGGGCGGACCCATCCATTGGGCACAGCTGGGGCAGAGCCCAGAGCTCATGATACTTTTAGTGGCTCCTGAAAATGTTTCAATTTTTTAACTAGAAGACAATGTTTTAATATATAATGTTAATACAGACATACTGTAGGGGAGAAGGGTTTCTCACTCATCACAAGGTTCACGGCTGAGGCACCTATAATAAAAGACAGATTAACAAGAGAAAAGCACACAAATTTATTTAATACAAATTTTATGTGGGCTGGGCAAAGTGGCTTATGCCTGCAATCCCAGCACTTTGGGAGGCCAAGGCAGGAGGATCACTTGAGCCCAGGAGTTCAAGGCCAGTCAGGTAACATAGCCAGACCTCGTCTCTACTAAAAATTTTAAAAGTTGGCCAGGTGCAGTGGTGCACACCTGTAGTCCCAGCTACTTTGGAGGCTGAGGCTGTAGGATCACTTGAGCCATGGAGGTTGAGGCTGCAGTGAGCTATGATTGTGCCACTGCACTCCAGCCTGGGTGACAGAGTGAGACTGTCTCTCTCTCAAAAAAAAAAAAAAAAAAAAAAAAAAGTAACATGGGAACACTCAGAAATGAAGGCCCAAAGAAACAGGAAAAAACTGTGTATTTTATAGACAGCCACGCAGAAGTATGATTGGAGGATAAAATAGTATGATCTAATGATATTAAACTGGAAAGTACTTAGCAAGGCCTGTTTAGATTCTTTTTTGTGTTCCTGTGTCTTCACAGAAAAGGACATTCCTTTCCTTGGGTGTAGGAAGGACATCTCTGGAATGAAGGTTTTCTTCGGAGGAAGGTCAGATAATTCTCTAAGGCCCTCTTCAGGGACACAGTGCAGAGAAGGTGAGAGTGACCTTCCTGCTTCTGCTGTTTTCTCAAATGCCAGCGTGCTATATTTGTGGATACTATGTCTTGAACTCTGTCAGTATCAACTTAGTAATAAAATACAGTTTTTAGTACTTTTTGTAGAAGAAAGGGATCATGAAGGCAAAAATGGAGACCCATGAAAGTCATACTCTGGCCCTGGAGAAAGAGTTTGAGTTTCACAACCATTACACATGTGGGTTACAATGTGGCTCTTGGAAATGAGTATAGACATGGCATTGCTGTGACTTATAATGCCTTTTCCTTTCTGAGTCTGTCAACGTTTCCTGTGACAAACTAGCTCGATGTTTGCTTCTTTATGGTTAACTTAGGACACCAGAAGGCCATAACTGCTGGAGGAGGAGTCCTGGGTCAAAACAATGTGCATGGATATAGCAGATTGTGACACAGCATAGGGACAGGACTCGGCCCTCACCGGGATGAGGCCCCCACTCCCACACCTGTCAATTAGCAGACTTTGCACCACCATCACTCCAGCGCATCCCTGCTGACCTTGCGACCTTGAAGAAACTAAGATAAGCAGCATCCACCCTAAATCTTACTCAAGGGAGTGAATCCCACAGCCTGCATGCACGTAAGATCAGAAAAATGATCTTTGCCCCTTGCCTCATTATAATACTAAAATCCCTGCCCGGGGAGGGCCTATCTGCTGTTTTCTGCTCATGCAACAGTATGTCTTGGCATGATTCCTTACCATGCCTGTACACCCTGCACTCCACCCCACACATGTAGTGAAGCTCACCCACCTCATGAATTATGCATGTCACCCTCCTTAAGACACTGAAATGCACTCCCCTAAGTGTGGCCAGCCAAGAACTCTTGCTCCTGGGCTAGTTTCCTTGTGTTGGAGCACAAGCTCCCATAAAGTCTTGTCTGGGAAACTTGTTTGGCCTCCTGTCAATTTCTATTGCATGGGCGCCTAAGAACCTGTGGTCAGTAACAATTCCTCTAGCTTGCTTCCCATGCTTGTATTTTCCCTTCCTTCTTCCCAGCAGCCTCTGACTTCTGAAAGGAGTCCAGCAGGTTCCAGGGAAGCCAATTCCATACCTGGCTCCAGGGGTCGGGTATGGCCCTAGGCTCAGCTCATCAACCCTGCCCACGGTGAGGTTCTGTGGGTGGTCACCATTCCAGTCCAGCTAGACTGAATCTTGGAAGCACGGCCAGGAATTCTGGGTGTGAACATCCTTTCCTAGATGACAGGCTGTGCAAAGGGAAATCTGTGTTCCTACCCAATTTGCTACTATGATCAAAGTCAAAGGAAATCTCAGAGAAACTGAACCGGAGCCTTGATCAAACCAGACTTGAAGGCTACCATTAGATCTTTTGAATTACGTAAGCCTGTAATTTCCCTTTTCCTGTTAAAGCCCATTTGGATTGGGTTTTATGTTAGTTTCAACAACCTTACTGGAACTAAATGTATTCTTATTATCTCCACTTTATAAATTAAGAACAGAGGGGCGAAGTCACTTGCCCAAAGCCACAGAGCGAATTCGTATAGAAGCCAGGATTTGATCCCTGGCAGTGTGACTCAGAAATTATCCAGATTTCTCTCTCTCTCTCTTTTTTTTTTTTTTTTTTTTTGAGATGGAGTTTTGGTCTTGTTGCCCTAGCTGGCGTGTAATGGTGCAATCTTGGCTCACTGCAACCTCTGCCTCTGGGGTTCATGCCACTGAGTAGTTGTTATTACAGGCACGTGCCACCACGCCTGGCTAATTTTTTGTATTTTTAGTAGAAACGGGGTTTCACCACGTTAGCCAGGCTGGTCTCGATCTCCTGACCTCAGGTGATCTGCCCGCCTTGGCCTCCCAAAGTGCTGGGATTACAGGCATGAGCCACCACGCCTGGACCCCAGATTTATCTTAACGTGTGCTTTGCATTGATATCAAAGGCTATGTTTTCAAAAATTTAATAAGTTTCATCTGCAATGCTCCAAACATGGGTTACCTAATAAATACCATAAGTATGAACAGATCTAAGTAGAGAAAAATCAGTGCACATAAGAATTTTGTTGGCTAAGTGTGGTGGCTCACACCTGTAATCCCAGCACTTTGGGAGGCCGAGGCGGACAGATCACTTGAGGTCAGGAGTTCAAGACCAGCCTGGGCAACACGGTGAAACCCTGTCTCTATTAAAAATACAAAAAAAATTAACTGGGTACAGTGGCGGGCACCTGTAATCCCAGCTACTTGGGAGGCTGAGACAGGAGAACTGCTTGAACCCGGGAGGCAGAGGTTGCAGTGAGCCGAGATCGTGCCATTGCACTCCAGCCTGGGTGACAGAGCAAGACTCTGATTCAAAAAAAAAAAAAAAAAGAAAGAAAGAAAGAATTTCGTCCTCCTCTGTATATGTTTCCTTTAAGGAGCTACCCCATTCTGGGAAAGCACAGTTGGTACCAGGTGAAAAGGCACCCCCATCGCCACATTTACAAACCATGAGATCAGGAATTTAAAAGGCACCCTCACTGCCTCCCATCTGCCTCCCCGACCCTTGTCTGATCCCCTCTTCCCACCGTGTGTGTCCTCTCCTCCTTCATTCAGTTTCACACAAGATCCAATTCTCTCAGCCCCCAGCATGGATTGCCTCCTGGTTGTCTCCTTGACTCAGCCCATTCCTGGACAACAACGTCTGCTTCCATGGCTTTACTTAGCTCCCTGGACCTCACCTTCCAGGTCTTCTTAAGCAGATCAACCCACCCCTAGTCCCACCTTCACAGAATGAAGTTGTGTAATATTCTCTCGGATCCTTTTGCAGTTACGTGTAACGACTGGGTTTTCGTGCTTATGAGTGAGATGTGCCTCCCTCAAACATTGTTATATGTCAGCATATTACCCATCTGACATGAGAAAAAACATTCTCCCTTGCTTCAACACACTTTTGCAAATTCTCATCTATGTGGAAAACAAACACAGAGAGGAAGTAGAGATGATGAGTGTGGACAACTCATTTGAAAACTTGGGGTGAGGAGAAAATAGAGATTGGGCTGTTCTTGGCGGGGATATGGTGTGTGGGAGCAGATTTGCTTGCTGTACTCTATACCTATTCTCACTCCTGGTACAGTAATAGAGCCTCTATGTTTAACTGGTATATTAGGGCATTCTTGTATTGCTGTCAAGAAATACTTGAGACTGGGTAATTTATAAAGAAAAGAGGTTTAATTGGTTCACTAATTTATAAAGAAAAGATCTTGTGTGAACTGAAGTGTGAGCTCACTTATCACCAAGGAGATGATCCAAGCCACTCAGGAGGGATCCGCCCCCATGCTCCGCACACCTCCCACCAGGCCCCGCCTCCAGCACCGGGGATTACATTTCAACACAAGATTTGGGCAGGGACAAATATCCAAACGATGTCAACTGGGTACCAGAATAATGGCTCTGATCCCCAGCGTTCCTTGCAGCTGAGCATGGCCATGTTGCTAAATTCTGGCCTGTTGGGAGGTGAGTGGAAGTCATACCCTCATGGGGTAGGGCTCTCCATCTCCCCATCCCTCTTTCCCGATGCTGCTTACAGCAGTGCGAGTTATCATGAACTGTGGAGACAAGGTCACCCCTAGGAATGGCGGAGTGAGGACCCTTAAGGAGCTGAAGTCCCTGCCCCTGAGGTACTGCCCTGCCAGCTTATGTGAGAAATAAGTAAACTTTCATCCTGTTTAAGTTTTTTAAGTGGATTCGATTATTTGGGGCCTTTGTAGCAGTCAAACCTGCTTCCTAATTAATAGTGGTGGATAAAAGGATCTTCACTTTCTTATCTTTAATGAATTTTGAACATAGTCCAATGTCAATTGGAAGAATCCGGGAAAGAGTGAGGTTGAAAATATAGAGTGATCTGGAGTGATGGTTAATGCAAGCATCCTGAGAAGGAGGAGGAAAGAGGTAAAAGGGTTTAGGGGGGCTGGCCTTGAGGGACTGCTCCACCTGGACAAGGGGAAGGGCAAAGTGGGAAGCTAGATTCAGGAGACCTGAGATTTGGCAGCAGGAAGTTGAGGCAGTTCGTGCCTCATGCTTCTGATTTTTCAGCAAAGCAGGAGGTAAGGTCCTCTATGGAGAAATCAATCTGGAGCAGGAAGGTAAACCTGGCAGAGCTTATGTAAGGGCTCAGAGGTGGGAGTGTGGGCTGGGCAGTTTATGTCATGACTGTCTGCGTTTATGTCATCTAAGAGCACAAGAGCTAAAAACCAGACACTATCATGACTTAACTCTATGTCAAGTACTACACAAGGTCATCGCTGAATAGGATTTAAGAGTAAACATTTGTTCTATGATTTTGATCGTTACAAATAAGAATATAGCTGGGTGTGGTGGGTGCACAGCTGCAGTCATAGCTGCTGGAGAGGCTGAGGCGGGAACAGTGCTGGAGCCCAGAAGCTTTGGGCTGTAGCATACTGTGACCATTAGGTGTCTGCACTAAGTGGAGCAGGGGGACCACCAGGTTGCCTAAGGCCTAAGGAGGAGTAAACCAGCCCAGGTCGGAAACTGAGCAGGTCAAAACTCCTGTGCTGATCAGTTAAAAAAAAAAAAAAAAAATATATATATATATATATATATATAAAACAGGTTGAAAGCCTTATTCAGTACAACCAATCTGGCTAAAATGTACTCATTCTCTGCAGTTTTCAAATTATAACAGGTTTTTTTTTTTAACTGGCACAATTAACGCCCAAATAAAACACCTATGAGTGGTATTGGGACTCAGAAACCAATACCCCAAAATATGGCCATGTGTACATGTTGAACTGAAAAAGGAGCCTCAAGGTCTCTCTGACCTCTGCTTCCCCACCCATCTCTCCCAAAGCATAGGAAGACGCTGTTCGCTGAAGCTCCCTGATCGGCCTAAAGTCTGCACCTACCAAAGAAGAAAACAATTGCCTTTAGCATGTTCCCTGAGTTTTCATGAACTGAATCCATGTTATAGGAAAAAAGACTACTCCTCTAAAATCATCCACACTTCCCCATCTCCCTTTCCCCTGAGAAGAAGGGTATCTTCCTCTGAAGCAAGTTAGAGAAAACAAAGAAGTAGAACATATAAGCCCCTACACCCCACGGGGGGGTTCGGTCTTCACCCTAAAGGCTCCCGTGTCACGTTAGCTCTAATAAAATAAATTTGTATGCTCTTTCTCCACTTAATCTGCCTTTTGTGAGTCGAATTTTCAGCAAACCTTCAGAGGGCAATGGTGGAGTTTTTTCCTTTGCCCCAACAGTGGCCATTTTCATTGTGAATCTGGCATGGCCAGACGCCACGGTGAGCTTTTTACATGGCTTAGCTCTCCAACCTATAAAATAGGTGTTTTTATCCTTATTTTTATAGACTAGGAAGCTGACTACCAGAAACACTGAACAACTTGCCCCAAATCACACCAGTATTAAAGGGTCAAAATTTGAGCCAAGGTAGATCTGATTTGAAAATCTGTCCTCTTAACCACGCCCACGGCCTTCTCTTAGCGCAGGCCAGTCTCAAAGTTTTGCTGCCCTTCTAGAAAGTTATGGGATCTTTATGGAAACAGAATTTCTGGTGGCCCGCCTGATATCTCAGAGTGGCCAGTTGAGAAATCGGGTTAGACACACCCTCGCCCCCTCCCCATTCCAATTTGTGCTACAATAAGTGCTGGCCTACAACCCTGCACTTTCTTCACACTGCCAGGTATGTGGCACTCCTGTGGGCTGGCAAAGACCTGCCTGCACCAGCAAGGGCCTCCGCCCAAAGTGTAGGGCAGCTGTGTGCAGGCCTGCACAAAAACAGTCTCCCACAACAACACCTTGTGGCAGCCACCGAAACAATCGTCAGGGGTGCTTCGCCGTTCTCTCCATCAGGCCTGCAGATGCAGTACTGACTTCCTGGAACCAAGTGCTTAGGATTCTTAGGACGTTTAAAGGGACATTTAGATAATCAGATTTTCTGTTAATAAAGGTAGATGGGAGTTAATGATAAAAATGAGAAACATGGCCTTATTTTACCTCAAGGCAATCATACATTGTATTGGTATAGATTGCTACCCCTGGGACTGTCCCCAGAACAGGACCCAGAACATGGAGACATGTGTCAGGTAGCCAACTGTCCCAGGCCGCCTGCTGTGTTGTCTCCCAGGACTTCTCTAGCTCCATTTACTGTCTGGCTTCTAGGCCTTTGGATCCCAGCAGTGTCCGAGCAGGGCCTCAAAGGACAGCCCCACCATGGGGGACCAGCCCTAGAAGCTGTCACTACATCTCCAACGGATGCAACTATTTTCCAGGTAATAAAGCTGCAGTGAATGCAACTTATCAACTAGTTCCTTTCAGACTCTGACTTGGTTTGGTAAGTCTGCGGCTTATTGTCATACCACTGGCAGAAAAGGCCTCTTCCCTGTAGTCAGATTGTAGAGGCCACAGGGGCTCTTCTGAAACAGGAAGCAAGCTCTTTTCCAAGTGTTAATTTTATCTGTTGTACATTTTAGCAGATTAAGCACTTAGGGTTGGGATTTTAAAAATATTTCTTCTTTGGGCCAAGGAGTGTTTTAACAAAGTTAAGTTCTTTGTATAAAGTGGCTCCAAATCCCTGACTAATTAATTCCTAAAGAAGCAGCACGTGGCTGACAATTGCTGGCACCCCCCCACCCCCCCACATCATAAACCGGAACACCAGGGGAGAGAGCCAACAACAGCACAGTGGCCCCGGACAGTGACCCTTGGACTGAACACACCTACAGATGTGGTGTTTTTGGTGACATTTTACATGAAACTCCCGATTTCGAACTCTTTTTGGAGGAGCAGGCAATCTGGCAACAGTGGTTTTGGATTCTCATAAGGCAATAAAGAACGGCTGCCACCTTCTGAGGGGCATGGTGGGTGCCCTGTTCTGCCAGAATTGCCAACACACCTATCGTCTTAGACTTGCCCAAGGTGTCGCAGTTAGAGACTGCCTCTCTTATTCACGTTCCTGCCTGGTGCCCATGAGCTTGAATTTGTTCCCCTTGGAGTGGGGTGAGGTTCTGCAGACACTTCTCGTATACCTCGCCTATAGACAGCAAGCTCCTGGAACACAAGTCACATGCATTTCATTTCGTGCTCTCTTGCTACCACCCAACATGGGCTCTCAATACATGTTGAAGGCAAGGATCAATGAATAAATGGGCAACTATCAGCTGTAGCCTTGTATGTGCCAGATATGGTGCTAGGCACCTAAAGGAACACAAAGGTGTTATATGCCATGATATCAGGGAGTTCATGGCATAGTGAGGGAGAGAAAAAGCTTATGCAGTGTGTGTGTGGAACTTTAAGCAAACATGATGCACAACAATAAAAAGGATGACTCTGCCTGCCCCTGATGAAACTTCAGTGGGACTATGCCCTGTCTTGCCACCTTCAGGAAACAGCAGTCTTACAGTCCTTTGCCCCTCTGAGTTACAACCACTGTCTCCTTTCAGGAGAATATCCAGTGTTAAATCATAATTAAGACTTTGAACTTGATGGGGCATCACATGTTCTTCCATCTCCCCAGTCACCTGAGAAGGGAGATGGGGTAGCTTTTCTCTCTCACTCTCTCTCCCCCGACCCCACCTTTTCACATCAGCAGGTAAATGAGCTTCCTGCCCATAGGAGAAAGGGTAAAATCACAAGGTGGTGCCCTTGTCTCCAAATCTCAAGGTCCTCTGGATGGCAGGTGAGTAAAGGTGACTCTTGTGATCGTGGGTGCTTTGGGTGCTCCTCAGAGATCCCCCAACCTGGGGGCTTGTCCACCATTCCCAGGACTCTGCCCTGTGGAGCCATGGGAATGTGAAGTTGCCCTCGCACTTCCTTTCAGCTGAGGTCACCGCACAGCCCCTACCAGCCCGGCCATATTGGGTGGGATTTCAGATGCCCCCACAATGGTTGTCTTGGAGACTTTCCACTGGTCCTCGAGAAGCAACAGTGCTCCCCACGCTCTGCCTTTGGTGGAGGGCAATTCCTTCTCTCTCTCTGCCTGGCTCCAGGCTGCTTTGGTTCTCTCAGGCCCCGGTCCCCAGAGTCCCCCAGCTACAGAGAACCCTCATCAAGCTGTCAAGTGGCCACTGACACCCAGGCTCTCTAGGCTGCAGGGGATGGAAGCGATACCCCCGTTTGATTTCTCCTTTTCTCTTGTAGGCTTACAGCATAGCCATCTCCCAAGAAATCATCCAAAAATTACCTCAACCATTCTGTAGTCCCCAAGCTGACCAGGGGAGGGAGGACCAAGAATCTTGAAACCTCAATGCTACATTTGATTATCTCTCTCAAACTTATTTTGGGATCTGATATCACTTTAACGAAAATTATAACAATTGAGGCAAAGAGAGCTCCATTTTTACATCTTGTTCTAATAAATAACAGGTACCCTTAGAAGAATGCAAACACTCCTATGGAAATGTAAAGGATCATAAAACTTCTTCCAGTATAGCGAGAGAACCAAGGAAGACTTCCTGGAGGAAATGGCCATTGAACTGGGCCTTGGACATGTGGAGGTTAGGGATGAGAGTATTCCAGATGAAGAGTCCACCATAGGGAAGGCCCACAGGCAGGAATTGTGCTGTATTAATGCTGTCTTAGAGGCATTTCCATTGCCGGAAACAGATAAATTACTTCAGAGAGAGAGAGAGTATTGAAAGAGTTTCTATGAATACCTCCAGAACTGTGGTTCTCAAAGTGCAATCCCTGGGCCAGCAGCATCAGCATCACCTGGGAACTTGTTAGAAATGCAGATCCCCAGGCTGGGTGCAGTGACTCACGCCTGTAACCCTAGCACTTTGGGAGGCCAAGGTGGGTGGACCACCTGAGGTTGGGAATTTGAGACCAGCCTGACCAACATGGAGAAACCCTGTCTCTACTAAAAGTACAAAAAACCGGGCGTGATGGTGCATGCCTATAATCCCAGCTACTTGGGAGGCTGAGGCAGGAGAATCACTTGAACCCAGGAGGCGGAGATTGTGTTGAGCCGAGATGGTGCCATTGCACTCCAGCCTAGGCAACAACAGCAAAACTCCAATGAAGGAAGGAAGGAAGGAAGGAAGGGAGGGAGGGAGGGAGGGAGGGAGGGAGAGAGGGAGGAAGGGAGGGAGAAAGAAAGAAAGAGAAAAAGAGAGAAAGAAGGAAAGGAAGGAAGGAATGAAGGAAGGAAAGAAGGAAGGAAGGAAGGAAGGAAGGAAGGAAGGAAGGAAGGAAGAAAGAAAGAGCAACGCAAATTCACCAAGCCTTTGAATCAGAAAAGAACCCCCAGGGGCTGGTGGTAGCAGTCCTTGCACAGGCCCTCCAGGTAATTCTCAACCAGGGAAGCTTGAGAGCCCCTGAGATGGAATATTCTCAGGAACTCCTGAGATATGTGAAGAACTGATGGCATAGGCTATTTCTAGGGAGGAAATGGGGCTGCTGGGTGCGCAGGTGAGGGGAGGTGGGAGACCTCTGTAATTGTGTGCCATGTGCATGTATTACCTATTCAGAGAATAACAAAATAATGTGTTTAATCCCCTGTTTTCCCCCATCTACTTCTCTCCTACCCCATAGCTGCTCCAGTACCTCCACCTCCCTCCTCAAATGGTGTTCTCCGCTTCCTAGGCAAGCTGGTTTTCTATTTTGCCTTCCCCGGTTTTCTGTTGCCTGGTCTTTATGACAAGGTGTGCTAAGCCTCATAAAGACAGTTGAAGAGAAAAGGAGTGAGACTGCGCTAGTGGCTACAGAATTCTGCCAGGAGAGCTGGAGGTGGGGAGGACGTCTATGAATTCAACCACGCCAATAATTTCAGTCGAAAATAAGAAAGCCCATCTCCACCCCGTTTTCAGTTATCAAATATGCACTGTTTTCCTCTTTCGTTGGACTTTTGTGTCTGTTTCATTGTTGCCTTGACTCAGCCCCTGTAAGCCTCAACTCTAAGCCTAACTCCAGCCACGGAGAAATCATGGAGAGGTTTGTCCAGTGTCTGGAAGATGGACTGACTGCTGAAACAGGAGCAGGAAGAACCTCCTAGCAGGTCAGCCATACCCAAAGCCAGCCCCATGGAAATGGACAGTGTTGCAAGGACGTGTGTCCAGTGGAGTAGGGGGCAAATGCCCCTGGTGCTGTAACTCCTTAAACGCCCAAATATCTCTGTTGACCTGAGTGCCACTCAGCTTGTGGTATGAGACTGAGCTTATAGATACCACCTCAACTCGAGGAATTCAATGCAGTGATGTGCTGATTTATGGTGTTTGCCAATTCCTGTAGTGTAAATACTCATAGCATGGCCAGTTTCAGGCTACCAATGTGAAGTCACTGAACCCAAAGTTGGGAAGAGATTTACATAACTGTGGACATAGTTACTGGGCTTCATAGAGAAAGCTACTAAACCACATGTGCCCCTGAGGTCCAGAAATCAACTTCTGGTTGGAACTGACCTATATGGTGCCAAGTGTGCATCTTCTAGGACACTAACATTAGTGTGTCATCCTCCAGTCTTGCAACAAGCCTTTTCTGTAAGACCCTTTGACTAACATTTGTTGAATTTTGTATTCACTGGGGGCTGGACGCGGTGACTTATGCCTGTAATCCCAGCACTTTGGGAGGCCGAGGCAGGCAGATCACTTGAGGTCAGGGGTTCGAGACTAGCCTGGCAAACATGGTGAAACCCCGTCTCTACTAAAAATACAAAAAGCTAGCCGGGCGTGGTGGCGGGCGCCTGTAGTCCCAGCTACTCGGAGGCTGAGGCGGGAGAATGGCGTGAACCCGGGAGGCGGAGCTTGCAGTGAGCCGAGATGGCGCCACTGCACTCCAGCTTGGGCGACACAGCAAGACTCCGTCTCAAAAAAAAAAACAAAAAAAAAAATTAGCCGGGTGTGGTGGTACACGCCCATAGTCCCAGCTACTTGGGAGGCTGAGACAGGAGAATCACTTTAATCCAGGAGGTAGAGGTTCAGTGAGCTGAGATTGTGGCACTGCACTCCAGCCTGGGTGACAGAGTGAGACTCCATCACAAAAAAACGAAACAAAACAAAACAAATTTTGTATTCATTGAGCCAACTAATTTATTGAGTTTTATTTTCATTTAATTTTTTTTTTTGTCCTTGAGATAGAGTCTCACTCTGTCACCTAGGCTAGAGTACAGTGGTATGAGCTTGGCTCACTGCAACCCCCGCCTCCTGGGCTCAAGCAATCCTCCCACCTCACCATCCTTAGTAGCTGGGAACACAGGCAGGCACCATCACACCCAGCTAATTTTTGTATTTTTTGTAAAGACAGGGTCTCACTATGTTGACCAGAATGGTCTTGAATTCTTGGGCTCAAGCAATCCACCTGCCTTGGCCTCCCAAAGTGCTGGGATTACAGGTGTGAACCACTGTGCCTGGCCTTGATTTTTCTGAGTGCAATGAAAGAAATAAGCAATTATTATGGGTTTTCCTCCTTTAGGATTAATGAGTCAGTGAAGGGCCAGAAGAAGGGTCCCTTGTAGAAAGTTGGGCAATATTTACACGTCATAATGAGGAGAGAGGCCATTTCTCTTACTGTCTCCTGTCTCTGAAGATAAGGAGGAAGAAAAAGTTGAAAAACAGCAGGAATGAAGTCAGTGGCAAGACCAGTCAGTGCTACTGATGACCAGGCCTGCGGTTAAAAGATTAACCCCCCAATCTAACCACATGTGCTCTCAATCTCTCACGACCCTTTCACGTGGAACTCCTTAGAGTTGTAAGGCCTTAAAGGGGCCAGGAACTCTGGCTTCAGGGAGCTGGGTTCTCGAGACGCGGGTCTGCCAAAGCTACCGGCCGTTGAGACGTGACCCTCTCCTGAGGCTCACAGCTGAATAAAGTCAAATCCTTCCTTAACCCCGTGTCTGAGGGGTTTTGTCCGCGGCTCGTCCTGCTACATTTCTTGGTTCCCTGACCAGGAAGCCAGGTGGTTGACAGACGGTCGAGGCAGCCCCTTAGGCAGCTTAGGCCTGCCCTTTGAAGTAGGGACTCCGGCCAGCTTGAGTGACACAGATCCGGAGAGTGCTCTGGGGTAGGCATTTGCCCAGGTGGAACGCCTGGTCAGAGCAGTGCACGGCAGGCCCCCGCGGAGGTTCAATGCAGAAGCTGAACACCAGGAAGGAACTGGCGCTTGGAGTCTGGACTTCTGGAATACGGTAGGACGGGTCCTGGGAACTTGCCCACTCCATCTGAGTGGAGGCTTGGCCTGATCACCCACGGCGTGCCTTTATATGCGCTTTGGTTTTGGTCTTTATTTTGACAGTTTGAATTGCTTGACAGGCTGGTCCTGGGAATTTGCCCACTCCACTTGAGTGGAAGCATGGCCTGATCAACCACGGTGTGCCCTTATTGGCACTTTGGTCTCAGTATTGATTTTAATTTGGCTTGACTCATTTGCAAAAAGGAAAGTGAAAGTGAGTGAGTGCTTGAGTTTGAGACGGGTGAGATGAGTGAGTGACCACCCTTTCCTTCTTGTGGTGTGAGTGTTTTGTCTCAGGAGGAAGATGGGTGGAATGCAAAGTAAGTCCACTCTGCTAGGAACTAGGTTGAAAAATGTCAAGGAAGGATTTAATGGAGACTATGGAGTTACTATAACACCAGGAAAACTTAGAACTTTGTGTGAGATAGGCTGGTTGGCATTAGAAGTGGGTTGGCCATCAGAAGGAAGTCTAGACAGGTCCCTTGTTTCAAAGGTGTGGCACAAGGTAACTGGTAAAGGATACCTAGACCAGTTTCCGTACATAGACACTTGGTGACAGCAGGTTTTAGACCCCCACCGTGGTTAAGAGGACAGGCAGTAGAAGTACTAGTGGCAAAGGGACAGACAGCTAAGGAAGAATCCGGCTCCACCTACTGAAGGGAGTAGGCTCCTAAAGTCCTGTCTGACTCAACATCAGAGGATTCATGGCAAGAAATGGCGCCAGTGGCCCCCCACTTTCACCAAGAAGGTGGGCCTCCCTCTCCTGAGCCCACTGCACCCAAGCTTCTACAAGGCATACATACCCCTTCGCCACCCAGAGTAGAAAAGAAAGAATGTGAGACCTCGGGAGAAACCCCTCCCTTGGCAGCCTATTTGAGGCCTAGAACTGGGATACAAATGCCCCTGAGAGAGCAATGGTATACTGGGGTACATAAGGAGGGGCATATGGTGGAAAGGCATGCCTTTGTGTACCAGCCTTTTACCTCTACCGATCTCCTCAATTGCAAAAATACCCCATCCTATACCAAAAAGCCTCAAGATATAATTGATTTGCTCCAAACTATTATCCAGACCCACAACCCCACCTGGGCTGATTGCCATGATTGCCATGATTGCTCATGTACCTCTTTAACACGGATGACAGGAGGAGAGTGCTCCAAGCAGCAGCTAAGTGGCTGGAAGAACATGTTCCAGCTGATTACCAAAACCCCCAAGAGTATGTGAGGATCCAATGACTGGGAGCAGACCCCCAGTGGGACCCAAATGAAAGGGTATGAAAAGGTTAAATCAGTACAGGGAAGCCCTTCTGGAAGGGTTAAAGAAGGGAGCTCAGAAGGCCGCAAATGTTAACAAAGTCTCTGAGGTCATTCAAGGGAAAGATGAGAGCCCGGCACAATTCTATGAGAGACTATGTGAGGCCTATCGTATGTACACTCCCTTTGATCCCAATAGCCCTGAAAATCAGCATATGATTAACATGGCTTTAGTTAGTCAAAGTGCAGAAGACATTAGAAGAAAATTGCAGAAACAGACTGGGTTTGCAGGCACGAACACATCACAGTTATTGGAAATAGCCATTCAGGTGTTTGTAAATAAAGATGCAGTAAGCCACAGAGAGCAAACGCCAAGCCCGGCAAAACGCTGACCTGCTAACCGTAGCTATTAGAAGGTTCCCCCCAAAGGATGAGAGAAGGCGTGCGCCAGGAAAAATACCCACTCTAGCCGCCCACGCTTGCAGCATAACCGGCGTGCTTGCTGTAAGAAAATAGGACATTGGAAGGACAAGTGCCCGCAGTTGAAAGGGAAACAAGGTGACTCTGAGCAAGAGGCCTCAGACAAGGATGAAGGAGTCTTGTTCAATCTGGCAGAAGGGTTACTGGATGGCAAGGGACCAGGCTCATGTGCCCCCAAAGAGCCCATGGTCAGGATGACGATGGGGGGCAAGAACATTGAGTTCCTGGTCAATACTGGTGCTGAACATTCAGTAGTGACCACCCCTGCCGCCCCCTTATCCAAAAAGACTATTGACATAATTGGAGCCACAGGGGTTTGGGCAAAGCAAGCTTTCTGTTTGCCCTGGACCTGTACCGTAGGGGAAAATGAAGTGATTCACCAGTTGCTGTACGTGCCTGACTGCCCCTTGCCTTTGCTAGGAAGGGACCTACATAGTAAACGGAGAGCCACCATCTCTTTTACAAAGCACAGCTCTTTATAGCTAAAGTTACCTGGAATGGGAGTCATCATGGCCCTTACGGTTCCTCAGAGGAGGAATGGAGACTCTTAACTAAGCCAGGCCAAGGGATAGGACCAGCTCTGGCTAAGCGGTGGCCAAGGGTGTGGGTGGAAGTTAACCCTCCAGGGTTGGCAATCAACCTGTACTCATAGAAGTTAAGCCTGGGGCCCAGCCTGTCAGGCAAAAACAGTACCCGGTCCCCAGCGAAGCTCTTAAAGGTGTCCAGGTCCATCTCAAGTGTCTGCGGGCCTTTGGAATTATAGTCCCTTGTCAGTCTCTGTGGAACACTCCCCTCCTGCCTGTTCCCAAGCCAGGGACCAAGGACTTGTGCTTGGTCAATCAAGCTTGTGCTTGGTCAATCAAGCTGCAGTGACTTTGCACCCAATGGTACCTAACCCGTACACATTGTTGGGGTTACTGCCAGCTGAGGACAGCTGGTTCACCTGCCTGGACCTGAAGGACACTTTCTTTAGCATCAGACTAGCCCCTGAGAGCCAGAAATTGTTTGCCTTTCAGTGGGACGATCTGGGGTCAGGTGTCACCACTCAGTACACTTGGACCTGGCTTCCCCAAAGGTTCAAGAATTCCCCCAACATCTTCGGGGAGGCATTGGCTTGAGACCTCCAAAAGTTTCCCTCTAGAGACTTAGGCTGTGTGTTGCTCCAGCACATCGATGACCTCCTGCTGGGACACCCCACAGCAGTCGGGTGCAGCAAGGGAATGGATACCCTGCTCTGGTACCTGGAGGACTGTGGGCATAAAGTGTCCAAGAAGAAAGCTCAGATCTGCCAACAGCAGGTATGTTACTTGGGACTTACTATCCGATAGGGAGAGCACAGCCTGGGATCAGAAAGAAAGCAGGTCATTTGCAACCTACTTTGAGCCTAAGACCAGAAGGCAGGTGAGAGAATTCTTAGGAGTGGGGTTCTGCCGGTTATGGATCCCAAACTTTGCAGTGCTGGCCAAGCCTCTGTATGAAGTCACAAAGGGGGATAACAAGGAGCCTTTTGAATGGGAGTCCCAACAGCAACGAGCTTGTCATGAGTTACAGAAGAAGCTCATGCCAGCCCCAGCCCTGGGGCTGCCTCACCTGACAAAGCCATTTATACTATGTGTGTCAGAGAGAGAAAAGATGGCAGAGTTTTAACCCAGACGGTGGGGCCCTGGCCTACCTCTCCAAACAGCTAGGTGGAGTTTCTAAAGGTGGCCCCCGTGTTTGAGGGCCTTGGCAGCAACTGCCCTGCTAGCACAAGAAGTGGATAAACTAACTCTTGGGCAAAACCTGAACATAAAGGCCTCCCATGCTGTGGTGACTTTAATGAATACCAAAGGACATATTGACTAATGAATGCTAGACTAACTAGGTACCAAAGCTTGCTCTGTGAAATTCCTCACATAACCATTGAAGTCTGCAACACCCTAAACCCTGCCACGTTATTCTCGGTATCAGAGCCCAGTTGAACATAACTGTGTAGAGGTGTTGGACAGTTTATTCTAGGAGGCTGGACCTCCGAGACCATCCTTGGACATCAGTAGACTGGGAGCTGTATGTGGATGGGAGCAGCTTTGTCAACCCACAAGGAGAGGTGCGTGGGATATGCAGTGGTAACCCTGGACACTGTCACTGAAGCCAAATCATTGCCCCAGGGTACTTCAGCCCAGAAGGCCGAACTCATTGCTTTAATTCGGACTTTAGAGCTAAGTAAAGGTAAGACTATAAATATTTATACTGACTCTTGGTATGCCTTAAGTCTCCAAGTGCATGGGGCATTATATAAAGAAAAAGGCCTGTTGAACTCTGGGGGAAAAGACATAAAATATCAGCAAGAGATCCTGCAATTACTAGAGGCAGTATGGAAGTCCCAAAAGGTGGCAGTCATGCACTGCAGAGGACACCAGTGAACTTCCACCTCGATTGCCTTGGGGAACTCCCGAGCTAACTCAGTCTCGAAAAGCAGCATCCACCCCCTACGGGGCATCAGTCACAGCCCCCCCTGCTCCCTCAGGTACCTAACCTTGTACCTACTTATTCTAAAGAAGAGAAGGACTTTCTCCAGGCAGAGGGGAGGGCAGGTGATAGAAGAAGGATGGATCCAGCTGTCGGACGGAAGAATAGCCATGCCTCAACTGCTAGGAGCCACAGTCACACTGGCTGTGCAGGAGACCACCCAACTGGGTCAAGATCACTTGAAAAGTTGTTGTGCCAGTACTTCTACATCTTGCATCTGTCGGCTCTTGCCAGAACAGTGGTGCAGCAGTGTGTCGCCTGCTGGCAGTGCAGTGCTGGGCAAGGTCCAACCGTCCCACCCAGCATACAAGCTTATAGAGCAGCCCCCTTTGTAGATCTCCAAGTAGACTTCACTGAGATGCCCAAATGCGGAGGTAACAAGTATTTGCCAGTTCTAGTGTGTACACACTCTGGGTGGATGAAGGCCTATCCAACACGGACCGAGAAAGCTCATGAAGTAACCCATGCGCTTCTCTGAGATCTCATCCCTAGGTTTGGGCTGCCCTTACGAATCACCTCGAACAACAGACCGGCGTTTGTGGCTGACTTGGTACAGAAGACAGCAAAGGTGATCGGGTGTGGATCAAGGATTGGAACATAGCCATATTGCGGCCACAGTGGAAAGGACCCCAGACTGTTGTCTTGACCACTCCCACAGCTGTAAAGGTAGAGGAAATCCCAGCCATGTAAAACCTGCAGCATCTGAGACCTGGGAGGCGAGACCAAGCCTGGACAACCCACGCAAGAAGGTTGACTTTGAAGAAGATGACAAGCCCTGCCCCAGTCACACCCGGAAGCTGACTGGTCCACACGTGGCTGAAGCATGAGGAAACTCATAGGACTCATTTTCTGTAAGTTTTGGACGTGTACAGTAAGGACTCCAACTGATCTTCCTCAGACTGAGGATTGTTCAAGTTACTGAGTAGGGCAAAAAGTTAAAACAGTCTTTCTGTTTTATAGTTGTTATGAATGTACTAGAACTCTAAAAGGAACTTGTGTGTAAAATGCCACCCAGTACGAGGTATGCAGCCCAGGAAGTGACCAGCCTGATGTGTGCTGTAACACATTAGAACTACTTGATCCCCACTGGAAAACAGGAGAGTATGTAACTCTAGGAATCATGGAACTGGTCTGGCAGGAAGACCTGGGTCGTGATGATGAGCGTGAGAACTCTCACTAGTGAGTGAGGTTCTCAAAGGGGGGAATGAGGCGAGAGGCCATTTCTCTTACTGTCTCTTGTCTCTGAAGAGAAGGGGAAGTAAAAGTTGAAAAACAGGAATGAAGTCAGTGGCAAGGCCAGCTGGTGCCACTGATGACCAGGCCTGAGGTTAAAAGATTAACCCCTACTCTAACCACATGTGTTCTCAATCTATCACGACCCTTTCACGTGGAACCCCTTTAGAGCTGTAAGACCTTAAAGGGGCCAGGAACTCTGGTTTCAGGGAGCTCAGTTCTTGAGATGTGAGCCTGCCAAAGCTCCCGGCCAAATAAAGCCAAATCTTTCCTTAACCCAGTGTCTGAGGGGTTTTGTCAGCAGCTCGTCCTGCTACAATGATATTACAAATAGACTTGTTATTGTGAATAATCTTCTTAACCAGCAACATTTATAATGGGACTACTCTCTGCCAGACACTGTGTTAAGTGTTCCATGCACACTATCTGCCCCCTGCCAAGGCCTCTCAATAGCCTTCCAATGTGGGAAGTAGGTACCTTTATTTCATCACTGATTGTCACATGCATCATTATTTTATATACTGTTAAAAAAGGAAAATAAAGCAATTAATTGACAAAGTATTTCTTAGCCCTTAGAATTTTTATTTTACAGTTACTGAAAGAGCTCTTCTAGATTTCCTTCAACAGAGACGGTTACTGCATGCCACTCTTGTGCATAGATAATAGGGAAATACAAGTGAAATGAATAGGTGAAGATTCTCCCCAAACTTCCTCTGATACAGGGCCCACTCTTGAGATCACCATAGCCCAGTCCTTGAGATCCAAGTTTTACCCACAGTGCTGTCCTCTGTGGCAAAAGTGTTGGTACGGTGGCATTGCCTCAAAGAGGCTCCACTCTTGTCTCTGGGGTTCTCTCTCTGGCAGCTGACATCCTGTCTGCAAATTCTCATGTGTATGTCTAGGTGACAATGACTACATTCACAGCTCCTGCCAGCCCCACAGACACCTTAAAACACATCTCTATCTCAGTGATGTTAAGATGTGAAAAGGGTATATCTTAGAGTCCTTGAAATACATTAGCACTCCCTTAAATTATTCCCATTTTAGAGATGAAGCTTAGGAAACTAACTCACCCTTTAATAAGTTCACCCTCACTAACAATTGCCAGAACCAGGATTGAACCCAATCCACCAGAGTCCCTCTGACAGTGTCCTCAAGTCAGGAAGAGGTCTCCAGGCCAGGGCCCAGTGGTGAGAACATGAGAAGCAGAACCACAAACTGTCTTATGCTGGCCTAACACAGATAACCTCCATGCTTTGTCACAAACAGCAAAGGCAAAAAGAATGGCTATTTTCATAGTTACAGGACAGATTTCACCACAATGTGATACTACTTACTACTTCACCACAATGTGATTCACGCCCTTAGGATGGCTATAATTGAAAAAGAAAAAGAAAAAGGATATTAGCAACTGCAGGTAAAGATGTAGAGAGATTGGAGCCCTCATACTTTGCTTTTGGGAATGGGAAATGGTGCAGCTGTGTGGAAAGCAGCTTGGCAGCTCCTCATATGGTTTAATATCAAGTCATAAGCCTAGCAATTCTACCTCTAGGTACCTGAGAGAATCAAAAACCTATGTTCACACAAACTCTTGTAATGAATGTTTATAGTCATATAATATATGGCTAAAATATGGAATCAACAGATGAATGAATAAACCAAATGTAGTGTTTCCAGGCAACAATCGAGCTTTTCACCATTGTAGAGGCTAAAGCAACTAGCTCCATCTTGGATACTAATCGGCCATTTTGACTTCTGATAAACCCATTTGGGGAAGGCCTCTAAGATTTCTACTTTACTACTTACTGTAAATCTTGCCCTTAGGCAAATTCCTTTTGAGGCATGGATATCTTTTCCCTATGTTATATAAGCCCTGGGCCTGGGGCGGGGGGGTAATGGTGTGGGGATTCACTGTCTCGTACTGCCAGGGACATGGCTTCCATTCCTACATCCCTATTAAACGTTTACTTCTGAGAAGCTGGATTGTCGGCTTCTTTCTCTGGCCTCTTAACTCCCTTGGCCTTTGGAGGCAGGTTTGCATAGACCTAATCACTGCAGAATAGCCATAAAAATGAATGAAGTACTGTTGTATGCTACACAATGGATGAATCTCAAAAATATTCTAAGTGAAGTCAGACACCAAAAGACCAAGTATTATATGGTTCCATGTATATGAGATGTCCAGAATCGGCAATTCTATAGAGATAGGAAGACGATTAGTGGTTGCCAAGGGCTGGGTAGGTAGGAATGAGGACTGAATACTTGCTATCTGAATGTATGTGTCCCTCCAAAAATCATATGTTGAAACTGAGTATGTTAAAAGTGAATACCTGGTATGTTAAGAAGTGGTCCCTTTGCAATGTGATTAAGTTATAAGCACTCCACCCCAATGAGGGAAGACTAGTGCTCTTATAAAGGGTTAAAGTCAGGCGTGGTGGCTCACACCTGTAATCCCAGCATTTTGGGAGGCCGAGGCAGGCAGATTGCTTGAGCCCAGGGGTTCGACGCCAGTCTGGGCAACATGGTGAAACCCTGTCTCCACAAAAGTTATAAAAAGTTAGCTGACAGCTGGGCACGGTGGCTCATGCCTGTAACCCAGCACTTTGGGAGGCTAAGGCAGGTGGATCACTGGAGGTCAGGAGTTCGAGACCAGCCTGGCCAATAGGGTGAAACCCTGTCTCCACTAATAATACAAAAATTAGCTGGGGTAGTGGCACACGTCTGTAATCCTAGCTACTCGGGAGGCTGAGACAGGAGAATCACTTGAACCTGGGAGGCAGAAGTCATAGTGAGCAGAGTCAGCCTGGGCAACAAAGGGAGCCTCTGTCTCAAAAAATAAAATAAATAAAAGTTAGCTGAGAGTGGTGACGCATGCCTATAGTCCCAGCTACTCAGGAGGCTGAGGTGGGAGGATCACCTGAACCCAGGAGGTTGAGGCTGCAGCGAGTTGTGATTGTGTTGCTGCACTCCAACCTGGGCAACAGAATGAGACCCTGTCTCAACAACAATACAAAAGAGATCAAAGGGAATGCCTTAGTCCCTGTTCCCCTTTTACTTTTATGCCATGTGAGGTCACACAAGAGGCACCATCTTGGAAGCAAAGATTGAGCCCTCACCAGACACCAAATCTTCTGGCTTTGATCTTAGAGCTCTCAGCCTCCAGAGGTATGAAAAATAAATATCTGGGCCAGGGGCAGTGACTCGTGCCTATAATCCCAGCACTTCGGGAGGCCGAGGTGGGTGGATGACCTGAAGTTGGGAGTCTGAGACCAGCCTGACCGACATAGAGAAACCTGGTCTCTACTAAAAATACACAATTAGCCAGGTGTAGTGGCTTATGCCTATATCCTAGCTACTCGGGAGGCTGACGCAGGAGAATCACTTGAACCAGGGAGGTGGAGGTTGCAGTGAGCCGAAATTGCACCATTGCACTCAAGCCTGGGCAACAAGAGTGAAACTCCGTATCAAGAAAAAAATTTAAAAATAAAGAAAAATAAGTATCTGTTATTTCTAAATTACCCAATGTTGGGTATTTTGTTATAGCAGCAGGAATGGACTAAGACACTGCCAGTAGGTACAAAGTTTCTTCTTGGGGTGATAAAAATATTCTGGAATTAGATAGTGATAATGGTTGTATAACATTGTGAATATACTAAAACCCACTGAGTTATATGCTTTAATTAATTAATTAATTAAAGACAGTGTCTCATTCTGTTGCTGAGGCTAGAGTGTAGTGGCATCATCATGGGTCACTGCAGCTTCAACCTCCCAAGCTCAAGTGATCCTTCTGCCTCAGCCTCCCAAGACCACAGGCATGTACCACCAAGCTTAATTTTTTTTTATTCTTATTTTTGAGGAGATGGGGGTCTTGCCATGTTGCCCAAGCTTGTCTGGAATTCCTGGGCTCAAGCAATCCTCCTGCCTCAGCCTCCCAAAGTGCTGGGATTACAGGCACGAACTACCGTGCCTAGCCCAGGTATACACTTTAAAATGCTAATTTTATGTTATGATAATTATATCTCAATTTTTTTAATCACCAAAAAAAAAAAAAAAAAAAAGAACTGATTTACTTCCCCATCCACACTCCTTTGGGATAATAAAAACATAACTGGAGGCTGGGCGCAGTGGCTCATGCCTGTAATCCCAACACTTTGGGAGGCCGAGGCGGGCGAATCACAAAGTCAAGAGATGGAGACCAGCCTGGCCAACATGGTGAAACCCCACCTCTACTAAAAATGCAAAAATTAGCTGGGTGTGGTGGCACATGCCTGTAGTCCCAGCTACTCGGGAGGCTAAGGCAGGAAAATTACTTGAACCCAGCAGGCAGAAGTTGCAGTGAGCTGAGATCGCACCACTCCACTCCAGCCTGGTGACAGAGCGAGACTCCATCTAAAAACAAAACAAAACAAAAACATAACTGGTCACCTGTCAGATGGAAAGCATTGATGTGGACTGGCCCTGGTGGTGAGGGCAGGACAAAGGTTGAGCTGTAAACATTCACATTCTATGTAGTCTATCAGGACCTCATGAAAGCAGTGTTTGTTTCCATGTCTTTACCTCCTGTCACTTGCCATATTTTGATAATGCTCTAAATTATAGGACCTAGAACTGGTCTTTAATCACAGAGTGCTTTAATAGGGCTTGCTAGCAAATACCATAGAATTACAGGAGCCACTAATGAAATACAGCATCGTTTTATCTGTTCTCCAGTGGCAGCTTTTAAAATGCAATTAGAACAGTGTAAGATATTTATTTAGGATTTTATCTCATTTATTTACTTCATCTCCAAATTAATGTTGTACTTCCAGCTGCCTTTTTACTCCTTCACACGAGTATTTTCTTATTTTCAATCCACTCTTTTCTCCCCTATTAGACTGCAGGGAGCCAGGATGTCAGCAGCCTGGGGAGCTGAAGAAGGGAAGCAAACATCTTCAAGGTGTCTCCCGTCCAGCCCACTGCTTTACCCAGGCTTGGAGGGAGAGAGAAATGGACACAAGGGTTCATGTGACACTCCAGGCTAAAATTCTCCTGAGTGCCTAACCATTACCTACAGGGAAACAGCCTAATTCCTGTTTTCCCAAGACAGAGAAGCCCTGCACAACCTGGCCCGGCCTCTCCCATCCCTGTTCCAGGCATGCTTTCTTTTGTGGCCCACTCACTCCCACCCTCAGAGGGGCCAGGCGTTTCCACACCTCTCCACTTTTGTCTCAAATAAAAATATTCTGGAATTAGATAGTGATAATGGTTGTACAACATTGCGAATATACTAAAAACCACTGAGTTATACACTTTAATTAATTAATTAATTTAAGACAGTGTCTCACTCTGTTGCCGAGGCTCGAGTGCAGTGGCATCATCACAGCTCACTGCAGCCTCAACCTCCCAAGCTCAAGTGATCCTCCTGCCTCAGCCTCCCAAGACCACAGGCATGCACCACCATGCCTGACTAATTTTTTTTATTCTTATTTTTGAAGAGATGGGGGTCTCGCCATATTGCCCAAGCTTGTCTGGAACTCCTGGGCTCAAGCCATCCTCCTGCCTCAGCTTCCCAAAGTGCTGGGATTACAGGCATGAACTACCGTGCCTGGCCCAGGTATACACTTTAAAGTGCCAATTTTATGTTATGATAATTCTATTTATAGCACTTTAAAGCCCACTCAAGTGTCATATCCTTTGTCCATACTCATCAATACCCGCCTGGTGCACTGCGTGGCAGCCAGCAGTACACGTATCTCCCCTTCAAGGGTGGGGCCCTGGAGGGCAAGAGATAGGAGTTCATCTTTGTGTGCCCCAGCGCCACAGCCTGCATGCTGCGTGTAAGAAATGCTCAACAAATCTTTGAAATCATTTCAACTCTTTCCTATGCAATAGAGCTGTCAATGCATCTGTGTCTCTTAAACCTCTCCTTCTGCCTGAAGACACTTTGGATTTATCTGGCTTGTGACCAGGCGGCTTCTGAACAAATAGGGACTTCGGTCAGTTTCACAAGGTGCCCACAAGTGCCAAACACTGTGCTGGGAGCAGTGGCCATAACAAATAAATGGCATGGTCCCTGCCTTCAAGGAATTGACAATCCAGTAGTGGGAGATGAGGCAAGAATCCATATCCCTTTATCTGCAGTTTCACTTTCCACGGTTGCAGTTACCCGTGGTCAACTGAGGTTCAAAAACGTTACACACAATAAGATATTTTGAGAGACAGAAAGTGACCACATTCACATGACTTTTTTTACAGTATAAGTGTGAAATGCCTTTTGATGAGAGTGATAAGAAAGATGAGTGGTAGACACAGCTCCTCCCCTCGCTTCTGTAGCCTTGGTGCTGCATTGACTCTTGGAGTCACCTACTCTGAAGGATGTTCTAGGATAGTGTGCTAGGAAGCTCTTCTTTGTGTCCAATGGAAGCATGTTGTTGAGGACGTTGGTTAGCACTGTGTGTTGACAAGACTTGCCGTGCTGAAAACTTAAATCTCTATAGCTACAGATGAGAGCTGATCTGGCTCCAGGCAACATCACCATACTAGGTTTGTTGCCCGATGTGTGGAAAGTGATGACACCAAGACACCGAGGTGCAGCACAGAAAGAGGGTTATTCATAAAGCAGCCAAATGAGGAGATGAGAGCAAACTTCAAATCTGCCTCCCTGAGGAGTTGGGGCTAGAGATTTAAAGGGGTCTGGGTGAGTGTGGGGCTGAGATGTGGGGATCATTCCTTGGTCAAAGAGTGCAGGGTGAAGCCATGGGATAGGGGGATGAAACTATATTCTCATGCCAATTTGGCTCCTCTGTAGGGGCCTTCAGATTGGTTGGCGTCAGCCATTCCAGTGGAATTCAGGATCTGAAAAACATCTTAAGCAATCCTTAAAGGAAAACCTTATGATGCTAACATGAGAGATCCTATCCATAAGGACAATGGGAATGCAAATGGTCATGTGTGACTTTTATTTAGCAAGTAGCTACAAGGAAGTGTGCCAAGTACTGCCTGATTAATGCTTAATTATATTTCTGTCAGAACCTGGCATGTAATTTTTGTTAACCCTGTGAGGATGGTTTCAGCAAGAGACCAGGCCACGCTTTCTAGCGGTGGTGTTTTCCAAGGAGGTGAAGCCCATGCAGGTGGCTCTCTCTTCTCTCTCCTCTTTCTAGATGACCCTGGCATAGGCAGATGCTTCCTTCTGAGCCAGCCCATCCCTGTCTCCCTTTCTGTGTAGACGTGCTGCCTTCCCTGCTCCTGGCAGCAGGCTGAAGCAGCAGCATTGGCACATAGGAAACACACAGCCTCTCACCCTGGCCCTGCTGGGGATCCATTAGGCCAGGCTGCCCAGATCACGGTGGAAAGATTGGAGACTCAAGTTGGGGTGGCGGCTATGAAATTGAGCACGCCTCCCACGCTGCTTCATCAGAAGCCATTTAGGCCTAACTGACTTAGAAAAGGGAGGCTGTCCTGGGAATCAAAATCTAGCTTTCCAAAGTTTTCTCTGCACTGGCGTTGGGGGCCCAAGTCCCAGATAATAGTGTCACAGGCATTACATGCCATTTGCTCATTAGAGCCTTCTTAGCACATATATTTCTTGGGAACCTCATGGGGACAAACTGCTTGGATTCAACTCCATTTCCTAATCAGTTGTGTGACCTTGGGCAAATTACTTAACCTCTCGGGACCTCAGTTTTCTCATCAGTAAAATGGGTGTAAGGTGGTCATTGTGTTAATTTACACATACATGTACAGCACTTTGGGCCACAGTTGGTTCACAGCTAGCACTAAACTAATGTTAGCTGTCGCCACTCCCACCTAAGGCCAGTCCCTCCAGGAACCTGACACTTTAGGTGTTTCATCTCTTCCTGTCAACCATATTCCTGTCATACTGGGTAGCACCCCTATTTATCCAGTTGAGCCAGACATCAGCCTAGAGGTCACCCCACTCCCCATCACCACAAACCATCATCAAGGCTCATCAACCTTATTAACTTCCTTAAAAACTTCCAGATCTGTTCCCCTGTGTCCTTCTCTACAACTTCTCCCCAGAGCTAGCCCAGTAGCCCCCTAACTACAACCACCCCAGCCACTGCCCATTTCCACCCTGCAGCCAGAGTCATGCTTTGAAATGCAGACCTGATCTGGTCACCCCTCCCTGGACTCGCCCTGCTGAAATCTCTTAATGACTTTCCACTCCTCTTGGGGTAAAAATCAAAACCCTAACACCATGCAGACTGAGTCTGTTAGAATATTTTTGACCCTGAGGATCAGAAACCCAGGCAAACTAGGCTTAAAATACAGGCAGTTTATTAGCTTCCTCACAGGTAGACTGGATAGGGTGGGCTTCAGGCATTGTATGATTAAGGGTCTTAGGACTACGTCCTGCTCTTCTCTCAGCCCTGCCTTCCTCCCCGGCTTTGTTCACAGTTCAGCCAGCATTCTTTTGATCAATATCAAGCGAAATACTTCCAGAGAAAAAAGAGAACATCGTGCCCAGCCATGAAATAAAACTCCTTCCTGTCAGCCTGAGTGAGCCAGCTGAGGGCATGTGCCCATTCCCAACCAAAAAATTCCTAGTGACATGCCGTGCACTGAGTCCTTCCATGCTGTGCCCCTAGTGGGAAATGGGTTCCTCAGGACAAAAACACATTGAAATCATGCTGAAAGATACAACTAGTATTAAAACCAGAAACCTTTCTTGAATGATGTGCAACTTTGAAGAATATGAAAGAGATAACCATGAACCTTAAAGCTCCCCACTGTTCTCAATGATGGATCTAGGACCACAGGGCCTTGACCCCAGGGCCTTGACCCCATGGGGATGGGCAGCAAGAGCCGAGGACTGGAGCACTGAGGGAGGACAAAAGGCAAGGGGCTTGCTGGCCTCAGAGGAGACTCAACAGATGTGAGGGAAAAAAACAAGAACGTGCTGCTGTAGCATCTTCTGCACCCGGGCTGGGTTCTCAGCCTGCTAATTGTTTTCTTTCTGAAAATGGACTTAGCCACCACAAGACTTGAAAGCAGGGACTCGAACAGCTATTTGTACATGGATGGTCACAGCAGCACTATTCACGATAGCCTTTTGGTGAAGCCTTTTGATTCACCTTTTGGTGAAAACAACCCAAATGTCCATCTACAGAGGAGTGGATAAACTGTGTTGTACACATATGATGGAACATTATTCAGCCTTGAAAAGGAATAAAGGAATGAAATTCTAACACATGTGTTAAATAAAATTGTTAGGAGGCCATTGTTTTGGGCTAAGTTCCTGCACTAGGTCCCAGTAAGGCCAGACTAAAAGTCAAAATGGAGTCACCCATGCTAAAGTTGCACATCACTAAACCTAAATTAACTTATTACCTGTAGTTCTGAGAAATTAGGAGAGAGAGATAACAGCCAGTTTCCCAAACAGGCCAGCTTCAATTTTCAATCGACAGGATACTGAAGTTCCCTCTGCCTTAATCCTTACACACAAAAGGTAGCCTGGCATAACCTGAGGTTCACTAATCAGTGATTTTTCTATTTTTTCGATCTCCTTGTCTCTGCCTTACAAGGAAAGTAGCTTTGAAGCGACTAATACACTTGACTCTTTGCTTCCACTCCCACCAGTTCTTTTCTGTGTGTAAGACCAAGCTCTCTGCTCAGCTGGTCGGAACATGTATTCTTTTTTTTTTTTTTTTGAAACAGAGTCTCGCTCTGTTGCCCAGGCTGGAGTGCAATGGCTCTATCTTAACTCACTGCAACCTCCACCTCCCAGGTTCAAGCGATTCTCGTGTCTCACCTCCCGAGTAGCTGGGATTACAGGCCCATGCTACCACGCCCAGCTAATTTTTGTATTTTTTGTAGAGACAAGGTTCCATCATATTGGCCAGGCTGGTCTCAAACTCCTGACCTGAAGTGATCCAGCCACCTCATCCTCCCAAAGTGCTGGGATTACAGGTGTGACCCACCATGGCTGGCCCAAAACATGTATTCTATTTTATGGAATGAAGTGTTGCCCAATTCTAGAATCACAAAGTCAGTTGAGATCCTTAAACTGGATTCATTGTAATTTTGTGTTTTGGCATATGTTACAACATGGACAAACCTTGAACATGTTATAAGTGAAACAGGCCAGACACAAAAGGACAAATATTGGATGATTCCACTTACATGAGCTACCTAAAGCAGCCAAATTCATAGAGACAGAAAGTAGAACAGTGGTTGAGCCAGAGATTAGGATGGTAATGGGAGGCAGAGCAAGGATTATGCACCCAGTTTCAGAGTCTGGGATGGTTAAAAAGTCCTGGCTGGGGCGCAGTGGCTCACATCTGTAATCCCAGTACTTTGGGAGGCTGAGGTGGGCGGATTGCTTGAGGTCAGGAGATTGAGACCAGTCTGGCTAACATGGTGAAACCCTGTCTCTACTAAATATACAAAAATTAGCCAGGCATGGTGGCGTGTGCCTGTAGTCCCAGCTACTCGAGAGGGTGAGGCAGGAGAATCGCTTGAACCCAGGAGGCAGAAGCTGCAGTGAGCCGAGATCACGCCACTGCACTCCAGCCTGGGTGATAGAGTGAGACTCTGCCTCAAAAAAAAAAAAAAAAAAAAAAAAAAAAATTATAGTGCTGGAAGATATTGATGGTTGTACAATGGGAATGAACTTACTGCTGCTGAATTGCATCACTGGGAAGTGGTTAAATGGTAGATTTTATGTTATGAATGTTTATCACATAGAAAAAAATAGATCAACCAGATGTGGTGTAGTCCCAGGTACTTGCGAGGCTGAGGCAGGAGGATCAGTTGACCCCAGTAGTTTGAGGTTATGGTGAGTTATGGTCGTGCAGCCTGGGAACAGATCAAGACCCGATTTCTAAAAAGAAAAAAAAAAAAACTTATGAACAATAGAGGGGCAACAGGAGAGTCTCAAAGAATAACTATTATTGATTGATTCATCAATCTAGATAAAGACATTTTTAGTGAAATACTTTAATTAGATCTTGCGATGATAATGCTCATTCCCAGGCCTCCCAACGCACGGAGCCCCAAGGCAGCGTGTGCGAGAGTGAGCTCCTCTCAGTCCCTGCACAGACTAATCCTCAGTAACACCCAGTCCCTCTGAATCACGGCAGGCTCTTTGTGAGATGGGCGTTTCCTCCTCTTCTCTGCAAGAAGGCCGGGGAGTAGCAGGAGGGGAGAGGAGGTGGAGATGGGAATTTCCTCTGGCCAGGCAGGAAAATACTGTGAGGAAACCAAACTTCCCATTCATGGAAAATGTCCTTTCTTCCTCACTTCGTGTTGCCAGAGGGTTGATGGAGCAGCTGTCACCAGTTGGGTCTGACTCATTAGTTTATCATCTCTCCCCACCCTATTCCCAACCCCCTCCCTCCAAACCCACCCACCCTGAAAATGCCTGAGCACAGTCTACTATTTTAAGAACTGAATTCCCTGTCGGCATGGCAACTTCAAGGCTGTACCTCTTGTTAGTGGCTGCCTGGATGGAAGAAAAGCCACCTTTCACCAGGGCTCCAGCCAGCCTACAGCCAGGGGGTTAGACCCAGCCACAGGGTGTCTGTCAACCTATTCTTTTTTGTGTGTTTGCTTGTTTTACAACCCTTTAAAAATCTAAAAACCTTTGGGTGAGAACAATCCTAATGACACTCATCAGATCCCAGAAAAGGTGTTGGTTGATATGGACAGCAGGACGGTGGCCAACTCCCCGCGGAAAAAAATAAAATTACATTAAACGTTTGAAAAAATATATATAATGATAAAATCATTTTTAGCTTGTTGGTCAAACAAAACAGGTCAGGACCATAGTTTTGGGTTTTGTGGTTTGGGTTTTTGATTTTTTTGCTTTTTAGAATTTAAAGAGAGTGACAGTTATGCCTTCATGTTAATTATTTAGCAAACAGCAATACAAAATCTGAATTTTAATTCCTCCATTTTTTATTAATGTGTTTATCTTACAAACAATGCACAACAGCAAAATTAGTATCTTTAATGTTATTCAAGGACTATCTTTTAAATCTGTGGAAGAAGTCTTGATTAAACAGTTCCCAAGAAACAGAGTTTACCCAACCCCTGCTGCAAGACAAAAGCAACAGGTGTCAACACTGTATTTGTCACTGTGGACATGTGAAAGGTTGGGAGGAAGAGGAGGCTGCTACTGGAGCAGACGGGAAAGGGATTGTGGGAGAAGGACAACGTGATTGATTTTTAAAATTTCCCTCCAAAGCTACACATTTTTATTATACTTTAAATATTTATTTAGATTCTTCAAGTACTCCAAAATTAAAGTCTTAGGCTATGCCACCCTTCCCGTACCCCCAGAAAATGATTGAAGCTTACAATCTACGATTCCCACTTGTAGAAAACAACATTTACTGCATAGCCTCTTCTTTTTTCTTTTTGCAAAGACCAGATTTCCTTCAGACATGTTGAAGAAAGGATGTATTTTGAATGTTTTGTTTGTTTGTTCTTTGAATTTTTTATTTTTATTTATTTTTCGTCACAATCAACATCATAATTTTCTTTTTTTGTTTTTTTTTTTGTTTTGTTTTTTGAGACGGAGTCTCGCTCTGTCACCCAGGCTGGAGTGCAGTGGCCGGATCTCGGCTCACAGCAAGCTCCGCCTTCCGGGTTCACGCCATTCTCCTGCCTCAGCCTCCCGAGTAGCTGGGACTACAGGCGCCGCCACCTCGCCTGGCTAGTTTTTTTTTTTTTTTGTATTTTTAGTAGAGACGGGGTTTCACCGTGTTAGCCAGGATGGTCTCGATCTCCTGACCTCGTGATCCGCCCGTCTCGGCCTCCCAAAGTGCTGGGATTACAGGCTTGAGCCACTGCGCCCGGCCAAGATAATAATTTTCAAATAAAAATTTTTAATCATATTTTAAGCATATGCAAAAGTAGAAAGACTAATGAAATAACCCCTCATGTACCTGATACTCCTAATTTATATTTAAAGGGCTTTTCTGTGTAAATTAAAGAAATGATTTCTACTTGCTTAAAACATGGATTCAAAGGGAAGAAAGGCTGGGCACACCTATAATCCCAGCTACTTGGGAGGCTAAAGCAGGAAGATTGCTTGAGCCCAGAAGTTTGAGGTCATGCTGGGTAAAATAGTAAGTCTCCATCTCTATTTAAAAAAAGAAAGAGAAAGAAAGAGAACAATATCTCTGCAAATGGCATTTGTCTAGAATCCAGTTCTAGGTCATGCCTGAAGTGATGCGTGCAGGTGAAGGTGGGAGGAACATCTGTAGGTAAGAAAGGGGGACCGCTCTTTGATGGTTACCATGGAGACAACTAGGCTAAGATGGTTGAGGTCATTTATGGGGCAGTCAGGTTCCTGCTAATGGACTCTGGGTCAGAACTGTAGGAGAAACCTCACTGTCTCTGAAATTCCCTTACCCACTTCCAACAGTATTATCAATTTGAGGATATTCTCATTTTGAATTTCTAGGGCTTGATTAAAATAGAGACAACAAACAAGCAAAACGAACAAACAGAGTGTTAATCTGCATACTCACTTTGAGGAGTTCTGGGATTTTATAGTAGGCTACTTGAGTCCTGTTTACAACAGTAGGACCCCCTAAATCCCCGGAAGAAAGTCCTAGGACTCATGCAGGTCTTGGGGTGTTGATCCTTATGTAAGGATGCTGCAAGTATAGCCAGTGACATGCAGTCCAGAAGAGCAGGAAATCCAGCTAAGCCAAGAAGATTTGGAGAGTTGGGACTCACTTTACCCCTCCTGAAGGAACTTGATCCCAGTGTAGAATATTCATCAATCGCCAATGTCCAGGGTTACTTTATACAACGGATCATTTGCTATAGGGTAGATTAGTAAGAAGTGGAACTTTGGCATGGCACTGCCTGGACTCAGGTTCAATCCACAACATACACTATTTCTACTGTGATGTACTCTCTTTAAAAAAAATATATATATCTATTGTTTTTAAAGAAATGGGGTCTTGCTATGCTGCCCAGGCCAGTCTCAAACTTCTGGGCTCTAGCAGTTCTCCCGCCTCCGCCTCCCAAAGCGCTGGGATTACAGGCCTGAGCCAACGTGCCCAGACTGATGTACTCTCTCTATCACCTACAAATATGGCTGGCCAGGGGAAGGATGTCTAGTACTCTCAAAGGGCAGGTACACAGGCAGAAGCAGGCTGGAATTAGTCATCAAGGGATAAACATGAGCGGAGGGACAGGCAGAAGGCCACCGGGGGCTAGACTGGTCCTCACGGAGATGGTGCCCAGATCTGAGGTCCTTAGCGTTCTGCCGCTCCGGAGGAAAAAGACTACACAGGCGAGGGGTGGCCACCAGGGGGTGCGCGGGGGCCGGAATTTCGGGAACCTAGGGCTGCGGCGGGAGAGAAGTAGCGGTGGCCTGGGAATGACAGGTATGTTATGGGCGTTTGCTGACCTGACCCTGGCTCCTGCATAACCAGCAGTTCCTTAAGGGCAGTTACTGTGTTTTAGTCGCCTTGCTTTCCCAACTGCCCATGAGCCCCGTTCTGAGGTTTGCTCTTTGAAGAGCCCTACTCAGACTTCTTGGTCTTGGGACCCCTTTATACTCTTAAACGTTACTGAGGACCTCGAAAAGCTTTTAGTTTGTTTATGTGGGTTGTACCTCTCAATAGTTACCAGTTTTGAGATTAAAACTGAATCGGCCTGGCCAACATGGGGAAACCCCATCTCCAGTAAAAATTTTTAAAATTAGCTGCCCTGGTGGTGGGAGCCTGTGGTTCCAGCTACTTGGGAGGCTGAGGCAGGAGAATGGCTTGAATCTGGGAGGCAGAGGTTGCAGAGAGCTGAAATCGCGCCACTGCACTCCAGCCTGGGTGACAGAGCGAGATTCTCTCTCTCTCAAAACAAAACAGAACAAAACTGGCTGTGCGCGATAGCTCAAGCCTGTAATCCCAGCGCTTTGGGAGGCCAAGGCAGGCGGATCACAAGGTCGGGAGTTCGAGACCAACCTGGCCAATATGGTGAAACCCCCATCTCTACGAAAAATACAAAAATTAGCCAGGCGTGGTGTCGCGTGCCTGTAGTTCCAGCTACTTGGGGGGCTGAGGCAGAAGAATCGCATGAACCTGGGAGGCAGAGGTTGCAGTGAGCCGAGATCGGGCCACTGCACTCCAACCTGGGCGACAGAACGAGACTCTGTCTCAAAAAAATAAAAAAATAAAACTGAACCAGTCATGGTGGCCCATGCCTACAATCTCAGCTACTTGGGAGGCTGAGACAGGAGGATGCTTGAGCCCAGGAGTTTGAGGTCAGCCTGGGTAACACAGCAGAGACCCCTGTCTCTGAAAAGTGAAATGGAAGAGAAAAAAGAGAAAAAAAAGTTCATAAAATGTAAAATAAAATAGAAACCAACGGCCAGGTGTGGTGGCTCATGCCTATCATCCCAGCACTTTGGGAGGCCAAGGTGGATGGAGTTAGAGACCAGCCTGGCCAACATGGCAAAACCCCATCTCTACTAAAAATACAATAATTATCCAGGCGTGGTGTCATGTGCCTGTAGTCCCAGCTACTCAGGAGGCTAAGGCAAGAGAATCGCTTGAACCTGGGAAGCAGAGGTTGCAATGAGCCAAGATTGCACCATTGCACTCCAGCCTGGGCGACAGAGTGAGACTCCGTTTCTAAAAAAAAAAAAAAAAAAAAGAAACCAAAATGAAGAATTTAAAAAATTTATTTATTACAATAATAAACCTGCTACATGTTAACATTTCTCATTTAGAAAAATACCTATATTTTCCAAAACAAAAAGAAGTTTGGCCCTCTTTTATATTTCTGTGATTTAAAAAAGTGTGTAGCTTAATAAAAGACAGATGGAATCTCATTTCTGCTTTTGCATTCAGTCTGCTGTGATATCAGACTGAGTTTTCCCAAAGCACACAGCTTTGTACACTCAAGAGAGAACAGGGCGAAATGGGCAAATAACATCTCATGTGAAAGTAGTTTTGACCCTGCAGACCCCCTGCTCATTTTGATATTAAATAGAGTATAAATGCCATACAGTGTTATTTTGGGATGAGGATCGAATTGCTTTTTGTAAAAGGAAGGTTGCCTTTGATGAGGGCTGAGGGCTGAGCACCAGTTTACCTGAAGTTCACCCATAGGCAGAGATGTGATGTCCACAGCCAGGGATGCTAGAAAGGAGGGCCTCTGCTGGTGTAGACACACATGTGCTTCATGTCTATTCCCAGCCTGTGAGCGGTAGGGCTCTATTGCAGCTGACTTGTCACTGCTTGCTGTCCTGAACTGCAACTGATAGAAGAATAGCCAGAGGCATAGAAAAGGTTGACTTGCTGGGAGGAGAATCTTGTTTTTCTGATTCAGGTACTCTGCTGACTTTGAAGCCATTGGGTTCTTATCAGTCCAAATGTATTTCAAGACAGGCTGGGCACGGTGGCTCACGCCTGTAATACCAGCACTTTGGGAGGTCGACAAGGGAGGATCGGTTGAGCCCAGGAGTTCGAGACCAGCCTGGGCAACATAGTTTGGTAGAAACCGCATTTCTTACCAAAAAAATGCAAAACAACTAAATGAGTATGGTGGCATGCATGTATATAGTCCCTGCTACTCGGGAGGCTGACGTGGGAGGACCACTTGAGCCCAGGAGTTCAAGGCTGCAGTAAGCCATCCTGCACTCCTGCACTCCAGCCTGGGTGACAGAGCAGGATCCCATCTCAAAAAAAAATTATTTTTCTTCAGAACAACGGCCCCAACATCTCTGTACCCCTAGGCCTGCCCCGGTGGGGTTGAGAGGGCTGTGCAGAATGTTGCATCTGAAGGCAATGTGGGAGGTGTTGAGTAACAGATAATGCAGGTTTCTTCCCAGTTAATTTCCTCCCAGGGTACCAAACCAAAGGGATTACTATAATCATCTGAGGAACTTCCTAAGTATACTGATTCCTGGTCCCACCTCAGATCTACCAGGAGGGCAGCCTGGTTTTTAAAGCTCCCAGTAATTCTGGTACCACCAGGCTTGGGAGCCACGGGCCTTCTCTAACCCTGTCTACAGACTCAGCAAAGGCCCTCCATTCTTAGATCCTTGAAATCACCTGGAGCACCTATGTAAAATTTTGAATTCCAGCCTGTATAGTGGTGCATACCTGTAGTCCCAGCTACTTGAGAGGCTGAGATAGGAGGATCACTTGAGCACAAGAGTTCCAGTAGAGCCTACACAGCAAGACCCCCCATTTCTAAAAAATAAAGTAAAATGTGAATTTCTCAGGCCCAATCCTGAGAGGCCCAGTATCTAGATTGGGTAGATCTGGGATAGCCTCAGGAACAAGTTTTTAATCAATAGCCCAGTTAATTCTACTGTAAGGGAACGAGGACTACAGTTTGCTTCCAGGGTTACTACAGTCTGTGTGTCACACTCCATGTGTCACAGTCTGGGTGCCGCAGTCCTTGCATTGCCCATGAGTGACACTCAGCTGGGTGCGGAGGCTCACACCTGTAATCCTAGCACTTTGGGAGGTCGAGGCGGGAGGATTTCTTGAGCTCATGAGTTCAAGAGCAGCCTGAGCAACATGGCAAGGTGCCCATCTCTATAAAAAATTTAAAAATTCACCCGGTGTGGTGGTGCATGTCTATAGTCCCAGCTACTTGGGGGACTGAGGCAGGAGAATCGCTTGACACTGGGAGGCAGAGGCTGCAGTGAGCCGTCATTGCACCACTGCGCTCCAGCCTGGGTGACAGAGACCTTGTATCGAAAAATATTTACCAAAGAGTTATACTCGACGTGTCGCGATGTGTGTGTCTCAGTCCCTGTGTCGTGTGTCACAGTCTCTTATGTCATGGTGCGTGTGTCACGGTCCGTGGTGTGTCACAATCCCTGTGTGGCGGTGTGTGTGTCACAGTCCATGGTGTGTCACAATCCCTGTGTCATGGTGTGTGTGTCACAGTCCATGGTGCGCCTCAGTCCCTATGTTGCGGTGCGTGTGTCATAGTCTGTGGTGTGTCACGTCCCTGTGTCACAGTGTGTGTGTTGCCATGTGCGTGTCACAGTCCGGTGTGTTACTCTATGTGTTGCAGTGTGTGTGTTACAAAGTGACTTTGGGGCCCAACTCAGAATCAGCATAATCTTAGCCTTCCCTCCTTTATCCCCTGAATAACCAGATGCCTTCCTGGGAGCCAAAATTTAAATCCAGGAGTTCCAAGTCCCCTGTGATGAAGGTGACAGCCTTTCTCCCCAATTCCAGGACTGTGTACTCCAAGAAGATCCCTTTATTCTCAAATCCCACCTGGGCCCCAGCCTGAGGGCTGGTCATGCCACTGTGGCCCGCATTCACCCACTTGCCTTCTCCCCACTTTTCTACCATCCTTCTGATTAGGGCTTGGGGGTATATCCTCGTGGACAGATAGACATCCATCTTTCAAAAGAGCTCAGCCAAATGTGTACCAGGAAAAAAAAAAAAATGGACTTAGGAGCTCACTCAGCTTTCCTTACACAGAGCCCTGGCCCACCTTCTCCGCCTGATTTCATAGAGGATATTTTAGTCTCATCTTCCCATAAGGAGCCGCTCTTTGCTCTCCACCTCCACCGTCCACCTCCAGCCATTGGTTTGGATGGCCACCAGCCTGAGCGGCTCACAGAGTTTTCTAGCAGGACTCATGGAGCCCTGGCTCCCTGAGAAACAGCCCCTGAGATCCGCGTGCAGCCTGCAGCCCTCACTCTCTGCTGCTGCCTCTGCTTTCACTATCACGTGTGCCCTGCAGGACCCACATAGGAAGGGGGTGAATGGCAACTCATTTCATGAATTGTGTAAAGCATCAAATCATTATGTGTGTTTCTTTTTCACTTATGTCTATGCACACACACACACTTGCACACACTCACTCAGGATGAAATTGGGTTTGTCTGTTTCTTTAAATCCCTGCTCAGCTCCATCATCTTCTGTGGTCTGAACTGCATGGGGACCAGCAGCAGAATCTGGGGTTCTCTGCTGTCACTTTTGGAAGACTGGATTCTGGGAGAGACCTGGTGAAAATGATGAAAGCACACCCATCAGGGCTATCTCCCAGCTCTGCACACCAAGGGTGCTCCCATGCTAATTACAGCCGAATCTCTGGGGGTAGCCCCAGCTCCCCAGGGCTGCAGTGGCAGCAAGGCTGAAGAGAACGGCCCCACTCTCAGTCCTTAGGTGCAGCTACCCTTCCTCCTTCCCCCATTTCTGTGGGTTGTCTTGGTTTGGATACCATCCAGAAGAAGCTGGTCTAACCCAAGGAAAAGGGAAACTATCAGAATGAAGTCCTCATTCATTTATTCAGTCTCTCTTTAATCAACATTTATAAGGTATCTACCATGTCAAGCCCTGGGCTATTAAAGGTACTAGGTTGAAAATAAAACAAAGGTACAGGTCCCAGAAGTGTAGTGGGGTTAACAGTTATCAAACTAGCAACTGCAGAGAGAGCTTAGCTTGTTCCCTAGGATGTTGGCCCATCTTGGTGGACCAGGGGCGAAGGGCTGTACGAGTGATGGAGGACACTGTGGGGAGTAAGGATTCATCCACAGCAGTTTCTCCTGTAGGAGGGGCAGCCTCAGATACTACATGAGTCCTTTCAGCGCCTGCAGCTTTCAGGCCCAGGCTCTTTAATTCTTCACATTACACTTCATCAGCTCTATGCCAGGCACTGCTGTCACACCCATTTTACAGACAAGGAAACTGAAATTAAGAATTAATTTGATTGTCTAAATCCCTCAGGAAGAAGAGCCAGAAGCAATCCTGGGGCCTGTGTGACTTCAGAGCTCTTTTCATGACAGCTCTAGACAGGCGTGCTTTCTTTATTTGAGGCAGAGTCTTGCTTTGTTGCCCAGGCTGGAGTGCAGTGGCGCAATCACCGCTCACTGCAGCCTCAACCTCCCAGGCACAAGTGATCCTCCCACCTCAGCCTCCCCAGTAGCTGGGACTATAGGGGCACACCACAATGCCCAGCTAATTTCTTTTTTGCATTTTTTGTAGAGACCAAGTTTCACCATGTTGCCCAGGCTGGTGTCAAACTCCTGGGCTCAAGTGATAGGCAAGCTTTGATGAAGGAACTGGTAAAAGCTGACAGGACCATTTCACTGGCACCTCAAAGGGGCCCTGCCCCTGCCCGGAGAGCTGGCAGTGTGAGGCTGCTGGTGTCAGCAGCAGTGAGTGGGGCTTTGGGGCTGCTGTGGAGGAGGGTGCCGGGGCTGCAGCACTCCTGGTGGGCAGCCAGCCATCACCTCCTGGGCACAATAGCTGACATTTATTGGCTGCTTACTATGTGCCAGGCACTGCCTAAGCATGATATCATTTATCTAATGTTTACAGGTACTCCCAGGTTTACAGAGTAGGCAACTGAGGCACATAATTGTTATGGGGTCACAGGCTGGCAAATGCGAAGCCATATGTGAACCCAGGCACTTTGACTACTGAGTTTGTGCACTTAAGCACTGAGCTAGACTGCCTGTATTTGGTGTGTCTGAAGGATGTCATCTTTTTAAGTGTATTTTGCTTCATTGATAACGTGCCCCAAGAAAGAAGACAGCAAGTGTGGTAGACTGCATACGTGGCTGCAGTACTTTGCAGCTCTTTCCATTACAAGTGAAGTCCACCTGCCCACCCTTTGTGTTTGACCCACCTTGTCACTTACTTTGATGAAGAGAATGTGGTAGAAGGGAAGGTGCATCCATTCTAAGCCTGGGGCTCAAGAAGTCTTGTATCTTTTGCTCTTCCCATCCTTGGAAGCCTACAGCCATTGGAAGAAGCCCGGGGTAGGCTAGCCTGCTAGATGAGAGACACGTGGCCAGGTCACCCTTTCACCCCAGCTGACAGCCTGCCAACCACCAGATGTGTGAGGGAGGCCATCTTAAACCATTCGGTGACCTGCCAGCTCACCACAAACACAGTGAGCCCAGCAGAGCCAAGCCAGAAGAACCACCCAGCCGACCCACAGAGTCATGAGCAAATAAATGTTTATTGTTTTAAGCTACTGAGTGCAAGCCACTGGGTGGCTCGTTTTGTAGCAACAGATAACTGATACAGCAGGAGACACTTGAAAGAGGAGGAAGCTCTGAAATTGGAGGCATTCCCACTGGACAGTATGGCTAAGTAGAAACCCTATGAGCAGGAAAAAGACGGATTCAGAGGACAAAGGGGAGAAGCAGGAGAGACCCTGCCTGGGTCCTTCGGAAACCCAGCACCCCTACTTCTGGGATGGAGGAGTGGCAAGAGGAGAGAAATTTTAGATAGATGATGGGAAGCTGAAAGCAGGGGTTCTCTGCTGACTTTGGGAAGAGAGTCCTCCCACCCTACCCCCAGCACAAGACCACCGCCCCTTGACAGATTCAGTGGTGGTGCGTGTTGTGCAGAAAGGACCTGAGAGACTCCCTTGAACTTCCCCAGGATCCCGTGTGCTATGGAAGGGATCCAGATACTCCCAATGGGCCACTGCAGTGATTGGGACTAGAGATAAGATGCTGTGAACCTCAACTCAAGCAGGATTGTGAGAATGGGAAGAAGGATTGGAGAAAGATTTAGGATGCAAAGTGTAAGAAAACTTGGAGCAAACTGAACTAGAGGGTCTGGCCACTGTGGGCGGGGCATCCTGAAGAAACACTGTTTGTCAGAGTATGAAAGGATGCCTAGACAACTAACAACAGGAAAAAAAAAAAAAAAAAACGATTAAACGCCACTTATTAAACGCCGTTACCATATAGTATGTACACATAATGGTGTAATTATGTCTCTTTGGTGACATTGGTGATTTCTTGATGTAGCCTGCCATCTGCCCTTATTTTAAGAGTTCCCCTTCCTTGACACATTTGCATTTTAAAAGGAATCAAAGCCTGCAGGTAAAGGGATGCTGCTGGATTGGTAGAATTTCAGGCATTCATTGAAAATGGAACAAGGGTTTTCTTTTATGTTGGCTCCATCCCTAGGTTCTTGACTTCGACGTCAGCCACGAAACCCCAGAAAGCATCCCCGAGGACCTTGGCGTTGAACTCCTTTCATTCCCTTCCTCCCAAGGTGCCCCACTGTTGCTCTGACTTGGGGCAGCAGGGCTGTCTCTCGCCCTCCCGGCTGCTCCCGGCTCAGGAGCGTGGGAGGTGAGGGGAGGTGAGGGGACGCGGCCGGGGGCGGCTCGGTGGGGGCCCCGTGCGGCCGCCAGGGGGCGCTGCGCCGCCGCCGAGGCCGCGGCCGCGGCCGCCTGGGCGTGTGGCCTGGCTTGGGCACTTGTGTTGTTTAGATGCCAGCGTTCGCCACTCACTCCTTTCTTAAACATGTTTCTAATTTATCCAGTATCTCTTCTACGGAAAAAAAAAACTTCAGGGAAAAAAAGATGCATGCTTAACGTCAGTGCCAGGGTGGGCAAAAAGGGGTTTTGACACCAGATGCAGTTTTGTTCCTGAACCCTCTGGGCCTGGGGCAAGCCGCCAGCAGGGCCCCTCTGCAGCCGCTCCTCCCGCTGGGGACAGAGACGCCTGGAAACGCGCACGCCCGAACCCGGCCGCCCTGAGAGCCGCGCGCTGAGCCAGCACGCCCGCAGGCGCTCCTCCTGAAAACGGGTTCTGTTTCTGGCCGGGCAGGTTCAGAGCCCGTGCCTGAGGAGGGGAAGGACGACGAGGCACAGAACCGGGCGCGCCCCGCGGAGGGCGCCAGGACTGGGCTTCTGGCCTTGCCCTGGCGCTGCTGGCACCTCCGGGGAGCAGAGGAGCGGAGGAGGCACGGTCTGCGAGCCGGGGGCAGCCGCTGGACACAGGGCGGGGTGGGGGAGGTGCGGGAGGAGAGGAGAGCCAGAGTCAGGTCAGATGGGGGGTGCGGGGGGGGGGGGGGGGGGGGGGGGGGTGGACGTGGGAACCAACAAGCCTGACGCCTGCAAATAGAAGTCATCAGGAAAGAGACCTCAAGGCCCATTGGACTGCTGGGAGGTCCCTGGGGTGGGGTCCTGGGGGGAGGAGTGTCTGACTGGCGGCTACGTTCTGTTTTTCAGACCAGATTAAAAAAAAAAAAATCCCCTGTCGCCTGGGGAGATGTCTCAGTCACTTTTTTCTCCAGCAGGAAGCTGCTTCATGCTGGAGCCTCCTGGGATTGGCAGAGTTAAAAATCCTTTAACCCAGGATGCCTTGGGCCTTTTGTTCAGCCCTGACAATAGAATTGGGTGGAGGGGGCTGGGAAGGCAAGTAGCTGGGTTAGAGACGCATCCGTGGGTGGGGGCATGGGGACGCTTGTGTTCAGTCACTGGGTACATGAAAGCAATTTGTGTGTGTGTGTGTGTGTGTGTGTGTGTGTGTGTGTGTGTGTGTGT
>NC_045448.1:65322917-65457054 GCF_002776525.5 Piliocolobus tephrosceles | reverse complement strand
TGTGTGTGTGTGTGTGTGTGTGTGTGTGTGTGTGTGTGTGTGTGTGTGTGTGTCGGGGGATGGTATAAGGGAGCCCAGGGACACTGGGGCACCAGCTTATTAACACGTGTGTACAAATGTGGGCTGTGCGCTTGGCAAATCCTTAATTACATAGGGAGACCTTCCTAAACGGGAACTCAGTATTGGTCCCTAAAAGGTTGGGTAATGGCTTTTTCTTGCATCTGGAATCCAAGGGGACCAATCTCTCTGGTTCCCCTGGGGCCCCAGATTCTTCTAGATGTCTTTGTCTTCTAAAATTCTGGGATCCCACGGGAAGGCACATAGTTAAGGACACTCAGAAATGCATACCTTTCAACCCTACTAATCATCCTAAAACGTGTGCTTTCAACAGATCACGTCCTTGATCTGTAACCCTTAGGGGCACCCAGGATCTCCAATGACTGGGAGTGATGGCATTTAAGTCTTTCCACCATGCAGAATTTTCTTCCCTCCCTCCCCATGAATTCTCTCCTGTAGCCAGCCTGGCCCCTCATAACCCCTTGGATATACTGTATCTTGAATTCTCCAGCCTTTCTGCAGTTGCCTTCCTGGGACATTCATTCCCATGTTCACAATCTAGCCAGTTGTATCCCTTCTCTATTGCTATAGTTCTAGCATCAGTCAGTCAATCAACAAGCATTTATTGGAAGTCCACTATGTGCAAGACATGTTCTAGGCCCTGGTAATACATCAGAGACTAAGACATATACCTGCTCTTAAGGATTTTATATTTTAATGGGAGGAACAGGGTAAACTCATGGCTCATGCCTGTAATCCCAGGACTTTGGGAGGCTAAGGCAAGAGGATCACTTGAGGCCAGGAGTTCAAAACCAGCCTGGGCAGCAAGTGTCTTCTTTTGTTTCTACAAAAGAAAATTAAAAATAACAAAAAGGAAGTTAACTAGAGTATTGTGGTAGAGGGTATGTGTGTGTGTGCATGTGGGTGCGTCCGTGTGTGTGGTGGGTTGATGGGTGCTGTTTTATTTAGCCAGGGAAGGTCTCTTTGAGGAGGTGGCATTTGAGACCTTGTGGGTGGGAAGGAGGCAGTCATGTGGCGATCTGGGGAAGAGTGCTGCAAGCAGAAGGGAAAGTAAAAACAAAAGCCCTCAGGCAGAAATGTGTTCCTTATACTTAAGAAACACCATGAAGGCCAATGTGGTTAGAGCAATGTGAGCAAGGAGAATAGAGGGACCTTGGGGACATAGGTAGCCAAGTACTCATGGATCAAGGTAAGAAGTGTGGGTTTTATTTTATTGCAGTGGGGAGCCTTTGGAGGGTTAGAAGGTGGGGAGTGAAGACAACAGTTAACATACTGTTGCAAAAGTCCTGGCAGGAGGAGATTTTAAAATCCAGAGTTGTGGCTATGGAGATGATGAGATGTGATACTGGTTTCTGGGCCAGTTTTGGAGGTGGGAGTAGGTAAGCCTTATTGATGATCTGGCGCAGGACTAACTGGGTAGATCGGTGCCTATTTTGGGGGTAGGAGGTGGATCCATAATTGTGTTTGGGCCATGCCAAGACCTATCAGACATCAGGTAAATATGTGCAGACAGCTTTGAGTCTGGAGCTCAGATTTAAATTTGAGAACCAGCCTGTAGGTAGTCTTCAAAGCAGTAGGCCAGAATAATTCCACTTAGGGAGAGAGTCAAGAAAGAAGGTAGCAGATGGCTGAGACTGATGCCACTCCAACCTTTAGAGATCTGGTAGGGGAAAACCCAGCAGAGCAGATTGAGGAAGACAGCCCATGAAATTGGAGGAAAACCAGAAGATGGTGATTTCAAGGAACTCAGTAAAGGAAGTATTTTGAGAAAGAGGATGTATCAGTCTGCTATTGCTAGGTAACAAACAACCACAAAAATCTCAATGGCATAACAGTAAATATTTATTTGACTCACATAGCTGTGGGTCAGTTGGAGGCTGGTTAGATGTGACTGATGTTGGCTGGGCAGCTCTAAGCTGCAATTGGGCTGAGCCTGCTCTGCATACATGTCCCTCACTCTCCTTGGGCCTGCAGGCCAGCTAGGGCACATTTTTCTCCCATGGTGATAATAGGCACAAAAAAGCAGGTGGAAACATAAAATGCCTCTAAAGGCCTAGGTTTGGAACTGGCACCATGTCACTTCCTCCTACATTTCATTGGCCAAAAGGGGTCATGCAGCCACGCCAAAAGTCAAGGGGCAAGAAAGTACAGTATAGTCTACCTCTAGCGGGAGGGACTGCAAAATCGGATTGAAGGGGACAGGGATAGAGTGAGGCAGGATAAGAAATAGGACCCATAATTCAGTCTTCCACAGAAAGAGTGGTCAAACACATTCAATGCCACTGACAGGCCAGATGAATAGAGGACAGTGAACTGGCCACCAGTGTGAGCTTAAGATGTCAGTCATTGGCATCGTTGATAAGAGCTATTAAAACGGACAGCTAGGGCTAAAAGCCCGGTTGGAGTGGGTGGAAGTGAGAATGAGAAGTGTGGAGGTGGAGATGTCAGTGTGTAGACAGCTCTTTCAGGAACAGTCACTCTAAAGAGGGGCAGAAAAATGGTACAATAGCAAGAAGGGGATATGAGGCTAAGGCTTTAGAGCTTTTTAAGTCCTGTTTAACTTCCGTGGAAAGGCTCTGCTAGGAAGGAAGAAATTGATGAACATAACAGAAAGGGGATAAATGTGCTGGCAAAAGGGGATGGGGCCCAGGGCACAGATGGAGGGCTCGGCCATGGATGGTGGGCAGAGAGAGTGCAGAGCTATAGGCATTCTGGAGGCTTTGGAGGGAGGGAGGAAGATGCGGCAACAGATCGTACTTACTTTCTCTATGAAGGATCGTCTGAGGTTACAGTGAGAATGAAAGAGGAAGGGGAGCTGAGAATATGCAGAGAGAGGAGAAAGTGTGAAATTATTGCACTGCGGGGAGGGAAAAGGAATTTTCTAAGTAACTGTAGTAGGATTGTCCAACAGTTCAAATGCCTGTTTGAAATTTATGGCCAGAAATTTGAAGTGAGTCCATCCAGAGTAGCTGGCCGATTTTCTTTAGTGGTGTTCAATTGCTCGGGTGCAGGTGTGAAGTAAACAGTTTGATTTAACCACAGCTGGGTCTTCGCCCAGTGAATACAATGGAGAGAGACCACAGCAAGGAAGGTAAGAGTGTTTGCCAGGGAGATTTTGTGTGCTGGAGCATGGAGTTTCAGTTCTCAGCTGGCTGAGAACGAAGGCCTGAGGGGAGAGACATCATGAGAAAACAGGAGAGTCATGGACTAGAGTCTGAGATGGGAAAATTGCTGAGTCCAAGAACTAAAATAAGTGACCTGGAGGACTGACAGGTGAAGGAATCTCTGGATCTGAGAGTTTAGAGATGGTGTAGACATTCATGGTTCCAAGATCTAAGATATGACCAGGAGGCTGAGGCAGGGCAGGAGGAATATTCTGCTAGGGCTAAGGATATTAACAGTCTTAGAGACCAGAGTGTTGGGTGGGTCATCAGCATAGATGCTGAAGTCTCCAAAAATGATGATAGGAGAAAGAGTCTGATACTAAAATAATCAAGGGTTGGGGGAAGTGACTAGGAGGGTGACAGATGACATTAACTAGGAGGGGTGATTGGTGGCTTTTAAAAATATTTTTAATTTTTAATACTTTTTAGAGTAGTTTCGGATTCACAGAAAAGTTGAATGGAAAATCCAGAGTTCTATATATCGCCCGTCCTGGGAGAAGTATCCCCCACTATCAACATTCCCCACCAGCATTTGTTACAATTGATGAACCTAAATGTTATCACTGTTATCACGCAGAGTCCATAGTTTACATTGATGTGAATGCTTTATTCTTACTTTACATTACTTTTGCTGTTGTACATTCTGTAGGTTTGGACAAATGTATTATGACATTTATCCACCATTATAGTATCACATCTAGTAGTTTCACTGCGCTGAGGACGGGCTTTTGAAAGAGGAAGGCAAAACCGTTTAGAAACTTCAGTGATGAATGCGGAGGACATCTTCCGGCCTTGAACTGCATGGCTGGAGGGAGAAAAGAGCCTCTACTGGAGAGGGCTGTAGAGCAGCAGCGTCCTGGGGGCAGGTGGGCTTCTGGAAGAAGAAAGTGAGGATCCTAGTTTTGGAGGAGCTTGAGAGTAGAGGCCTGGGGTAAGACTGGGGAGCGCAGGCAGGGTGTAGGCAGGGTTGGCTGCCGGGTGCTCAGCAGTGTGAGGTGGGGCATGGGTGCTGTGGTGAGTGGGGGCGGCTGGGGCAGGTGGCAGGCCCTGGAGGGAGGTGGCAGGTCGGGATACCCTCACATGGCCCTGTTGTGGAAGCTTTCCAGATGACTTTGGGGAAAAACAGACTTCCCTTTCCAGGAACCGGTCTAAATTCGGTTGGTCGTGGTTCTCGGGCCTTAATCTTTCCTTCCCGGTGTCTCCAGCGTTCTTTTTCTGTGTGGATTTCTTATTTCCTCAATTAGACAAACGTTTGGGCAGGAACCCCAGCTCCACCATTTTGCACCCGCTCAAATGCAACACAGCACTTGACACATCATGTTTGTTGATTGCGTTGGATACAACTGCGGTCTGGTTTCCCTTCGCGGCCAGGAATCCAAGAATGCACCCTCACCCCGCCGCCGCCTCCCGGGCCAGCTGCCGCGCTAGTCCCGCTAGTCCCGGGTAACCCGACGCCGGGCCGCACCCCCTCCCGCCCCGGGGCTGCGGCCGCCAATGGACGCAGCCCGAGCCTCCGCCTGGGCAGTGGGGCCCTCTCTCGGCGCCGCCCCCGCCGGGCTGGAGCGGGGACACCGGAGGCGAAGGGCCTGCAGGAGCGTGAGCACAACCCGGCTCCGGTTCCAGCCCCTGCTCACCGCCTTCTGCGGGTTCCGGCCCCGGCCCTGCCGAGACACCTCTGCCCCCTGCCTCAAGCCCAGGAGGCCAGGCTGCCGCCCCAGGGTGCCCGGGTAGTCGTAGACAGCGGCCTCCAGCGGGCCACGCCGGGTTCCCTCCCAGCCCGGGAGCCAAGACACTTGGCTCTGGCCTCTCTCCACTGTTTGACCTGCCCAGAGACCTTGGGCGGTTCGAGAGCCTCCGAGCCTCAGTCTTCTCATCTGTAGCGGGGGCTGGGCCCTGCGCACCTCTGAGTGGAGTGATGCAACAAGGGTGAAGGGTGCGAAAGTCTCCCTGTGTTGCCCAGGGGTCAAGGTCAAACCCAATACACAGTGGCCGCCCGCAGCTGCCCCGCCCGCAGCAGCTGCAGAACCGCAGCTCCTCCCGCCACCATCCAGGGAACTCCCTAGCTCCAGAGGAGGCGCCTAACAAGGGCACTTGGCTTTCCTCCACGTCCCCGGCACGAGGCGTTTCCTGCAGCTCCTCACTTCCAATGTAGAAATCAGCTCCGGGTTTCAGCAACCCTGAGAGAGGAGGCTGCAAATAGACGCTGGGCCAGCAGGAAGGTGCACAGGCGGGACACCTCTCAGCTGCCTGTTTCATCTCCCGTACACGATACTCGCTAGAGTGGAAGAAGTGTGCCAGAGGAAGCACGCACTGACTGACAATGCCTATTTTCTCCCCAAATGGTTACAATGCACATTCTTGAGTGACCTTCTACAGGCTACAAATACTGATGTGTTTATCTGTACCTTGGGTCATGGTACCCAAAAGAAACGCAAAGGAGAGCTCAGAAAATACATTCTAGTCTCAAAGAGGAAGGAAGAAAAGAGAGGATGTCTCTGTCAGTCTGCATTATGTTAACATTCACAGCCTCTCCTCACCCTCCATGATGGCAGGGCATGAGTCACCTATGGTGATGAGGACATATCAAGTTCCCTGAGTTCTTCACTTCTGTGTTCATGTCCTGAACAGAATCCCAAGTTGGCTCCCGGAACCCGCAGCCTTGGCTCACACCAACAATGTCATAGAGGTAAACCGCTCTCGCTTCCCTGAGCTCAGACTCCAGCACCTGGCAGCCCTCTCAGGTCCTCATGCTGGATGAATCCAACAGCAGGAAGTGACTGGAGAGTCCCTGAGCAGACAGAGGGAGAGGCACCCACCGGCCCAAGCGTGATGTTCTTATGAATTCTTTTGGTTCCAGACCTTTTTGGCGTTGCCAAGCCCTATAGGAAAGGATCTAAGATATGACCAGGAGGCTGAGGCAGGGCAGGAGGAATATTCTGCTAGGGCTAAGGATATTAACAGTCTAAGGATATTAACAGTTGCCAAGCCCTATAGGAAAGATCAGAGCAGCTGGAAATTTCTAGCAGAAAAGTGCCAGGTTCTGAGCAGGTCCCAGTCTGACTTAGAAACAGTTAGGAGCTGGGGCTGTTGGCGGTTGGCATTCTTGTCTTTGCTTGGTCTCACAGACAGGCAGGAATTGCTTGTTCTTGGAAGGCAGTGCCACGCCTGACGCTGGGCTAGAGCCGAAGTAAACCCAGGACATGGGGCTGGGGACGAAAATTAGAAGCCTCACTTCTACCCCAGCACCAAGACAGCGACACAAAGGGCCTCCTCTGCTGGCCAAGCAGGAGGGGACGGGCTGCCCAGGGAGGGCTGAGACTATCACCCAGTGTAGGGCCAGGCAGCTGCAAATGAAACACAGGCCCAGAAGGCTCAGACAAGCATTCAGTCTTTCCCAGAGCCAAGAAATCCTGGCTAGAAACTTGACTACAGAGCAAGGAAAGGCACCGGGAAATACTTGAAACCAGGCGAGACCCCTGGTAATGCTGGACTTCTGACAAGCAAGGAGTCGAGCCAAGTGCTTCTTCCCGCCTGGCTCAAACACAAAAGCTGAGCTGGCCAGAGAGGTCCCAGGGGAGGTGGGAGAGCAGCTTGGGAGGGACCCAGCAGGAAGAGGAAAGCAGGCAGCAGAGTGATTTTTACCCTACTCAGACCCCAGAGTTCTCACACCGCCAGTCTGCAGAGCAGGAGCCCTTACTGTTTTCACACCCACAGCAAAGGCCCCTCCGGCCTCTGGAGGCTCACACAAGGGGGCTATGGAAACGCCAGTGTGGCAGCATGGGATCACCAACACCTCAGTGGCCAGCCTGCATGGTGCCTGAGCCAGCTTCCTGGTGAGGAAGGGGAGTTTGCAGGGAAACTGTTTGCAGAAAAGCTGTTCCTACTGTGGAGAGACTGACCTTGGCCCCTGGAGCAAACTCAGTCCTTAACCACGTGCTCGGGCTACTTTATTTTCAATGAATTTGCACAGTAGCATGTTATGAGTGAAATTCATAAACCTAAAAAGGAATAGTCTTTTATTCATGCTGCTAATGTGTGGAGGGGGTTTACTTTTTTCAAGTTTTAAAACTAAAAGATAAATCATCCTGTGTTGAGGATTGGATTTTGCAACTGAATTCTCTTTATCCTTTGCTAGATCTTGAGAAGAAAAGAATAAAAAGAAATATGCTGAAGTACGATGACTTAAAAAAAACTCTCAATATAAAAGTAGAACATGCTCTATAAAAAGAAATTCAGACAAAAAAATATAAAGAAGGGAACAAAAATCACCTGTCACCACACCACCAGTGATAGCCCTGAGAGCATTTTTGTATATGTTTCCCATACTATTTTCTGTGCATACAGACATATGTTTTTATGGGAGATAAAATCGTTAACATGGTCATGCTCTCAGCATTCTTCCTGCCCCTGCCTACTGAAGAAAATCCTGAATTTGCCTATTTGGTTTCCTTCACTTCTCTCTTCTAAGGAGAGGAACAGCTATTACTTGCTGAGAGGAGCTAAGCTGATCTGCACCATGAAGGAATGGAATGGGCTGAGGTAGATGTCCAGACAGGGAAAAGCCGTATGGAAGGGAATTCAACAGAGTTTTCAGAGATTAGCACATTTAAAGCTCTCTAGATAATCAGGTGTGGAGGAAGGGGCTTCTGAGATGAGCTAATGTGGCTATGACCCAGAGTCCTTTTAATGTTCTTCCAAATATGTGATCAAATAATGGAATTTATTTTGTATTAATTTTGAGCACTAAACTGTGCATTAAGTCTATGGAGAGATTGAACCCTATGGTCTCCCCTCTGATTTACAAGAATTATGTTTTTAAAAGATGGGGTCATACTATATTTACGTTTTCTTAAAAAACTTTTTAAATTTTAATTTTAAATTAATTTATTTATTTTTGACACAGAGTCTCACTCTGTCGCCCAGGCTGGAGTGCAGTGGCTCGATCTCAGCTCACTGCAACCTCCGCCTCCTGGGTTCAAGTGATTCTCCTGCCTCAGCCTCCCAAGTAGCTGGGACTACAGGCCCATGCCACCACGCCCAGCTAATTTTTCTATTTTTAGTAGAGACAGGGTTGCACCATGTTGGTCAAGCTAGTCTCGAACTCCTGACCTCATGTAATCCACCCACTTCGGCCTCCCAAAGTGCTGGGATTACAGGCGTGAGCCACCCCCTAGCCTCTTTAAAAGATTTTTAATTCTCCACTATACTACTGAGAATGTATTTGGTACTTACATGATCTTTAAAAAAACAAACAAGCAAACAAACAAATCTCACGGTCAATAAATGCAGAAATGAATTATCCTTTGAGACAGCTGCATGGTTGGCCTTCATTTGTCTTCATCATAATTTAACCCCCCAAAATTAATTAAATTAATTAAATTAACCGATTTTTGTCATTTGTTGTTTGTTTGTTTTTAGATAGAGTCTCACTCTGTTTCCTAGGCTAGAGTGCCATGCTGTAGCCTCAAACTCCTGGACTCAAACAGTCCTCCCACCTCAGCCTCCTAAATAGCTGTGACTACAGGCGCACACCACTATATCTGGCTTTTTTTTTTTTTTTTTTTCAGATGGAGTCTCACTCTGTCACCCAGGCTGGAGTGCAGTGTTGTGATTTCAGCTCACTGCACCCTCCATCTTTCAGGCTCAAGAAATTCTCCTGCCTCAGCCTCCAGAGTAGCTGGGATTACAGGTGTGTGCCACCGTGTCCAGCTAATTTTTGTATTTTTAGTAGAGAGGGTGTTTCACCATGTTGGCCAGGCTGGTCTCGAACTCCTGACCTCAGGTGATCTATCTGCCTCGGCCTCCCAAAGTGCTGGGATTATAGGCCTGAGCCACCATGGCCGGCCACATCTGGCTGTTTTTAAATTTTTGTAGAGATAGTATCTCACTATGTTGTCTAGCCTGGCCCCAAACTCCTAGCTCAAACAATCCTCCCACTTCAGCCTCCCAAAGTTTTGGGATTACAGGTGTGAGCCACTGCACCTTGCCAACCCCTCCCCTGTTGATGCCCACTTATGTTGTTTCCAAGTTGATAAACGGTACCTAAGGTCATCCTTACGTGCATACATCTTTGAATCTTGCTGAACTTTTCTTTAGAACATATTCCTAAAAGCATCCATGCAGAGTTAAAGGATAAGAACAATCAGAATTCAGTGCAGTGCCAAGTTGCTCTCTGGAAAGCAAAATTAACACAATGACCTCCAGGGTTGGGTTTCTCCTCCTGAGTGTAGTTGTGCTGCCCAGGAAGATCCAAGTGGACAGAGTTGCTTAGGGAAGGAGTGGAGCCTTCACACGTGGTAGGGAAAGAAGGGAGGCTCTTCCTGGATGGAGGGCAAGAAAGGCCAGCGAAGGTCCTATGGAGGATTCATTTTGCTACCCAGCATTCTTTCCTCTGCCTGGCAATCACCTTTCCTCATTCCATAGAGACCATTCTGTCCATAACGTTTGGGTGGTGTTGACCTCACACTTTGCCTCTCACCTCCAGCGTGGGCTAACCATGAGGGTGACCACGTAGTTTGAGCCAGATGAGTCAGAAGACTCCATACCCGGGAGTCCCTGGTGATTGGACCAACGATGTGTCTATATCTGCAGGTCCACGTGACCCATTCCAGGAAGCAGCTTCCTCTCTTCTTTACTCAGCCTCATGTGACACCAGAATTGGCAGTGTCCCTCTCCTCCCACACACAAGGGCTGCTGGGATGGAGATGAAACCTTGACAACATTGCTGAACCTCAGGATACAGCCGTGTCTGAAGTCAGCAGGATTCATACTGGACTTTGCAGTTACATGAGAGCCCGTATACTTCTTCTCCCCTGCCAGATTTTCATTTGATTTTATTTCTTATGCATGGAAAAAGAAAAAAGAGCCAGGCACTGGGGTGCATGTCAGCAGTTTCTGTGGCTGGGGGTGGGAAGTGGAGTTTTGGGGAAAGGGTGGCTGAGGTGGGAGGATTGCTTGAGCCCAGCCTGGGCAACATAGTGAGACCTCGTCTCAAAAAAAAAGCACTGGATTTTTTTCTTTTCTTTTCTTTTTTTTTTTTGAGATGGAGTATCACTGTGTCACCAAGGCTGGAGTGCAGTGGCATGATCTCGGCTCACTGCAGCCTCCACCTCCTGGGTTCAAGTAATTCTCCTGCCTCAGCCTCGCAGATATCTGGGATTACAGGCGCCTGCCACCACATCCAGCTAATGTTTTTTATTTTAGTAGAGATGGGGTTTCACCTTGTTAGTCAAGCTAGTCTGGAACTCCTGACCTCAAGTGATCCGCCCTCCTGGGCCTCCCAAAGTGCTGGGATTACAGGCGTGAGCCACCGTACCCGGTTGGATTTTTTTCTTTTTATTCACATAACACAAAATTAACCATTAACCGTTAACCATTTTAAAGTGTGCAGTTCAGTGGCACTTACATTCACAAGTCTGTGCAACCAGCACCTCTATCCAGTTGAAGATCTTTTCATCATCCCAAAAGGAAACACCATACTCATTAAGCAATCACTTCCTCTTTCCCTCTGCCATCAACTCCTGGCAACCACTAGTCTGCTTTCTGTCTCTATGGCTGTACTTCTGGAAGATGGCTTTACCAAGTCTGAAAGTTTTGTATAAACGGAGTCATACAATATGTGACCTTTTGTGTCTGGATTCTTTCACTTAGTATAATGTTTTCAGGCTTCGTTAACATTGTAGAATGTTTAAGTACATCATTATTTCTTGGGGCTGAATACTATTCCACTGCATAGATACACCACTTTTTGTTTACCTACTCATTAGTTGATGAGCATTTGGGTTGTTTCTACCTTTGGCTCTTATGAATAATGCCACTATCAACATTCATGTCCAAGAATTTGAATACCTGTTTTCAATTTTTTGAGGTATAGACCTAGATGTGGAATTCCTGGATCATTTGGTAACTCTGTGTCCATACCTCCCTTTTCCAGTGTAAGCTAGAGTACAGCGTGGTTCTGTCCTGGGCAAACAAAGGAGTCCTGACTTCCTCAGGCCTTGGAAGAGGAACCAGCCAGGCATGGTGGCTCTCGTCTGTAATCTTAACACTTTGGGAGGCTGAGGCAGGAGGATTGCCTGAGCCTAGAAATTCAAGACCAGCCAGGGCAACATAGGGAACCCTGTCTCTACCAAAAATAAAAAATAGGCAGGCATGGTGGTGTGCACTTGTAGTCCCAGCTACTCAGGTGGCTGAGGCAGGAGGATTGCTTGAGCCTGGGAGGCCGAGGCTGCAGTGAGCCATAATCGCACCATCGCACTCCAGCCCAGGTGACAGAGCAAGACTCTGCCTCAAAACAAAACAAAGAGGAAGCAGCGTGGCCAAAGCGGGGAGCAGTGAAGAAAGTGCTCTGCCCAGAGAGAGTCTGAAGGCTCAAGATTTGGGAAGCAGAGCAGGGAGGAAGCACTTTCTCTAGTGGGAGTGAGTGGCATATGAGAAGGCAGTGTTTTCTGAACAAGTAGCAGGGCCGTATTGTCCAGAAGACCCAGGGAGAAGAGGCATCTTAGAGCAGTTATTTGGCAACCCGGTCTGTGGAAGGAAATGTCCCTCTCCTTCCTCTTTTTCTTCCTCCCCCCTTCTTGCCTGTGCAGAGAGGAACCGCTGGGGAGTAGCTGGGTGGAAAAGAGCACGCTGGCGTTTTTAAGTCAAAGGTTTTGTTTCATTCTGTGCTTCTCACAGCCCTGCCAGGGATTTCTCCATTCTGGTGAGCTGCAGGTCAGAACTCAGGGCTGCATTTGAGGATGGTCAGCTGTCTTCAGCTATGTCTGCTCTGCCTGGTGGAGGCTCCCCTTTTCTAAGCTGGGTCAGGGCCTTCCAGGTGCAGTGAAGGCCCTGACCCAGCTTAGAAAAGAAATGGTTGGGGTTTCTGCTCCTATTTCTTCATCCCCACCGCCCATCACTCTCTGCACCCCTGATGGTATTAGTTCATTTTGGGGAGATCAAACCAGGACAATTGAAATCCATGTTTTTGCTCACTCTAACTGAGCACAGTTCTCTTCAAGGTCAGGGTTACATCCTCTCTGTGGAACGCACTATGGTGGAGACTGGTTCTATTCAATTCTCTTCATGTTGAGTGCCTTTTGTGTGTGTCATGCTGGGCCAGCTCCTAAGCAATGGGGGAAGAGGAGATGGGCAAGGACACAGGGTTGCAGGCACTAGAAAGTGAGGCACCTGACCTTGGGGAGCATGGACACATGTCTCAGTGGAGATAGACAGGTACCCAGAGGAAGCAGGTGGGCACATTCAGGAGAACAGACAACATTACAAAGGTAGGGGGAATTTTAGATCCCTCCTGTGCATACCTATGAGTGTAATATATATTTTAAATTTTTTAAGTAATACCTTCACATAATCTAGAAGCTAAGGCCTCCTGCCAATAGCCAGCATCAACTTGCCAGTCATGTGAGGAGCCTCTTGGAAGCAAATTTTCCAGCCCCAGTCAAGCTTTCAGATGTCTGCAACCTCATAAGAAACCCGGAACCAGAACTGTCAAACTAAGTTACTCCTGAATTTCTGACCCACAGAAACTGTGTGAGATAGCAAGTGTTTTATTATTAAGTGGCTTCATTTTGGGGTGATTTATTGCATTTATTGCACAGCAGTAAAGAACTAATCCATCATGCTTGCTGTTATTATTTTCTTGGGCCAGCATCCCCAAGCAAAGAAGCTAAGGAAGATGTCCTGTGCTATGCTGTGAACAGTAGGGATTGTGTGTGTTGGCAGTGGGGGGCGGGGGTGGGGAGGGGAGGGGCAGGGGGGTAGGGAAAGGAGGGGCGGGGTAGTGGGATTTATTTTTTTAATTATACTTTAAGTTCTAGGGTACATGTGCACAATGTGCAGGTTTGTTACATATGTATGCATGTGCCAAGTTGGTGTGCTGCACCCATCAACTCGTCGTCTACTTTAGGTATATCTCCTAATGCTATCCCTCCCCCCGCCACAATAGGCCCCGAGGTGTGATGTTCTCCTTCCTGTGTCCAAGTGATCTCATTGTTCAGTTCCCACCTATGAGTGAGAACATGCAGTGTTTGATTTTCTGTTCTTGCGATAGTTTGCTGAGAATGATGGTTTCCAGCTGCATCCGTGTCCCTACAAAGGACACGACCTCATCCTTTTTATGGCTGCATAGTATTCCATGGTGTATATGTGCCACATTTTCTTAATCCAGTCTGTCAATGATGGACATTTGGGTTGGTTCCAAGTCTTTGCTATTGTGAATAGTGCTGCAATAAACATACGTGTGCATGTGTCTTTATAGCAGCATGATTTATAATCCTTTGGGTATATACCCAGTAATGGGATGGCTGGGTCAAATGGTATTTCTAGTTCCAGATCCTTGAGGAATCACCACACTGTCTTCCACAATGGTTGAACTAGTTTACAGTCCCACCAACAGTGTAAAAGTGTTCTTGTTTCTCCACATCCTCTCCAGCACCTGTTGTTTCCTGATTTTTAAATGATTGCCATTCTAACTAGCAATCATTAAATTTTTTAGAGAGTTTCACTATGTTGCCCAGGACTCAAACTCATGGGCTCCAGTGATCCTCCCACTTCAGCTTCCCAAGTAGCTGGGATTACAGGTGTGCACCACCACACCTGGCTGTGAACACACACCTAGTGTTAATAGTTAGGACCACCTTGCTCCTGGGTTGCGTATAACATGATGGACTAAGGATCACCGGGCCACGTTATAAAGCTTCCCTCAAAATGAGAAGCTTCACACCAAGTGAAGTGTGCTTCAGAAGCCAGCAGTCTCAGGAGGAGATGCCTGGGCTGGCAAACTTTGCTCACAGATGACCTCAAGTGCTCAGGTAACACACATCAAAATGAGAGTTACGGGGCTATAGGGCTATAGCTCTAACGCAGTTCTCATAGCTGGGAATTGACTGAGCACTGTCTTCTTCTTCTTCTTTTTTTTTTTTTTTGAGACGGAGTCTTGCTGTGTTGCCCAGGCTGGAGTGCAGTGGCGCTATCTCAGCTCACTGCACTCTTTGCCTCCCAGGTTCAAGCAATTCTCCTTTTCTGCCTCCTGGGTCGCTGGAATTACAGGCACCTGCCACCACGCTATTTTTTGTATTTTTAGTAGAGACAGGGTTTCACAACGTTGGCCAGGCTGGTCTCAAATTCCTGACCTCAGGTGATCCACCCACCTCAGCCTCCCAAAGTGCTGGGATTACAGGTGTGAGCCACCGTGCCCAGCCAACTGAGCACCTACATTAGAAAAAGCTGGTCTCAGCCACAGGTTCATTTGGGTCTGGTGCATGTTGCCAGAGGGTGGAAGCTTTAGCCCTTCCCATGAAAATGAGGCAGAAACCTCTGCAGTATTTCCCAGCAAAACAAGTTTTCTTCCCTGTGGGTGTGGGGCACATGCAGCTGTGTTTCATCAGCTAATGTGAGCTTGTGTCCAAGAAGTCCCCACCCCTGTCTCCACTGAGTACCTGAGGTTCTGGGAAATGAGCTCTATTTTAAGCCTCTGGGTTTTCCTTGTCATTAGGAGCACAGAGCTCCTTGGAAATAGGTAGCCACAGGGGAGCTAAAAAAGGGGAAGATGAAGTGAGACCCACGCAGCCCCAAGTCTTCAACTTGAAGACTCTGAAATCCTTCATCAGAAATCCTCTCATCAGTCGCCCTTGGAGACATTAACTGTCTTTGGGTAGGGGCTGCTCTCAGTGATGGAATGGTTAACCGAGCTGAGCTCCTTCCCTGTAAGAAGTTTGATACAAAACACGTCAAGAGTGTTTTGACACTTCTGTATTTCTTCAGCCAGCTGCAGTGGCTCAAACCTGTAATCCCAGCACATAGGGAGGCCACGGCAGGCAGATCACTTGAGATCAGGAGTTCGAGACCAGCCTGGCCAATATGGTGAAACCCTGTGCCTACTAAAAATACAACAATTAGCCAGGCGTGGTGGCAGGTGCATGTAGTCCCAGCTACTCGGGAGGCTGAGGCAGGAGAATCGTTTGAACCCAGGAGGCAGAGGTTGCAGTGAGCAGAGATCACACCACTGGACTCCAGCCTGGGTGACCAGAGCAAAACTCTGTCTCAAAAAACAAAAACAAAACAAAACAAAAACTATATTTTTTGTTGTTTGCTCCTTTCTTTTTTGATTTTGCTGCATTGAAACAGATATTCAGCACCATCTACCTCTCAACAGCTATAAAGGGAAATAGTTGAGAAATGACCGCTTTCCAATTTTCCTACGTCCCTTGGGAAAAGAAAGGACATGACACTTGAGTTCAGGTTTTTTAAGGCCCAAGTGTTGACTAGTCTTCCCTCCTCTAGCCAAAGCCCACAGGTAGTAAACAAATTCGGTCAATTGGTTTCTTACAAGCCTTCCTTAAGCATTTCATGAAGGATGCTGTTTGGATTAACGGCTAATATTGACTTCCAGTTCCCAAAGGAAATTGAACATTTCCATGCACTTCCCAAAGGGTAAATAAAGAAACCCATTGTGAAAAGTTAAATCTGGATTTCTGAGAAATAACCATAGTTTGTGTGGGAGGGTGTCCTTGACCTCCACTCTAGTGCTCCTTGAGGGGACAATGTCAGTGCCATAGCTGAAGGGTAAATGGTGTGTGAATGAGGTGCCCTCAGCAGCAACTTCAGACAAGGCTGGCAGTGAGAGACAAGCAAAAATGAAATCAAAGTAAAATACTGCCAATGCTTCTATTGCCATTTGTATCATATTACCCTTAATGATTTGTAATTTTACATTTATAGTTATTATCTTTTGGCAGGCACCTTGGCTTTAAGTGTGTGTTACACCAAGGGTTATGGCAAACTGTGTCTGCAGCCCACAGTAAAATCCAGAGTGAGGCTATCCACACTGGAGTGCAGCTTTCCAGGTAGATAGTGCCACCAGCCTAAGGTCACACCTTCTTCCCTGGTGTGAGGTTGCCCTAGGTTGGCACTTATCATGCTCACTGCTTTGGTGACTGTCATCCTGCCCAGGGCTTTAAGCGACCACCTTCCACAGACTCCCCCATTTCATACTACAGAGAAAGCATGTAGTGTCTTACCTTCCCTCCCTCAGTGCCCTAGGACTGCCTGGTGAGTGGCACAAAAGGATCCTCCCTTAGTTCCTGATATCTAGGAACCTACATATGCTTAAAAACAGCAATATACCTCCCCAGATTGAATCTCTGCAGGCTGAAAAGTTGGATGGATTCCAACTAGAGCACCACCTCCCTAATCCCACACACTTTTAAGGGACTAGAGACTGAGGAATGTTCAGGAATTATCACAGAACATTCTGGTCCTTTTGTTGGAGACTGAAAGCTCTTCAGAGCAATTGAGTACACAGAAATTCAGCCGGAATGGAAGCACAAGCAGAAGCAGACCAAGCTATTTCTCCCCTGAACACACACTCTGCACACCGACAGGTACGAATATAGCTAAAAGAAATGACTATTACATAAGCTCCTAGCCAGTGTCCAGCACAGAGTAAGTCTATCAGTTAGCTCTTCCTGTTTAACAAATCTTCCCTAAACTTAGTGGCTCAAAACAACCATCCTTTAGCTTGCGATTCTGCAGTGTTGCGTATTTCTGCCATCTTGCCCATGCTCAGAGGCCAGCTGCCTGGTGGGCTGGGGCCTGGCTGGACTAGGATAGCCTCAGCTGGGGCAGCTTCTCTGTGTTTCTCATTCTCCAGCAGGCTAGCTCGGGCTTGTTCACACAAGTTTCCAGAGAGAGAAATAGGCAAGAGCATCAGAAGTGTACAAACAAGGTCCACTGCATTCTACTGGCCAGAGTGAGCCCCTAGGGCAGCCCCAGTCGAAGTAACGGAGAGGTAGTCTGCTCCTCTCGATGGAGGAGGGACACAGAGTCATTTAGCTCAGGGGTAAACATATAGACGCAGTGAAGGATTGTGGGCATTTTTACAATCTACCACTGCAGCTACCAATAAGTTCTGTGTTTATAGTTTTTCAGCCATTTCCAAAAGGAATTATATTGATGTGTTAGTTGACAAGCCTAGAATGAAAAGATAGATGGGAAAAGATCATCAGACAGGTAAAGAAGATTGTGAAAGACCAACACCTTTGTTAATGCGCTTGATCCCCCAACAGCCAGTCCCTCAAAGGGTCTCTCCCCTGACCCAGCCCTCCTCCTCCCTCCCCTTAAGGTGAGATCCTTGCTGGGCCTCAGCCCAGGGCTTATGTCCTGCCCTCAGGACATGAACATCTGGTTGAGACTGTCTCCATCTTCTGGCCTGGCAACTTTGGTCCCTTGTGAGCTACTCAACTTCTTGATAGAGTCATTTCGGAGTCTCTGGGAAGAACTGAAGCTCTGCTCCAAGAGTTGGGGGTGGACTACCCTGGTCTGGAATGTTCCTTTCCCTCTTATTTGGAAGTTAGAAAGTGGCTGGTAACATGGCCGGCGCCTGTGGGATCATCCTCTTCCTCAAGGTGGCTGGATATGTGGAGACAAGCACGAAGAAGCCCAGGCTCTGTCATGACATTGCTGACTGGCTTCTGTCACATTTTCAGGTGAGGCAAATCTGTGTAGTGATTTCCCATCAGGAATAGGAATGGCATCCCCTCCTCCCTCTGATTGCACTACAAATGCTATCACACACCCAAAGCACTCACTAGAAGTCCATTGCTCTATTTCTTCAGCAGAGCAGACACCCTTGGCTTCTCGTCTTCACTCACACAACCCCCTTTTCCACTCGCATCTTCTAGCTAGAGGTGAGCGTGTGACACCACACGGACTGTGAAAAATAGGCAAGTTCAGCCTAGTGACACTTCTGGCAAAGCTTGTTTTCCTGATTTTTAAAAAAGGAGTGGGGGGACTGGCATGCCTTTTGTCCTTCCTCCCTCCTCCTGCCTGGAACACGGAAGTGAGACCAGGAAGTACAGCAGCTGTCTTGTGACCATGAGGACTAAAGTCCTGCATGGAGGATGGTAGAGTAAAATGAAAGAAGCAGCCTGGATGCCTGATGAGCAGCTGCGCCAGCCCCAGGGTCATGCAAATCAGTGTCAATCACTGTGGTTCTGATTTTCTCCTATTTGTAGCCAAATAAATTCCTTACTGATACAGGCAGCGTCTTTGTTGGTTCCAAAGAAAAGTGGATTCACAGAAATATAACTGAAAGAACCATGAATTTCTAAAGAAGTCCTAGAACTAGATTAGTTAGAGAAGTTGTCCATTTCAGGCAGGAGTTTCTACTGTAAGTTGCTTGGATGGAAAATAAATCAGTGTTAAGGAGGTGGGAATGCCATCACTTGAATCATATTACTATATCTTAATAAATCTCAGATGCCATCAGTTGTAAGGTAGAGCATTATTTTACATATCACTATGAAAGAAGAAAATGCTCTCAAGACATATCACTGATTGTCAGATGCATACACCTTGATTTCAGAGACTTTAAAATGTGAAAAAAGGAGGGAAATCTTAGGATCAGTGAAATATGGCACATATTTATTTGCTTCCTGCCTGCTGTCCCCATTAGACCAGAGACACTGTCTGCCGTGCTCTCTGCCAAGTCCTCTGTACCTAGAATTGGGCCTGGCATAGAGTGGGCTCCATAAATATGGGTTAATTAATAAGTTAACTAATAAGTTCTAGTCCTTGCTTTTCCAGTAACTTCCCATGCTACCCTGGCTGGAGAAAGTATTTCCCTTTCTCTGTACCTCATTTCTCCATAATCTAGTTCAACTGACCCTCACCAGCACAGAAGAAACAAAAAGCCCCAAATACGTGCAAAGCGGACCTACACTCTGCATCACCATGGTGACGCCTCCCAGGGTCCCAGAGGGCAGGGAGGCCTCATCTTCCACCATCCCTAGAAATCTCTCCTTCCCCAGAGCCCAACTCCTAAAGCTCTGTGGTTAACCCTTTCCAGGCAAGCCTTTTCCAACACTCTGTTTGTGCTCCCTAAAATGGACTGCTAAATGTGCTCCCTACAAATGGACTAGGGCCAAGGAATTATGCAAGATCCTTCAAACAAAGAGACGGTATTTTGTAACTTCCCTGAGTTTCTCCAAGGAGATGAAATGCACAACATATTTTAAAATAATATCAACTTACATGTGTGAAAGAGGTCGTCTTGTCTGACCAAAGCCTTTGAGCTGGTGACTGGCGGGGTTCCAGATGCCCCTTCTGCTGCCTAGCACTGTATTCAGAAGTAATAAAGATGATGGCTTTCATGTAATGAGTGACGAACCCTTTGCATATATTCCTTCATTGAGTCTTCAACAGAAACTTGTGGGGTAGGAAGTACCTTTATCCCCATTTTACAAGTGGGAAAACTGAAGCACATAGCTATTAAGGAGGTAGCAGAGCCTGGCCTCGAACTCAGGAGGGGTAGCACCAGAGTTGATGCTCTTAACCACTATGCTCTATTGCCTTATAACTGCCTTACACTGGGCACCTAGTTCATGCCAGGTTCTGTGCTTGGCATTGAGGCACAGACAAAAATAAAGCCTAGTTTCTACCCTGGAAGAGTTCATGCTCTAATGGAAAAGACAGACCTACTGGCAGAGATGGTCATGAAGTGTCACAGGAACACAAAAGAAATTTTAAAAAGGCCCATGCCTGTAGACAATCAAGGAAGTGTTCACAGAGGAGGTGCCTTTGAGTGGGCCATTGAAGGGAAAGTAGGAGTTTGCTAGGTAGACAATGGAGGGCAGGGCATCCCAGTCAGCAGAAGCTTCTTGGAGGCTCTATCTGGGGAGGAGGAAGAGACAGAGTAGCTGACAGAAAGCAGGACTGGAAATTAGGGAAGGGGCCCCATGAGGAGGGATTTTGCCTGCCTTGGTCAGGGAATCTAAGAAGGGTTTAAATAGTGGAGGAACAGGCTTGCCTTACATTTCTGAAAGAGTTCTCAGGTAGTTGCATAGGGAGTGATTGTGGTGAGGAGAAAGAGAGAACTGCATTCGAGTGGATGGCAAACTTCATGTTTCCCCTCCATGAGTGACATTGTGAAGTGGAGAAGAAAAGGGTAGACAGACATGGAGATTAGCATGTGTTTTTTTGTTTGTTTGTTTGTTTTGTATGTTTTTGTTTTGTTTTGTTTTGTTTTTAAGACAGGTTCTCACTCTGTTACCCAAGCTGGAGTGCAGTGGTGCAATCATGGCTCACTGCAGCCTTGTCCTCCTGGGCCCAAATGATCCTCCCACCTCAGCCTCCCAAGTAGCTGGAACTACAGATGTGTGCCACCATACCCGGCTAATTTTTAAATTTTTTAATAGAGATGAGGTCTCCCTATTTTGCCCAGGCTGGTCTTGAATTCCTGAGTTCAAGCGATCCTCCTGCCTCGGCCTCCCAAAGTGCTGAGATTATGGGCATGAGCCACTGCACCTGGCCAAAGCTAGCATGTATTAAAACATATATTTGGCTTCAAGTGTAGGAAAGGATTAACATCCACACCTACAGAACTCTCTCAACCTGGATAGGCTTTTTTTTTTTTTTTTTAAACTGCTCTTTGTGGAGTAGGGTTACCCCATAGGCAGTGTGCCCTAGCCCCACGTGTTCGTATGCATTGGCTTGAGGGCTTCTGGCAGGGTCTCTACTCCTTATTCTAAAATACCATCTCTCTGATGCCTGAAATTCCACTTTCAGAAATTAATCCTATAGGATAAGTGCTGATCTCTCTTTTCCAGGATTTCTCTTATTTTTTCCAAAATGGTTCTTTTACTTATGTTTTAAATTTCCAAAGTGACATGGCCTTCTTATAGAAAAAGAAAACATTACAATATAACTGGAAGTTATATATTTCCTTTATTTCCTCCCAATTCTAGCTTCGACTCTGAGCATCCCTCAATACCCATTCTTGATTCTTTGTTTTGGTGGAAGGACCCTGATTATATTCTGGGTGACAATGTGTCTTGCTAAAAAAAACCCTTCATTTCTCAGACTTTCTTACAGCTAAGTGTGCACAACCTATGAGACTAGGTTCTAGCAATGAGATAAGTGCAAGTGTTCTGTGGGATTCCTAATAAGGCTGCTTCATGGGAGAATGACAGCAGGGAGTGGAGGAGCTTTTGTCTTTCTTTCCTCCTTCCAGCCTGCAACTCCATATGATGTAACGACTGGAGCTGCAGCAGCCATCTTGGATCATGAGGTGACCTTGCGGATAGAAGCTGCATACCAGATAGTGATCAAGGGGCCTCTGTACCAGTCCTGGACTGCTCACCTCTTATATGAGAAAGAAAAAATATATATATATTAAAAATATAATATGTAAGTTATATATATTTATATATTATACTTAATATATTTATATATAATATATAAGCTTATATATTTTAATATTATAATTATTTTATTTAATTATATAATATAATATTTTATTTAATAATATAATTATATTTTAATATTATTTAATATTATAATATATTCTATATTATATATAAGCTTATATAAACTTATATATATTATATATATATTTTATATATATCTAGAGAGAGAGAGAGAGAGATGGAGTTTCACTCTTGTCACCCAGGTTGGAGTGCAGTGGCAAAGTCTCAGCACACTGCGACCTCCGCCTGCTGGGTTCAAGCAGTTCTCTGGCCTCAGCCTCCCAAGTAGCTGAGATTACAGGGGCCTGCTACCACGGCCAGCTGATTTTTGTATTTTTGTATTTTTAGTAGAAATGGAGTTTCACCATGTTGGCCAGGCTTGTCTCAAACTCCTGACCTCAGGTGATCCACCCACCTCAGCCTCCCAAAGTGCTGGGATTACATACATGAGCCACCATACCTGGCCAGAAGTTTTATTTTTAAGCTGCTATTGTTTTGAATATTCTGCCACATGTAGCCCAACAAATCCTGCATAATACACCAACCATCCTGGTCTTTAAGAGAAACTAACTGGCCCAATAGTAGCAGCACCATGACTGACTGAGCCAACTCAGTTGACCAGATATGGTCAACTGACCTCAGTGGAATCATCTGTAGGCTACATGAAGCCAGATCCTGCCTCAGGAACTGGAGGCCACAGAAAGTCTAGCTAGTTGGTGCTGGACTTGAAAGCCACATTTTTGGGCAGCCATTTTATGATACCATGTGCAAGCTGACAGCTGAGTGAAGACAGCTGTGTGCTGAGAGAAAAGATTGAGGTGGATGCAGGCAGGAGAGATGAGAAATATGGAACTCCAGAGAGTGAGGAAGAGTTGGAGGGAGTAGCTGCCTGAGGACTTTCCATTTCCCTTGAGACCACACTGTACTATCTGCAATCAAGTTTCATGTGAATTCCAGTTTCCTGATAATAAGTCCTCCCTTTTTTAAAACTTAAGCCATCTTAAGTTTCTGTCTCTTGCATTTAACAGATCCCTAAGATAACCTAACATACAGTCCTGTGATTTCCTTTTTCACTTTCTAGGTTGCCATTTAAGTAACGCACAAACCAATAATACTTTAGGATAAATTACTTTTGTCATCTTCCCAAGTGGAGGAAGTAAAGGAGGAGACAGACAGGTAATATGAGGTTCAGGTGAGAGGATGCCAAAGGCATAGGAAGTGGCTCTGGCAAGTCAGGAGCAGACCTGGCTGCCCTCACAGCACCTGAGCCCAACTCAGCATGTAGAACACTCTCCCTACTTTTGGGTGTGCAGGGGCTGGCTATAAAATTCCTGGAGAGGTTTGTTCCAGAGCACGGAGTTTAACACAGAAGATCAAGAATTAGCTGGAAGTATGGTATCTTCAGAGCAGGATCTGTGGCCCATACTTGATTCTGCAAAAATTCAAGATGCTTCTATTTTGCTCTAAGAGACTGCAGTTTCTTTATTCTGTTGCACCAAAAATTTGCCACATCACACTTGAGTCATTTCTTCCTCTTTCTCATATCCCAGGCAATAAGCTGTTCACTAATAAAAATAAAAACTCAGCATTCTTAGTTACCTGCCTAAACGAGTAGCCCCTGAAAAAGCTTTCAGAAAGGTCATCAGAAACACCTACACCCTCAAAGAGCCTCCAAAAGCAAGTGCCAAAGCTACTTTATTTACTTGAACTTATCTATACTGTTAAATAAAAATTGCAGGAGGCCTTTGTTTTGGACTAAGCTCCTGCACCAGGCGCCAACAGACAAGACTAAAAATAGAGTCATGATGGCTGGGTGTGGTGGCTCACACCTGTAATCCCAGCACTTTGGGAGGCTGAGGCGGGCAGATCACCTGAGTTCAGGAGTTCAAGACCAGCCTGGCCAACACGGAGCAACCCCGTTTCTACTAACAATACAAAATTAGCCGGGCATGGTGGCCCACGTCTGTAATCCCAGCTACTCAGGAGGCTGAGGCAGGAGAATCACTTGAACCCAGGAGGTGGAGGTTGTGGTGAGCCTAGATTACGCCATTGCACTCCAGCCTGGGCAACGAGAACAAAACTCCATCTCAAAAAAAAAAAAAAAAAAAAGTCACGCATGCCAAAGTTCCACTTCACCAAACTAAAACTAAGTTATCTGACCTTCTGAGAAATAAGGTAACAGCCAATTTCCCAAACAGGCCAGTTTCAATCTTCAATTGGCACGATACTGAAGTTTCCTCTGCCTTAATCCTTACACGCAAAAGGTAGCCTGAAGTAACGTGATACTCACTAATAGCGATTTTTCTACTCTTCCATCTCCCTGTCCCCGCCTTACAAGACAAGTAACTTCGAAATGATCAATCTGCTTTTTGTTCTTTGTTTTTGCTTTCTTCAACCTTTTCTGTCTGTAAAGCCAGACTCTTCTCCTCAGTTCATTGGAACACTTGTTCTATTTTACGGAATGAAGTGTTGCCCAAATCTAGAATTGCAACAAAGCTGGTTGAGATCTTTAAACTAAATTTGTTGTAATTTTGTCTTTTTACAATACTCTTTCTCATGCCATGGGATCTAAGGGGGGTCCCGATCTCATGTGTCATCAGTATCATCCTCCAAGCATGTATTAAACATTGGCTGTATGCAGAGGGCTAGAAATATAACAATGGCTAACATGAATGGAACACTTACTGTGGGCAAGGCATTGTGCTAAGTGATTTACCTACATTAGTCTGTGAGAGGCACTACTGTGTTTCACTGAATCAACAATACCAACAATTGTGAGATACATCACTATGTACTAAGAAAGAAAAAGGAATCTGTCAATTAACTGGAGCATTCACTACCAGTCAGGATATTCTAGACTGTGCTGTCAAAACACAGAACCCCAGTCACAATGGCTGAAGAAGAAAGGTTTATGCTTCTGTTCCTTAAATGCCCACTGGCTTCAGCTGAGCTCCACATCCTCTTTCCTGTGGGACTGGGCCCACGAAACAGCCTCCATCTGGAACTTTGCTGGCTGCTGAGGTGGATGAAAAAGAGCATAAGCTGAACGACAGTTGCCTTTGAAAACTGCAGCCCAGGTGTGATAGATGTCGCTTGCTTCACACTCCATTGGCCAGAACAAGTCAGATGGCCACACTGGCTCAGGAGGTGGGGTGTGGGCTTCTCTGGCAGGGCACTGTAGAGGCACTACCGTCGATCTAGGAGTGGGATTACACAACCTCCCACCCCCATATCAACTGTAAGACATGGCCCAATTTCAGGGAGATTAAGATGCAGAAAGCTGCACATCCTAGAATTGATGAAATACAGAGTATCATCCCCAGTGCACAGGTGAGGAACAGAGGCTTAGGTAGGTCATAAAATGTGCTTGAGATCTTACAGCAGCAGAGCTGGGGCTTCAACTCAGGTGTCACTAACTCCACTTTAAACCACCCAACTTCCCAGGTGTGGCCTAAATGAGTTCTTACCAAGATAGTAGGATCTGTCAGGTCCTGGGGAATTACTCTCTATTTATTTGTAATTTTTTTTTTTTTTTTTTGATATGGAGACCTACTCTGTCACCCAGGCTGGAGTGCAGTGGCGTGATCTCAGCTCACTGCAACCTCTGCTCCTCGAGTTCAAGCAATTCTCCTGCCTCAGCCTCCCAAGTAGCTGGGATTGCTGGTGCCTGCCACCATGCCCGGCTAATCTTTTTGTACTTTTAGTAGAGATGGGGTTTCTCCATGTTGGTCAGGTTGGTCTTGAACTCCTGACCTCAGGTGATCTGCCCGCCTCAGCCTCCCAAAGTGCTGGGATTACAGGCGTGAGCCACAGCGCCTGGCCAGTAATTTTTTTTTTTTAAACCTCTTTTATTCAAAGATGCATTGAGTCGGCACTGTGTTAGGTACAACACTGAAGGCTGACTCTAGTTCTTCTAAATAAAATGCCCCAGGTCAGCCAGGGGCCAGAAAGAAAGATCCACAGAGGTCAGTCATTAGCTGTGGAGCGAAAGGAGTGTGCTCAGAGGGTAAGATACACGTGACCTCTTCCCATACTGGGCTGGCCCTGGTCATAAATTGTCCTATAAAGAGATGACTATTTACTCTAGTCAGAGGCCTGGTGGGTGCAGTTCGAGTGCCAAGAAGCAAGTGAGCTGGCCGTTGGAATGTAAGTGTGGGTGGGTGGGAGGGGGAAGTAGCCACCGGCTTCCACTGAGTCACAGAGGGCTGGGTGGGGAGGCAGCTGGGCTCCACCTTGGCGCAGCAGGAAGGAGAAGGGCAGGAAGAGCAGAGGCTGGGTGGGGTGCGGTGGGGTGGGGTGGGGAGGGGAGGAGGGCGGGCTCAAGGCGCAGCAGATTCAGGTTGCGAGCAGGCCTTTAGTATAAACACTGCCCAGGGAAAAGCACCCAGGATCCAGGTGGCCACCCAGAAGGCCCCTTCTTGGGTGTAAATCGGGGTTGCCATGAGAACATCCAGAACCCCTGCTACTGTTAGGTGTGAAATTCAGAAGCTGCTGGCTGGAGTATCAAATATAGGTCCTGAGAAGTAGAGATTTGGGGTCTTTTAATTGCCACTCCTCCCAGAGTCAGTCTCAACATATTAACGATGGGGAGCACAGTGAGGTGGCTCACACCTGTAATCCCAAGCTACTTGGGAGCTGAGGTGGGAGGATGGCTTGAGGCCAGGAGTTCGAGGCTGCAGTGAGCTATGATCACACCATTTCTCTTCCAGCCTGGGTGATGGAGGCCTTGATTCTAAAATTAAAAATAAAATAAAATGAAAAAGATGGGGAAGAATAAGAATAAGAGAATCTGAGGGTTAGAGGAAAGAAGAGAGAGTAGGAGTTGGAGGGGAATGTGGACAAAATGTAAACATTAACTAAAGCCAGCTCCAGGATGGCATCCCTGGGTACCCATGGCATAGTCTGAGTGTGCAGTGCCAGCTCTGCTTTATATCATAAATGGAGAGGAAGTGTGCTGGAGGCCTGTGTGCATCCAGGGACTGCCAGTGTGGGCTCCTGCTAAACCCAGAAGTCAGGAAGAAGCCCAAGCTCCCAGGGACCCCTGCAGAGCAGATTCCCCCAGGGCATTCTGTCCAGCTGGCCCCCAGCCTCCACATGCACCCCTGACCCTCAGACCCACCCTCCGGGGCTGTTGTGTCCCTGGAGCCTGCCTCCCCACCCCTCCCCTCCCCTCCCCTCTCCTCTTCTCTTTCTTAGACGGAGTCTTGCTCATTTTGCCCAGGCTGGAGTGCAGTGGCACGATCTCGGCTCACTGCAACCTCCACCTCCCAGGTTCAAGCAGTCCTCCTGCCTCAGCCTCCTGAGTAGCTGGGATTACAGGCATCCACCACCACACCCGGCTACTTTTTGTGTTTTTCGTGGAGACAAGGTTTCACCATGTTGGCCAGGCTGTTCACAAACTCCTGACTTCAAGTGATTCACCCACCTCAGCCTCCCAAAGTGCTGGGATTACAGGCATGAGTCACCACGCCCAGCCCCTACAGCCTTCTTTCATATCGTCTTTTTCACTCGGGCTGCCCTCTCTCCTCCCCATCCTTCAAGGCCACCCTCCTGAATCACTTCAGTCGCCACTGAATAAGTGCCGTGTGCTCAGGGCTCCTCTGCCTACACAGGTGGGGACAGGACCGCCCTAGCTAAAAGGAAAGGGGAGGGACTATATTGTCTCAAGTAACTGCTCTGAGGAAAGTGCCACACTGGAGCTGGCCTTGGGGAGCCCTGGCAGGCCAGTGACTTAAACTCCATCTGTCCATCTGTCCCTGCCTGGCTTTCTTCAGTTTGGTTTTCTCTTTCTTTCTCTCAAGCTGGCTGCCCACTAAGGCCAGAATATGGCCTTGGGGCACTCCTAGTTCTCCCCTTACAACCTTGTAACCAGGGGAAGCCACTTTTCCTCTCCCGGCTGATGGCGTTAGAGGTAATATCTTAGCGAGGGACTCTGGCTCAGCCTGAACCACACTTGTACCCCAGGGGCCAGGGTGATGAAGTCTGAGTAGAATTTGGAGGGGGTGGTGCCAGGAAGACCAGGGCAGTCTGAGGCACACATTATGATGTCATATCATTTGCTAGTTGTTGCAGGTGTTAGTTAACTTCAGGGCCTCAATTACCCTTCCGAATGCCTCAAAAGAGGGGATTCTCTCCTATGCTTGTTTTGGTGCCCAGTAAGCAGGCTCTCAATAAATGTTTGCTGACTGGTTGATTAACCATTAGGCAAACAGGCCTGGCCAGGACCGCTAATCCCTCAAAATAAACATTTGTGAAGCTCAGAGTCGATCCCGAATCCTGGGGACCTTTCAGGCTCTTTGTAAATCTAGTATTGTCCGGGAAACTGCATACCTCTGGAGGCTGAACTGCCTTTAAGAATAAAAATGAGCCGGGCGCGGTGGCTCAAGCCTGTAATCCCAGCACTTTGGGAGGCCGAGACGGGCGGATCACAAGGTCAGGAGATCGAGACAATCCTGGCTAACCCGGTGAAATCCCGTCTCTACTAAAAAATACAAAAAAACTAGCTGGGCGAGGTGGCGGGCGCCTGTAGTCCCAGCTACTCGGGAGGCTGAGGCAGGAAAATGGCGTAAACCCGGGAGGCGGAGCTTGCAGTGAGCTGAGATCGCGCCACTGCACTCCAGCCCGGGCGACAGAGCGAGACTCGGTCTCAAAAAAAAAAAAAAAAAAAAAAAGAAGAATAAAAATTACCTCTCCTCTCCTTCCCCTCCCACTCCTCCCAGGACAGAGAAGGCAACTTTTGCAAGGAGGGTACCTTCTAAGGATCTTTGCTCATTTCCCTCCCCACCAGGGATCCCGACCCTAAAGGTTGGGATAGAAAATGCCTACGATGGGGATGGAACAACAGCACTCGCTCAGCAGAGATGATACTAAACGTGCATCTTAGAAGACAGTCGATGGGTTATAGTACATCATTTAACCTGTCCATTTGAGGGTGGTCATTTATGTGCCTTTCAGCTTTGTCATCCCTCGTTTCCCACTTGGACATCCCAGGGTTGCCCGGCGGCCCCTCTGTGTTTCAGAGCCAGCCTCCCTGCCCATCCTTCCTCTGGACTTTTTCTCCTGAGAGCCAGTCTGCAGCTTCCAAAGCAGGGTGGTTATACTCACTCCTCAGTCTGTGGGCATTTATTGATTAACCCACCAGTCATCAAGTACTCAGTGAACATCCGTTGTGTGCATCAGTAATTGTGTTGGGAGCAGAGAGGACCCCTGAGAAGTGTGAAATAGGATCTGCTCTCAAGGAGCTGTGACTATACGGGGAGATCCCTGAAGAGAGACGATCCTGGGCTGGAAGGTCTTGAAGGGTCTCGGGCATTAATATAATGTGGTTATAGACTAAGCAATTGGGTTTGGGTCAGGGCCTGATGGATGGGTAGGATCTGGCTATCTATTAGAAAGTGGGGTGGCGGGGAGATGGGGAGACATTCCAAGAACAGGGAAAGTCAAGGAGGTTTGAAAATACAAGGTGTGTTCTAGACTTGACCTGCTTGGCCAGAGCAGAGGAGTTTTATGAAGAAATGACAGAGATTTACCTCAATATTGGTTAGAACGAACAATTTTGTAATGTATCCTATAGGCAGCAGAGACCAAGTGAACAATTTAAGCAATTTAAGCAGGTAAAAAACTAAAATTAAATAGTTTTTATGATAGTGTTCATATCCCAGTTGCTCAGTGTTGCCTCTGTGATGAACACTGTTTACTTTACACTCAGCAACCATTCCCGACTCCTTTCTAACAGAACTGCAATGTTCCTCAAGATCTACTCCTCCGCCATGCTGCCATGTGCCTTAAGAAAAGCCAGCCCCACCCCATGGTGGCTCATGCCTGTATTCCCAGCACTTTGGGAGGCTGAGGAGGCTGGATCACCTGAGGTCAGGAGTTCCAGCCCAGCTTGGCTAACATGGCAAAACCCCGTCTCTATTAAAAATACAAAAATTAGCCAGGTGTGGTGGCACATGCCTGTAATCCCAGCTACCAGGGAGGCTGAGGCAGGAGAATTGCTGGAACCTGGGAGGCAGAGGCTGCAGTGAGCAGACATCATGCCACTGCACTCCAGCCTGGGTGACAGAGTGAGGCTCCGTCTCAAAAAAAAAAAAAAAAAAAAAAAAAGGAAAGCCAGTCCCACCCCAAGCTCCAAAGTGGGTCTGATTGGTCTATCTTGCCAATGACTGGTGCTAGAATGAGTATGTGACCCACTTCTAGCCCAAGAGAGCTGCTGGGAAGTCCACTAGGGGACTCCTGAAAAAAATGTCCATGTTCCTAAGAGGAACTCAAGAAAGAGATGGTCTTTTCTCCCCCTGCCCCCTTTGACATTAACCAGGCAAGAAGATTTTTATTTTTACTCTGGACATTGTCATATCTGGAGGTGGCCTTTTTGCCACTAGACTGAAGATAAAGTCACCAATTAAGGTAGCCGAGCAGAGAGATGAAAAGAACATGATTCTCTGATTATATTGTTGAGCTACTGAATCAACCACCCTGAAACCTACCCATTCTGTTATGTGATATAATACATTTCTGTATCATTTAAGCTATTTGGAGTCAGGGTTTTCTGTTACTTGCAGTCCAAATCATCCTCATTGCTTTTCTCCTGTCTCTTGAAATCCTAATTCCCCATTAAGTCCATTCTCCAGTGAACTCACTGGGAGCTCTAGTTCCATGGCCCTTCCTGTTTCTCCCGTTCTATTAACTATTTGCTGTCCTTACTGTCTTTCATGTCATTGTAACATCCTATAGCATAGTAGTTCACCTTCACTCCTCTCTTGCCAGCTCCCTCCAAAGCCTCAGTCCTCCCATCCCTCCAGCACATTCTCCCATGAAATCCCCAGTCATGGACCAATCCAACTCTGCCTTTGCTGCTCCCATCCTAAGCTAGGGTAATGAACTGTTGTCCAGGTTTGTCTGGGACTGAGAGACTTCCTGGGATTCCAGCCTTTCACTGCTAAAATGGGGATTGTGCTGGGTAAACTGGGATTATGGGTGACCCTATCTTGTGCTGGTGAGGCTGCTGGGAAAAGCACCCAACAATGTGATCAGTGGCCATTATCAGTGTGTGGCTCTAATATCCACTGGAGTACACCCCTATTTGGCAGTCCTATTGCCCAGTCCTGATCACCCTGGCAACATGAGCCCCCTTCACCTCTGTGGTGGTTTTAAATCTTCACCAGGGGCTGGCTGGAGTGCAGTGATGTTTACAACTAATTGATCACTACCAGTTACCGGTTCCTTTGTTCCTGCTCCGCTCTCACTGCTTTACTTGACTGGTCTTTAAAAACATCTTCACCAGGGCTCTCAAACTGCCTACCCAGTGCCCACCCCACTCCTGTCACAGCTGACTAATAATTTCATGGAGAAAATATAATCTATTGGCCATCAACCCCTTCACCTTCCTGCATTCTCAGAACACATCTTCTCTCCTGTTTCTTGGAAGGCTTTCTCCATTCCAAAGCATCACCAGAAATCCAGACCCCCATCTCTTCCTCTGCATCCATCTCTAGCTACCACCCTTTCCCCATCCCTTCACCAACAAGCTACCTGCAATATAAGCCTCATTTGCGGTCTGTTCCTAACTCTCCCTTCAACTCTGCCCCTATTTCTGCTCTTGCTGGGTTCTCCAAGGACCCATTAATGGACTCAGGCCATGGGCTGATTTCTCACTGTGGTCCTGCTGACCAACCCACCTCCTCGGAGCCTGTTCTCTTCCCTTGCTATCACTCCCCTACTTCCCTTCCCATCTCTGCCTGCTTCTGCTCAGCTTTCTCTTAGGGCTTCTCTCCCTCTGCACTGTAAATATTGGCATTTCCTCCCTCTCTCCTTCTAAACATATCTGGGAAGTTTTTAATCGATAACTATGGTTTCAACTATGATCAAATCTCCCCCCCCCCCCAAGTTACTTTTGTTGTACCATATTATCAAATCTTGACAACTCCTGAATTTGTAGCTCTAGCCAAGACTATTCTTCTATGCTTTGACCTGTATTTGCTGTAAAGACATCAGTATGATTGTTAAGATCCACGGTTTTGGAGTCAGACATATGTAGGTTTGAGTCCTGGCTCTGCCACTTATTAGCTGTGTGCCTTTGGTCAGGTGTCTTAGGTTCTCTGTGCTTCACTTTCCCCACTTATAAACTGGAGATCATCATGTCCTTACCTTATGGAACTGCCAAGAAGATTACATGAGATTATGTACAGTGCGTAGGCAGTGCCTGGCTCATAGTAACAATTAATGCAGGTATGTTCATGGTATTCAGTTGCCTATTACTCATCTTTTTTTTTTTTAAGCTTGTATTTCCTAAACAGCTAGACACTAAACAATTTATATCATTTGAGTCTAAACAACAAAAACTTTTTAAAAGCCATGAAGTAGGTGTCGTATTCTCTCTTCACAGGTGAAGAAACTGAAGCTGACAAAGCATCTGTGTAAGGTCTCACATCCTGGTGGTGGCCAAGCCTGGCTTTGGACAGACTGATGCCAAAGTCCTTCTCTGCCACGACAATGACCCCATCTCAAACCATATTCAAACCAAAATTCATGTTTCACACCTGTTCTTCTGCTTAAAATCTCATTTTGCTGGAAGGATGTTAGCAAAAACCAACCCTGCAGGGGAAGGAAGGGTGTAGACAGGAAGGTGGTGCTAGACTCTGCTTTCTCTACAGTCCTACCCCATTCAAGCCATCACCGAGGCCGTTGCGGTCTTTCCCAAATATTCCCCTCCCCACAGACATCCTCTTCCCTCCAACCACTTGCCCTCTTTTAGTCCCTCCAGATGTTTCTGTTGCGTTATTGCCACAGCCTCCTTTCTGGTCTTTCTGCTGGAGACAGCACCTAGTAGGACATCAAGAAATAATCAAGCACCCCTGCTGACCCTAGCCTTGCTCCTAATCCACCCTTTGTTCTGCTGCTAACATGTAGCTATATGTTCATTTCATTCTCCTAAAGGCCTTCAAGCAGGGGTGTCCAATTTTTGGCTTCCCTGGGCCACACTGGAAGAAAAATTGTCTTGGGCCACACATAAAATACACTAACACGAACGATAGTTGATGAGAAAAAAAATGCAAAACAAAAATCTCGTAATGTTTTATGTTGGGCTGCATTCAAAGCGTCCTGGGCCACAGGCGGCCGGTGGGCGGTAGGTTGGACAAGCTGGCTTTAAAGGCTCCTCATTTCCCATAGGACACAACATAAAGGGGAGTTAAGCAAAAGAGAAGTCCAGTGTGAAAGGTTTTGGGGCCCCTTGAAACAAAGGGAATTCCCAAGGTTTGATCCTCTGCATCTGTGGTCTAAGGTTTAGGCAGGACTCATCCTCCAACAGCAGATGTTGGATTTAAGAACCCAGTAGACATGTCCGGGTCTAGTTTCTTTCAACTGCTTCCCAGCTCTCAGCCGCTTGTCTCCACTTCCCCAGTAGGGGTCAGTAGCGAGCAAAAGGTGTTGCCATAGGATGGTGCTAGTGACCTCGCTTCTGGACTGGGTATCCTCCAGTTCCCTGGGCAGATGTCCGAAGAAAACACTCTGGCCACACAATTGGTCTTTCATTAGCATCTTTTCTGGCAGTCTCAGGGAAAATTTAGGACTGAAATGACTGGAAAAGGAATTCTTTTTCCTCTCTCTTTCTTTGGCGCCTCCTGCTTCTGCTTCTGGGGCCAGGAGACTCCTGGGCTGGGTGGAGAGGGATTGGAACCAAAGTTCTGCGGGGTGGGCCCACTGTCGCCCAGGCTGTCCACTGCCGCCTCAGGCCCTCTGGAGAACTGTCATGGTAATCACTCCTTTGGCCTCTACCTTGGAGAGGCCCGCCCCCAGGGTGACTCACCCTTTTCCGGCCCAGCCTGAGCACCTCGGTAGGAGGCCCAGTGGGGAACCCCACTGGGCTCTGTTGGGTGTGCCCCTTGCGTGGCACGTGCCCTGGAAATTCCTGGGTGGTGCATGTGTAGCCCGAGCTGGACTGAAAGCTTCTCTTAGCCTTGTTTGAATGTTTCCGGGTCCACACACCAGGCTTAGAGTCACAGAGACATGGAATCCTGGAGCAGGAAGAGAGGGCACAAAGAGCTCATCGCTTCCGCAGCCACGTGCTTCCTGGAAAACAGCACAACAAGGGGAAAGGGGTTTTCTCAGTTCATCACAGCAGCGGAGTTGCTCTGGGGCCCCAAACTGTTATGGGGCTGGGGAGCGGTAAGAATGAATGCTAAACAAGGCCGGGCGCGGGTAACCTCAGCACTTTGGGAGGCCAAGGTGGGAGGATCACCTGAGGTCAGGAGTTCCAGACCAGCCTGGCCAACATGGTGAAACCCTACCTCTACTAAAAATACAAAAATTAGCTGGGCGTGGTGGCGGTCACGTGTAGTCCCAGCTACTTGGGAGGCTGAGGCAGGGAGAACTGCTTGACCTGGGAGGCGGAGCTTACAGTGAGCCGAGATCGTGCCACTGCATTCCAGCCCGGATGACAGAGTGAGACTCCATCTCAAAAAAAAAAAAAGGAATGCCAAACAAACAAAGGAAAATCCTAAAGATATTCTCTCATTTGCTATTTACCCCAGGACAGTGGCTGACCTGGTGGGGTCTGACCCAGTCAGACCTGTGGGTTTACACCTACTTGCTACAAATGCTTGGGCTAGTTTAAGATTTATAAACATGTTTCTTATTCCCTTGAATTCTAGAGCTGTAAAGCTAGAGAAATGTCAGAGAGCACCCAAGTCCCTCACTCAAATGAAGAGACCCTAGAGGGCTGGGTGACTTGACCTAGGCACACTGTTCCTATTGTTGGTTAATGATGAGTCACACCTGGAACCCAAATCCCCATCACCTTACACCGATTGTCACATGGGCATCCTCTCCTAACCTTAGGCCAGGTAGAGGTCTGGTGGAGAGGCAGTGTGGCTTGTGACCAAAGGAGCTGGTGCTGGGGAAACATTAATCAAATGAACAGTGTCTCCCTTGGGTTAAGAACCTTATGTAGAAAAAATTTATTGTTTCAGTGGGAAACTACATATCATTTATAGCACACCCCTCAGGGTTATGATATTCTAGCCCCGTTCACTGCAGTCTCTACCTCTCAGGCTCAGTGATCCTCCCACCTCAGCCTCCTGAGTAGCTAGGACTACAGGTGCACACCACCATGCCCAGCGAAGTTTTGTATTTTTTGTAGAGGTAGGGTCTCTGCAAAAGACCCTACCTCTACAAAAAAAAAATTGTGTAGTATAGGGTCTCCCTGTGTTGCCTAGGCTGGTTTTTGAACTCCTGCGCTCAAGTGATCCTCCTGCAGGAGCCTCCCGAAGTGCTGGGATTACAGGCATGAGCCACCACACCTAGCCCATTGTCTTTTATTATTTTTTTGTTTTGTTTTTATTTAAAAGACAGGGTCTTGCTATGTTGTCCAGGCTGGTGTTGAATTCCTGGCCTCAAGTGATCTTCCCAGCTTGGCCTCCCAAAGTGCTGGGATTATATGTGTGAGCCATGTGACTAGCCCCTTGTTCATTGTCTTTAAGCTGTTTTGCACATCCATAAATTGTAGGTAATCCATAGATACATAAATTCTGTTCTGTCTGGTAGAGATTTGACTTTTTCTCACTCCCACTCATTTGGCAGGAAAAAAACCCACTTTGTCTTCATTTGCAATTCATCTCAACATTTCTTTACTCCATATAAATTTGTGTTGTTTTTTTCCTTTGAACCAATTATAACACCTATCTATCTGGTTTCTTCATATTATTTGAGCAACATAAATTCCTTAACATGCGTTCTTTTAAAAACATATTTATGGAAGTCATAATTTTACCTTCTAACAATGTCACACCTGTCTACTAAGCTCAGCCATCCCTCTGTGTGGTGCAGTGAATAATTGTGAGATGGGTTTGTTTCCATATCCACATGAGCTGCTCTTGGCTGAGTTTTTATGGGGAGACAGTGTGTGTAAAGATGGCAGATAGGGTTGGTACAGGGTGACCTGGGTCCCCCAGCCCCATGCCATAGATTGGCGTTCCTCTTGACACAGTATCCAAAAACAGTGTCAGAGAATAAGTCCTACCCACTCTGAGAGCAGGAAGCTGGCTTAGAAGCAGATAAATGGCCAGCCCTCGGAAGCCAGGCTTACCTGGGCGTAGTATAGCCTAGCTAGATGTGTCTTTGGGTCATCTTTCCCAGGTTTGAATTTTCTTCTCTGTCTTTTTTTCCCTCGTGGTAGTTAGACCATTGAATATAACATAAGTATTTGCCTACTGCACTGAAAAGAAAGGGGGGAAGGGAGAAGGAAGTAGGAAGAAATGAGGGACAAACAGGGAAACAGGAAAGCAATGAGAGAGAGAAAACAAGGGTAAGGTAAAGAGAGTTGTCTTAGTCCATTTGTGTTGCTGTAAAGGAATACCTGAGGCTGGGTCATTTATAAAGAAAAGAGGTTTATTTGGCTCACAGTTCTGCAGGCTGTACAAGAAGCATGGTGCTGGCATTTGCTTAACTTCTGGTGATGGCCTCAGGTTGCTACCACTCATGGCCAAAGGCAAAGAGGAGCTGGCATGTGCAGATCACATGGCAAGAAAGAAAATAAGAGAGAGGGGGAGATGCTAGTCCCTCTTTAACAAGCAGCTCTCATGGGAAATAACAGAGCAAGAACTCAGTCATTACTGTGAGGATGACACCAAGCCATTCATAAGGAATACACCCCTGTGACTCAAACACCAGCCATTAGGCCTCCCCTCCAAAGTAGAGGATCACATTTCAACATGAGGTCTGGGGGAGAAACATCCAAACTATAACAAGAATACACTAGAGTAGTTTTTGCACCATTATTTCCTGAGCTACAGAAAATTGTCTAAGGACACAGCATTAAGCAGAGACTGATGAGGCCATGCCCTTGGCACTTCTGATTATGTGACAGAGAAAGCTTCAGTTTGGTGCTGCTCTGTCTTCAACACCTCTCTTAACTTTTCCTTTCTCCACTCTTAACCAAGGATGAGTAGGCCTCGGGCTCAGAGCCTGCAGTCAGCAACAGTATCCAGTTAGAATTTAATACCACTGCTCTGTTTTCATTGTGTTTAGTTTACTGTTTTATAATTTCCTCCTATTAATAGCAAGAGATATTGGTTTTCTACTGATAAAAAGTTTCTTTTTAAAATAATCTTGCTTAGCTTTTTAAAGGAGAGCCAAGAGGGGAAAAAAAATCACTGGATGTAAAAAAATTAAGTAAATTTTAGGATATGCAAAAACCGTGGCAGTGGCACAGTAATGATTAGAATTAAGGATTGAAGTCGAGAAGAAAAAGAAAAAAAAGGCAAAGAAGAAAGGAGAAAGACAGCAATAAGAATGAGAGAAGAGAAACTGCTAGAACCGTGCTGGGGTGGGGGATACTAGAAGGGCAGGGTTGACCATAAAGTGAAGAAGAGGACGTCTGAGAGGGACGAAAGAGGGTCTGGCTTTTGCCTTTGGGGTCTGAAGCGGAGAGTGGATGATTTGAGGGTGGTATTGGTTATGCGTCAACTGTATATTGGCTGTTTAGGAGACTCTGGGGAGTTGTTCAGAAAACTAGAAGTGGTTTAGGATGACTCTGACCTCTCAGGAAGGAAAAGGGGGCTCTACCATGGGTGGCTCTGTGACAATTTCTACAGCCTCTCTGCCATTAAACAGCAACTTGAGTAGATATCATTCCGTTTTTTCTTCTTTCTTCGTCGGTATTCATTAGTTATTTTAAAATGTCTAATTGCAAGAACTCGTTCTGAGCAGCTCAAATTTTCGTGCCGAGGCATGAATTAGTGTCCAGTAACTCAGAGCCTGTCTGCTTCTCTACTTAATTTAGAGATATGCTGGTTGGCATAAGGCTTATGGTGCCAAAAAATCTTTCATTTCTGAAGCTTTCTAGTCAGTTCCATGAAAAATACCACTGTAAATACTCATTCCAACAGCTCCCTAGACCATAGTCACAAAGCTTTTACACTGCATTTACCCAGAGCTTCCCAGCCAAGATCATCTCAGTGATACTTCTCCAGGGTCATTGGAAATGTTCGTGTCCTCCCACCACCTACCTGCCTTGCTGTGTACCACCTTCCTTGCACCCCTGGGTGAATAGGCCACGTGTCCAGATGCCAGGTTGAAGCTGTGGGCCTGATTTCCTACAGTCAAATTCCTGCAGTGGTAAACCTTTGGCTCCCCACCTTACCGCACAGTGATTCCCTGGCCAGGAGAGGTATTGGAGGCCGAATCCTCCAACTTTCGGTGTGGTCTGCAGGGTAGATTTTCTCAGTTGAATTGTATAGGGGAGTAGGGAGGGAGGTCTTGGAAGGACATAGGGTTCTTTCCCCCACCTCACAAATTGCCCTATAATCCCCGAGTTTACTCAGTCTACAGAAGCAAGCCAGTCTTGTTTTCAGAGGCCAGGCATAGACCAGTCACTAGCCAGCCCCTACAAGATAGATTGTGAGGCTCCCACTGTTTCTCAACCCTGGTTATATGCTATTAATAAAACTAACTGGGGATCTTTAGAAATCATGATGCCTGAGCCCCATCCCAGACCATTTAAATCCAGAGTCTCTGAAGGTAAGCCTGACCATTGGTACTTTTAAACTGAGATATAACTTAGATGCAGCAGAATACACAAATCTTAAGCATACAGCCTGATAAGTTTTTGCATATGTATCTATCTAGGTAATTACCACCTAGATCAAGATGTGGATCACTTCCAGCCTCTCTAAGGGCTCCTTTCTGGCTTTCTGCAGTATATGTATTGCATGTGTGCATGCAATAAATATATGTGTGCATATATTAATGTATCTATATATAAAATACATATGTTACATGTATATAACTATGTTCATGTATGAGGGTAGTCATTTTAGGGGGATGGTGTCGAGGAGGAAAAATGTGTTTTTACTTTACCTGGCTTAGGTTCTCTGAGACCCTGTAAAGTTGACTAACAAAAGACATATTAAAAAGAAAAATAAACAGAAGTTTATTAGCATGTGCATCCTGCTTACACAATGGAGTGCTCAGAGATGAGTCACTCAAAGGGGCGGGAGAACCTGGGTTTATATAGCATCTTAACAAAAGAACAATAAATTTTTAGAGAAGTGACAAGACAAAGGAAAATAACTTTGAATTTCTAGGGCTGTGGGAAGGCAAATATGTGGAGGATCCAATGGAAGATAAGGGCTAGTGAGAAAGGTTTGCTGTGCAGATTCCTCCAGTGCCTTCTCTGGGATGATGAGCATCTAAAATGGTCTCTATTGATTAACTTCTGTCTTTTCAGGTAGACAGCAGAGGAGGAAACACCTTCACAAATTATATCCAGCTTTTAGGCAAATAGGGGGAAGGCAGAGGGCTTTTCTTGTACCTACTTCTTCTCATTTGCCTTCAGCTCAAAATAATCCTTATGCCAAAGTGGCATATTTTGGGGTGGCACATTCTGATTCCCTTCAGCAGTAACATCAGGGCCCACTAGATCAAGAGCAGGACAGCCAACACCTCTTCTTTAGACTTTCCCAGTCTTCCCAACTGCAGGAAACCTCTATCAAGCACTCTGGATCCGTCTCTTGGGTCCCCTGACTAGGCTTGATTGGGAGGGAGATGCCCAGGACTCCAGGACAACTCTCACCCTAGTATTTACACTGCTGGCATTTAGAACGACTTGCTGGAAGATGAGTGAGTGATGGGTTCGGAAAGGTAGAACTCTTTTTTTAAAAAAAATTGTGAATTTAACAAGTCCTACTCAGAAGGTCCAGAACCTTTCTCTAAAAAGGAGATGTTCTTCTCACTTTCCTTTTAAATTAGAGGCCTCAGTTGTACCCAACACAAGAAAAGTCCTATATTACCTCCCTGATATTGTGTGTGTGTGCGCACGCACATGTGTGGTTAAAATATACATAACACAAAATTTACCATTGTAATCTTTTTAAGTGTAAAATTCAGTTTTCTTTAAGTATATTCACACTGTTGTACAACCATCACCACCATCCATCCACAGATCATCTTCATCATCCCAAACTTAAACTATGTACCCCTTAAACGATAACTTTCCATTCCCCCTACCCTACCCCTGGCAACAACCATTCTACCGGAGTCTCTATGAATTTGACTATTCTAGGCATCTCACATAAGTGGAATCATGTAGCATTTGTCCTTGTGTCAGGCTTATTTCACTTAGCGTAATGTCTTCAAGATTCCTCCATGTTGTAGCATGTGTCACAATCTCCTTCCTCATGAAGGCTGAATAATGTTCCATTACATGTATGTATCACATTTTGTTCATCTGTTCATCCCTTGATGGACATTTAGGTTATTTCCACCTTTTGGTGTTGTGAATAATGCTGCTGTGAACACCGGTGTGCAAAGAGCTGCTCAGGTGCTGCAGCATTAATATTTTTCCAGTGCTCCCCTGCTTATTTTAACATGCAGCAGAGACTGACAACCTGAAATAACTGAGGGAATCAGAAGCCAGTTTAAAGAATTTATTCATGTGAAAGCCTGAGAATAGCCATTTGGATAACATAGACTCCAGAGAAATGGGGTCAGTGCACCTAAGTTAAAAGTTCAAATCTTGCTTATATAGGAAGGAAACAAAGAAATTTAACAGGATTACAACATTTTCTATACAAGAATGGTTCATGAGTTATGACAATTTAATTTGTTAGTTTGTTTTTTTTCCTTCCCTTAGGGCTTGTTTTCATTTCCTTTCCAATTTAAAATAGTATATTTAACAATCCATTTTAGATAATGTGATCACCATGAAGTCTCTGTGTGAGAGAGGTAAGAAGAAAGTTTATCTGTAATGAAGACAAACAGTAAGAGGGAGAGGGTCTTCCCTGGTGCCCTTTAGTCGTTCATAACATTTTACAAAATAATATAGGTAAGGACGAAGGCTAATCTGTGATTAGAGAAACATAGGTTACAGCTGCCTAGGTTACAGTCACCTATCACATGTCTCAGGCCCCATAATCATATTCCTTTAGGCTTAAAATAAAGTTTCAACAGCTCAGATTTTGAATTGATTGTTTTCACAAGGTGCTCTGTTCTGGGGGTTCATGCCCTGTCACTGTTCTCAAAGCCAGGCTTCTTCCAGGGTAGCTGGGGAAGACTCAAAGCGGCAGAACCAGGCAATCTCTCAGCGTTTCTGACTGATCCCAGGCCATGGTCCAGCAGTGCCTCCCTGGAGGTGAACTCCTGTCGTCCTTTCTTATCAGCCACTTCAGCATCCCTGAGCCCTAGAAGATCCTGTGCTTCTTTGTAAATTGGCCCCCTCTTTGCTTGAAACCAACTCTGCATATCAAGGATGGTAGACAGGCCTTTGCCTTCTAAAAAAGATGTTGCTGCACCCTTTTCCCAGGGCAGGGAGCACCTTTTAACCTTCATATTTACATGACTAGAAGGGGCTACTGCAGGTATTGTCATAGAACAAAGAAAATCTTACCAGGTGAGGTGGTAGCATGCCTGTAGTCCCAGCTACGGGGGAGGCTGAGGTGGGAGGAACCCTTGAGCCCAAAAGTTCAGTTCATGCTGGGCAATACAGTAAGACCTCATTTCTAAAAAAAAAAAAAAAAAAAAAAAAAAAAAGGATATGCTCCAAGATGACTTCCTGCTTCAACCAAGTCCTGGGAGCTGCTGGCAGCCCTTAACTTGATGCTTTTTAGCTAAAAAATATCAGTTTTGCACCCCGCTACATTCATGGGTCTACCCTGTGACAGGCTGGTATCTGAACCTGAACTGTGCATAGAGTGGCATTGGCAGAGGCTGCTTGGGTGCAAGGGTCACTGTGCCATGTGGGCCGGGGAGAGGTTCATTTCACCCCTCAAAGGGGTACACAACATGGCTCGCTGAGTAGTGAGGGTCCCAGAGATGATGGCTGCACAGTTGTCATCTCTAAGGCTGGCAGCCCAGGATCACTGAGTTGATGCCCTGGACTGGGACCTTGGCTTCCTCACAAACTGGCAGAAGTGGACATGCCAATGCTTGCCTTGGCTTCCATGGTCAAGTCATCTGTGAGCTCATAGGGCACCACTGAGGTCTCCTAAAATGAAAGTGGGGGGTCAAAGTTCAGGGTTATGCAAGCAGGAGCCTAGGCCAAGGAAATTTGAAGTTTTACTGCTAATGGGACCTCTTGGCAGAAGAAGCCTTGGAATATTCTGATTCCTGGATAATCCTCAAATGCTAATCAATGAATAATGAAACTGATTCTTAGAGAAGTAGTTTCCAATCTGTCCATTTCCCAGAGCTATAGCCAGTTTAATGTGAATTTCATCCTCCCAAGCTCCCCCTCCCCTGGGGGTGTGATATGGAGTAAAGTGGTCAAGATTCTGAGAGCAAGCCTGGCTTCTAGAGATAGGTGTACCCAAATGGGAATTGTAACCCCTAGAACAAGTAGCTAGAATTAGCAAGGCTTTCCAGCCTTCTGGTTTTCACAGAAGTTCTTGTCTTGAGGACTGAATGGATTGATAGCGAGAGCCTAGTAAATTAGGTTTGCCTGTTGGTGGCCAAGCATTTCTGTGACTACTACCTTCTCCAGACCTCCTCAAGATCAAAGTCTTCCCTAGTGTAGGGATGTGTTGGTCTGTTCTCATGTTGCTGTAAAGGAATGTCTGAGACTGGGTTATGTGTAAAGAAAAGAGGTTTAATTGGCTCACAGTTCTGCAGGCTGTACAAGAAGCATGACACCAACATCTGCTCAGCTTCTGGTGCGGGACTCAGTCACGGTGGAAAGTGAAGGGGGAGCCAGCACGTTACATGGTAAGAGCAGGAGCAAGGCCAGGGCCGGGGAGCAGGGAGGTGCCATCCTCTCAAACAACCAGATCTCATGTGAACTCAGAGTGAGAACTCACTCATTATCCTGAGGACAGCACCAAGCCTTCATGAGGGGTCTACCTCCATGACCCAAACACCTCCAAACACTGGGGATCACATTCAACATGAGATTTGGAGGGGACAAAACCTCCAAACCATATCCAAGGGTGAAGAGAAAACCTCCCCTTTGCCCTCTAAAGGCTTGCTGAAAATCACCTGAACAAAGGCAGATTAATAGGAGAACAGGTATACAAATTTTTATTTTTAGGTGTACAGTTTGAGGGAATTGAAGGAGAATAATTACTCAATAACCCAACAAGGTACAGATGCTTATACACCCTTCTTCACAGGAGAAGGGAGATGGGGAAAATGTGACAATTCAAGGAATAGTGAATAATTTTTAGGGGAAAATAAATGGACTTGGAGAGCATACAATGACCTGGGACAAAGTCTGTTGAGCCTGCAGAGCAGATAGTGGTTTGCAACAAAAGTCTGTCTAGGTGTGTTGACAGACGTCAGTCTTTCTTCCTGCAATATGAGTTCAGTTAATGAAAACTCGGGAAAGGGACCACAGGTCACTGTTGTCTTCTTTGGTGAGTCTGAACTTTAGGCAGATAAGGGATCTTTGGAGAACAACTTATCCCCCGCTTTGGAAGAGACAGAGGATTGAGAAACAGGACTAGGCAGGGGGGTGGTGGGGAGGTCAGAGAGACCTTGCAGGCACGGTGGCTCACGCCTGTAATCCCAGAACTTTGGGAGGCCGAGGTGGGCCGATCACCTGAGGTCAGGAGTTCGAGACCAGTCTGACCAACAGGTAGAAACTCTGTCTCTACTGAAAATACAAAATTAGCTGGGCGTGGTGGCTCATGCCTGTAATCCCAACTACTCGGGAGGTTGAGGCAGGAGAATTGCTTGAACCCGGGAGGCGGATATAGCGGTGAGCCGAGATCGCATCATTGCACTCCAGCCTGGGTAACAAGAGTGAAACTCCATCTCAGAAAAAAAAAAAAAAAAAAAAGAGACCTTGAGCCTGCTTCTTCAGTCCAGCATGTCAAAGCACCATATTTTAGGATATCAATTTCTGAGCCCTAACACATGTAATAGTGGCCATTCAGCTAGACAACTAGGAGTGGCTGCCTTCTCTTCATCAGAGCAGAAGAAGAAGGTAGGAGTAGGGACCCAGGCCAAGAATAGGGTGTTAGGGACTCCCATGCCTGCTTCCCCATGCTAGGCTCCAGCCCCCAACAAGCTTTAGTGCAAGTCACACTCCTATGCCCTGAAGGATACAGAAAGGCCACCGGAAGTTTGCCATCTGGTAGAGGAGAGAGTCAGGCTTATAGGGTAAGGAATCAGTGCCCCAAATAAAGCACGAGCAGGGAATGCATAGTTCTGTTCCCAGAGGAAATAATCCTGAAGTTTTGTGTAATGTGGTTCTGTTAAGGTTGCCCCATTATTTTCATACAACTTTGGTATTATTTTAAGTAATAGCAGAAACTAACATACTAAGACTTTATTAGGGTCAGATGTGTGCTAAGAACTTTGTAATCTAATTTGAATTTGTTAGAGACAGGGTCTGACTCTGTCACCCAGACTGGAGTGCAGAGGTCTGATCATAGCTCACTGTAGCCTTGACCTCCTGGCTCAAGCCATCTTGTCGCTTCAGCCTCCTGTGTAGCTAAGGCTACAGGGCATGTGCCATTGTGTACCAAATTAAAAAAAATTTTTTTTTTGTAGAGACAGGCTCTTACTATGTTGCCCGGGCTGGTCTTGAACTCCTAATCTCAAGAGATCCTCTTGCCTTGGCCTCCCAATGCACTGGGATTATAGGCATGAACCACACGCCTGGCCCTTGTGCTATGCACTTTAAATTCATGGTGCTGTTTAGTTGCCATGACAACACTAGGAGGAAAGTACTCTTATTATTATTATCTCCATTTTACAGATAAGGAAACCAACCCTCAAATAAGTTAAATGCCAGTCCTAAAATGGTCCACCTGGTAAGAGGTGGAGCCAGAATTTTAGTCCACTTTGGTCCAATTTGAAGTTTGAGTTGTCAATGTGATGCTATGCTGGAAATTTGGAAATACCTACAGGCACATTGAAGGCAGCTCTGAAGAAGTGGGTCCTGATTTTGGCGTCAGTACTATCCAGCTCGATGGCCTTACACCAGTCCCTGTCAAGGGTTCGGTTTCCTCCTCGCTTGTTTTAACGGTTGGGCCAAATGACTACAAATGTGCCTTTCATTTCTAAAAATGCTCTCAAATCTAGGATTTTCACGTTCCTAAAAATGAAACCAACTTATGCTCACTCTTGTTAATGTCTAAATCCGGAAGAACATTTATGAGGCAAATAAGGTACAGTCGTACCCACTCACTCTCTGGCTTCCGGGGAGACTGCTGTGAAGGATGAAGTGTGGTGGCAGGGGTGGGAGAGGGGTACGGGGGTGGGAGACCCACAGTCGTGTTGACAGGAACTCACTGAACATACTCTAGTATTTGTACAGTGTGTATCAGGGTAGACTGCTATGTCAAACAGCCCCAATGTTTTCATGGCTTAACCCAAGGAAAGCTTATTTCTCACTTAGGAACAGCCCAACCTAAGTGTCCTAGTTGGCTCTCTCCAAGGGGCTCTTTTCCAGGGGGCTTCTCGGAAACCCCGGCTCCTCCTTTTTCATTTTTCTGCCTGTCTGCTGGGCCCTTAGAGTACTTAGTTTTCTGTTGGAGAGAAGCTTTAGTGTGCAGGAAAGTAGCATATTTGACTTCTGTTCCATTGCATCAGCTAGAATTAGTCACATGGTTCCACCTAACTTCCCGCAACAAACTGAGACATAGGGCACTTACTCTATCAGTCATGAAGACTCTCCGCAGATGTCCTGTCTGGTTGTTGATGACCCATTTTCCCACCATGACTGTTCATGTGACAAACCTGAGTGTCCCTTGGGAGGAATAAAATGACCCCCCCCCCTTTCCTTCCTGGATTCTCTAAAAGAAAGTAATGGAACTTTCTTTAAAGAGTGCAAGGACTTTCTTCAGTGTCTTGTCCTGGGATCAAAGGTAACAATAATATTAATAGTAGCTAGCATTTACTGAGCATATGTTATACATCAAGCACCTACATGCATTATCTTAGAGTAAAGGCAAATCTCAAGGTCTGGATGAGATGTGTAGAATTGAGCAATGATGCAATTGTATTTACTTTTTCTATAAATAACTTTAATTTCTATTTTGAATGTCCATTCTGCTAGGTGGCAGCATCCTTATTTCATTGATTTGGGTCCCTGCCCTATCCCAAGTTTTGTCTAAGTTCCCAGGTGATGGGCGGTAGCTAGGACTTGCTGTTTTGTGTGCTCATCTACCCACAGTGGCACCTGCTGTGATGTTGCAGTGTGAGGGCTGACATTCTTGCAGGCTTCTGCCTAATGGTCCTCCTTTACTCCATATCTAAAACCCATCGCTCTCTTTGCTACCTCAAAACCACTTCGTAGTTCACAGGGAGCAAGCCACTGTTTCTAGCACCTGGTTCTGACTTAAAGCCTCTCTGTCTGAGCACATTTTGAAAACAATTCCTCTGCCATCACTGCAGATCAGGGACTCCAGATCAGTTCCCTGGGCAAGAGGCAGGCTGCAGGCCCCTCTTTCAGGGACCCTGCCAACTTTCTGCCTCCCTTTGCTTCTTTCCTCCCTTCCATAGTCCTGATAATCCCATATCCCTGGAGACAGGGCAATCTCATTCTTGTTTTTCCAATATTTAGGGCACAAACTTGACACCTTCAATTATTTCAGACTTAGACTTTTTTTTTTTTTTTTTTTTTTTCCTGAGACAGAGTCTTGCTCTGTCATCCGGGCTGGAATGCAGTGGCGCAATCTCGGCTCACTGCAAACTCCGCCTCCTGGGTTCAAGCCATCCTCTTGCCTCAGCCTCCCAAGTAGCTGGGACTATAGGTACCTGCCACCAAGCCCAGTTAAATTTTGTATTTTTAGTAGAGATGGGGTTTCACCTTGTTGGCCAGGCTGATCTCAGACTCCTGACCTCAGGTGATCTGCCAACCTTGGCCTCCCAAAGTGCTGGGATTACAGGCGTGAGCCACCACGCCAGGCCCAGACATAAACTTTGCAGTTCAAAAGGCTTCCTTCTGACAGCTCCTAAACTGTTGTGCTGCTTTTCTGTCATGTCATTTGTCCCCTAAGGCAATGAATGCTGCAAGGCAGTAAAAGACTACAGACGAAATGGGAGAAGGCCAAGAGATATAGGACATAAATACAGAGTGTTTAAAAAAAAAAAACTTTAAAAATTTCCCAGAATATTTTCCCTGTCACAATCTCACCCAATTCTCGGTGACCACCCTACAATAGAGGTGCGATTAATATTTCTGTTTTTTAAGAGGTTCTCACTGGCCAGGCACTGTGGCTCATGCCTGTAATCCCAGCACTTTGGGAGGCTAAGGCTCAGGATTACCTGAGGTCAGGAGTTCGAGACCAGCCTGGCCAACATGGTGAAACCCCATCTCTACTAAAAATACAAAAATTAGCTGGGCGTGGTGGCACAAGCCTGCAATCCCAGCTATTCAGGAGGCTGAGGTAGGAGAATTGCTTGAGCCCAGGAGGCGAAGGTTGCAGTGAGCTGAGATCATGCCACTACACTCCAGCCTGGCAGACAAAGTGAGACTCTGTCACACACATACACACACAAAAAGAGGGTCTCACTATGTTGCCCAGGCTGAAGTGCAGTGTTTTTCCACAGGCACCATCCCACTACTAATCAGCCCTGGAGCTTTGACCTGCTCCATTTCTGATCTAGGTTGGTTCACCTCTCCTTAGGCAACCTGGTGGTTCCCTGCCCCGGGAGATCACTATATTGATGTTAAACTTAGTGCAAATACCTGATGGTCGCAGCTCCCTGCAGCCCAGAACACCTGGGCTCAAGTATCTTCCCACCTCAGCCTCCACAGTAGGTGGGACTACAGGTGTGTGCCACCACACCCAGCTACTATATCTGTTTGACAAAAGAAGATACTAAGCTACATTCTTAAGATACTTTGCAAGGACACTTCTCCATGTATTATGTGTGGAAAAAGTTAAGGTTATTTTGAATTGGCAAAACATTAGAATTGGGGTACTTAAAAGGTATTCACTGTTTTTTTCTTTTAAGGGTGAACATAAACTCACCGATACAAAATCTTGCTTAATAACAAGTCTTAGACTTCTTTAACAAATTCCTAAGGCACACTTGAAATTTGTAAGTAAGCCTATTATTTGGAAATGGATAAAACAACAGGTTTGTGAACTATCCTCTTAATTAAGTTAAACTCCCTCTTGCAATCTCTTCTAATGATTAGCTTGTTAGAAAAATCCTTTTGTTTACCAAGAGTGTGAATGTAAAGTTTGCTTAATTATTCAGTAATATTGATTGAGGCGATTTTGAGGTCCCTGTCTAAAGAATAATCAGTTTTTAACTCTCCAGTTTGCAGCGTTTCCTCCCCTCAACTTTTGAATCTTTCCCTAAATTTAAGTTTCTTTCTTTCTTTTTTTTTTTGAGACGGAGTCTCTCTCTGTTGCCCAGGCTGGAATGCAGTGGTGCAATCCCAGCTCTGTGCAACCTCCACCTCCTGAGTTCAAGCAATCCTTGTGCCTCAGCCTCCAGAGTAGCCGAGACTACAAGCACGTGCCACCACGCCCAGCTAATTTTTGTATTTTTAGTAGAGACAGGGTTTTGCCATGTTGGCCAGGCTGGTCTCAAACCCCTGACCTCAAGGGATCCGCCCACCTTCACCTCCCAAAGTGCTAGGATTACAGGTGTGAGCCATTATGCCTGGCCTGAAGTTTATTGAATGAATACTTGCTGGGCACTGACTGGGTGCCAGGGCCTGTGTGGGCACTGGGGAAGCAGGAGGCTTTATGCCCTAAGGTGGGGCCTGGGAGCCTCCCAAAGGAGAGAAGGTATTGAGGCCATGAAAGAGGTACTTAGAATGAGAAGTTTAAGGCAGGGCCTGCCTCAGACCAGGTGCCAATTAAATGTTTGAGGTATGAATCAAAGCTGTATTGGGGAACAAAGAAAACCTTTTTCCTCTACCCTCTTAGGTTCAGTGACTGGGACCCTGAAAAATAAGCTGACAGGTGAACAAGAGGAAAATATTCATTTGATATGCCTAGAGAAGACCGCTCAGAAATGAAATGAAAACTCTAGAAAGATGGTCAGACCACAAGCCTTATCTACCATCCAAACAAAGGGCAATATATTTGTGGAGAAGTGGCAAGACAAAGGAAAAGGGTTTTGAGCTTCCAGGGGTGGTTAATTATGGGAAGGTGAATATATGGGGAAGCCAATGACCGATAAGGGTTTTTAGTAAAGTTTGTGTGTGCAGGCTCATCTCAGTGCTGACTTGCCATCTTCTTCATGGCCATAAAACTCCCCTGAGAGGACAGATGGAAACTCTCATTTCTCAGAAGTTTCTGCTTTTAGATAAAGAAAGCTTCAAGAAGTCTTTGTGCACCTGTTGATTCTCAATGGCATTAAACTTAAAATAACCCATACACCAAAGTGGCATATTCTGGGGCAGTATATTCTGCCCCCTTCAGCTGCAGGAGATGCTAAAAAAAAAAAAAAAGGAAATACCTTCTATACCTTCTCTAGTCCCTCTTGGGAGAATAACTCAACTTTCCATAGAATGCTCCTTCACTGACCTGCCTTGACAGAATCTCAGTGCCCCAGGGCGAGTGGGCTTTTCTTATATCTAGTAAAGCCCATTCTTACCTTAGTCTCATAGAGCCGGATGGCATAGCAGAAAGATTTGGAGCAGCATGGGACCCACTATCAGGGCTAACTGCAACACAAGCAGGCACATGAGCCTTTGGAGAGAGTGGGTTACCACAGGGGCGGTACCCAGGGATAGGGTGATGGGGAACATGGCTGGGGCTCTCATTTTTAAAAGAAACCTGGTAAAAAGTTATTCTTGAAGCTCACAGAATGTTGCTTGGGATTCCAGATAGCACTTGTCACAGAGCTTCCAGAGAACTCCTAACCTAGATATCTAGGGGATAGGCTTAAGTATCCCCTAGATGATAGGATAGGGCCCATCATCTTATGGTAGAAGCAGGGATGCCTGGCACCTCAGAGGTCTTGCAGGCATTTCCAGATCCTCACCTTTTGTTGAAAAAGACAACGGCTTCCAGTGGGTAGTGGGAAGATTCAGACCTTCTCAACGGACTTGGTGCAGCCTGCACTGGCCTCTTTATTAAGAGGTATCTAAGTGTTGTTGATAATGCCACTTAACTTCCTTTGCAAACACTGGAATCAATAATGGTGATTTTTCAGTGGTTAGGCAGGTTCATAATGAAGTCTGGAGGTGGCTCTAAAGAAAGGAGTCAGGCCAACCTGGATTCAAATCCTGGCTTCACCACTTTCTAGATGTAGTAGGCTAAAGAAGGCAGCAAACTCTTTTCTATGCTGTCTCCCATTAAGAGATGAAGTCTGAAAAAAAAAAAATCACTTGAACCCAGGAGGCGGAGGTTGCGGTGAGCCGAGGTCGCGCCATTGCACTCCAGCCTGGGCAACAGGAGTGAAATTCCATCTCCAAAAAAGAAAACAAAAAAAGGTGAAGTCTCTTCACCCCTCCTTTTAATCTGGGTTAGGCCTGTGGTTCACTTTGACCAATAGGGTACAGTAGAAGTGACGCTAGGGCAGAAGAAGACTTGTAGCTTCTGGCTGGCTCTCTTAGGATGCTTGTTCTTGGGACAACCCTCTGGGACAGAACACACCCTTCCCGTGGGGAGGCTATGTGTAGGCAGGTGCTCTAGATGACAGCCCAGGTGACAGCCCCAGGTCAGCACTTGTTCAATAAAGTTTTGCTCTACTGTGCTTGGACATCCAGCTCAGTAGAGTCTTCAGAAGACTATAGCCACAGCTGACATCTAACCGCAACTGCATGAGAGACCCCACGTGAGAATCACCCAGTGAAGCTCTGTCAACCCTAGGATCACAAGCAACCACAGTAAAGTGTTGTTTTCAGCCACTCTGTGTTGGGATATGTATAGCGTAGAACCTCAGGTGAAATATGGAACCACTTTGAGGTTTTGTTTTCTTCTGCGAGATGGGCAAAATAACCGTATCTACTTAAAGACTTATCATGATATGAATGCAACAATGATGGAAATTCCTAGCATAGTGCCTGGCACACAGTAGGCCTTCAGTATATGCCAGGTTCCTTCCAGCTCCGTCTCTAGGGTGCTCTGTGTTCCAGATGTGTGTGAATCTTGGTTGTTGCTCTGAACTCACTGGGCAAAAATTCAACATCCTCAAAGGGAATGCCTAGAATCAATTTTGAAAATGGGATGGGAGACCATTTGAGTTTTCTTTCTGGGGCAATCTGTTATCCCTTAGGAAAAATATCAAGAAAATTTTATTTTTTTCTTTCTCCTCAATTTAAAGGGTGGAATAATTAAGTCTTTACCTTTTTTAAAAGACAAGAAATGTACTCACTGACACCGAAAAGTACCAGCATGAAATGAAACAACTTCCCTTCTGTCTCCCAGCCAGCAGGTTCTCTTCAACACCCCAGCCCCGGAGAGCTGCAGATTGGACAATGGGCAGACTTTGTTGAACAGATGAACAACCGTGGCTTAATCTGTTTTGGAAAAAAAAAAAAAAAAGACCTGAAGCAATTGATAAACAAGAGACTGAGGTCAGTGTGAAGGAAGAGTAAATGAGGCCAGATTGGAGAACGCTGAAACGTAAGCCTCTTTCATCCCCTGTCCTGAATTGGGTGTGTGAGTAATAGTCAGGACTAATCCTGCTGAGAGAGGGATTGAGAATCTCCTGGATTGCCTGATGCTGGAGTTATGCTTTTTTTAATTCAATTTTATTTTATTTTATTTTTGGAAAATTGTAATGGAGTATAATATGGAAAAGCACACAAGTCATAATACAGTTGCATACGTTTCATGAACTGAACACATCATATGATCAGCACCCAGGCCAAGAAACAGAATATTGGCCGTACCCCAAAAGCCCCCGGCATTCCAAATCCCTCACAAGGAGAATCTTAACTTGTAACCCAGTCCTTATTATTATTTTTAGCTCTCACATATAGAACACATACAAAATACATTCATGTGTTTTCTTCTAGAGGCATTCTATGCATCTACTAGAATATGCATATGCTATTATATTGTACAGATGTAGTAAAATGTTTTTTTGTTTTTTGAGACAGGGTCTTGCTCTGTCTCCCAGGCTGCAGTGCAGTGGTACAAACACAGCTCACTGTAGCCTCAAGCTCCTGGGCTCAAACCATCTTCCCACCTCAGCCTCCTGAGTAGCTGGGACCGCAGTTGTGCACCACCATTCCTGCTAATTTTTGTATTTTTTTGTAGAGATGGGGTTTCGCTGTGTTGCCCAGGCTGGTCTCAAACTCCCGGACTCAAGCAACTGGCCTACCTCGGCCTCTCAAAATGTTAGGATTACAGGTGTGAACCACTGCACCCTGTGGTAAAATGTTTTAAACACTATGTGTCATATTACCCAGACTGTTCTGCCTGTTTTTATTTTTCACGTTTTTCTTCGTGATCATTCCATACCAACACATAGAAAGCAGCCAGATTTCTTTAGTGGTTACCTAGTATTCCATTATCTGAATGGATTGCAACTTATTTAATTTTATTCAAAAGCAAAGAGGTTGTGTCCAACCTTTTGGAGCTCACTTCTAAATGTATATATATTCTTAGAAGTATCATTGTTGTCCTTTATTTAAGGTGGCAACTAGGCACTGCTCTCTGGAGGCTCTTAAAAACACTACTAGTTCTCACTCCATTCTGAAATGTGTTGGGTGTGGTGCCACCTGGGGTGGTCACCTATTTTATTCCCTCATCCTGTTAGAACTCAGTTGTTCCATGTTTGAACATGTAACCAGGAAGTGGAAATAATGTCCCTGACACCCCCGCTTCCTTTTCTGGCAAATTGGTATCCGGTAAATGAATCCAACGACTTTCACCCACCCCTGTCCTTCAGGCAGCTACTTACTCAGCAATGTCCTCGCCACAATCTGGAGATTTCAGAAGATGGACCCCAAAAACTCTTCCAAACAGGACTACTTGGAGGAAACAGTATTTGTTTTGGTTGAACCAAGCCTTCCCTTTCTGCCTGCCCTTTCCTCCTTCTGTGGATTCTTCTTACCCTTCACCACCAACCCCAGCCTTGCTCTCTTGTCTCGCCCTGCTCTGAACTCAGTTCTCAGAATCATTTTCAGTGTGAGTTCAAGAGAATGTCTACTTCTTTCTTCCAGTGGTATTTGTATTTGCCCTTTAAATTTCATATCCGCCATAATTGCAGAACAAAAGGCTTTGTCTCCTTAAGGCTTTTGGATTGCCTGACAGCAGGAACAGATATATTTGGGGACTGGGGCAATCTTCTCACCTTTCTCCTTCACTAGCAGAATCATGCCTGTCCTTCTTCAGCACCCAGAGGACGGGCCAGAAGGGGCAGGCATGGCTGGTTCAGGACCTCAGCGGGAGGTAGGAGCATCTCTGTATCTGTTACCTACAGCAAAGGGGTACATGTCACCAGCTTGTGCAAAGGGGTGCCAAGCCTGAACTGCAGAAGCATGTCCTCCATAGGCATGTATCAGGGACCGAGGGCAGCCCTGATTCAACAGAGAAGGGAAGCACACAGGGGTGTAAATACTAGGAGATAAGAAGCACAGGAGCACCTCTGGGAACTGACAACTATACCTTCTCTAGGCCTCAGAGATGGTAATAATAGGAATCTCCTCACAGGGTTGCAATAAAAGTTAAAGGAGTAAATATTTAGCCATAGTAAGCACTCTATATTTTTATTTCTTGTTCATTTTATTATTATTATTATTTTAGAGATAAGGTCTCACTCTGTCACCAAGGGTGGAGTGCAGTGGCGTGATCACGGCTCACTTCTGCCTCAAACTCCTAGGCTCAGGTGATCCTCCTTCCTTAGCCTCCTGAGTAGCTGGGACTGCAGGCGCTCACCATCACACTGGCTAATTTTTTAGTGTTTTATAGAAGTGAGGATTCATTGTGTTGCCCAAGCTGATCATGAACTCCTAGCCTCAAGCAATCCTCATGCCTCAACCTCCCAAAGCAACACTCTATAAATGCACTCTAATTATTGTGTGAGGTGGTCTGGACACAGTGGCCCCAATTCTTATTACCAGTGACTAGATTAGCTGTCACTGCTTCATTTCTCCTCCTCTGACTTGCCCTGCTGTCCTGACTTGGCTGTTCCAGCCTGAGCATTTTTCTAGTTTCTGCAGACTCCTTCATTGCCCCAGTCTCTTGGTGTCCAGGGGCTCCCCCTCCTCCAGGTGAGGGACTCATCAGAACAGTAGCACATCACAAAAGGCACTGATAAGAACACCAGTGGATAGAAAATGATATCACATAATGTGAGCTTCTAAAATGGCTTGAGCGTTTTAGTCAAGGTAAGCAATGCTCACCTTCATTGTCAACTAGAGTAATAGCATTCAGTAGCATTCTTTCATAGTTTCAAAACTGTCAGAGGTTTATGAAACATTGTCTTTGTCCATTTGTGTTGCTATAACAAAATACCTAGAATGGGTAATACATAAAGAACGGGAATTTCTTTCTCACGGTTCTGGAGGCTGGGAAGTCCAAGATCAAGGCACCAGCATCTGGTGTCTGATGAGGGCCTCCTTGCTGCATCCTCATCTGGCAGAAGAGTGGAAGAGCGAGAGGGGTGAACTGCTTCTGAAGCCTCTTTTATGAAGCCATTAATTCATTCATAAGGGCAGAGCCCTCAAGACTTGGTCATTTCCCCAAAGGCCCCACCTCTTAATACCATCACAGTGGGGACTAACTTTCAGCATGAATTTTGGAGGGGCACATATCAAACCATATCACATGTCTACAAGGGGAGTAAGGTTAAGTCTTAACTTCTACCTGAGGTCTTCTCAATGTTTTCCCCTCAAGGTTTGTTTATTTGTTTATTTATTGATTTGAGACAGGGTCTTGCTCTGTCACCCAGGCTGGAGTGCAGTGGTGCGATCTCAGCTCACTGCAACCTCTGCCTCCCAGGTTAAAGCAGTTCTCCTGCCTCAGCCTCCCGAGAAACTGGGATTATGGGTGTGCACAACCACGCCTGGCAAATTTTTATATTTTTAGTAGAGATGGGGTTTTACCATGTTGCCCAGTCTAGCCTCAAACCCCTGAGCTCAAAGCAATCGCCTGCCTCAGCCTTCCAAAGTGCTGGGATTACAGGTGCGAGCCACCACACCTGGCCCCCACAAGGTTTAAACTCTTCATCCTCTGAGTTTTTGCCTGAAGCTATCATTTGTGCATAGTCTGCCTAATGATATCTCTAGTTTTCTAGTATGAAATAGAGGGACTGTATTGGGTTGAATAATGTCCCCCCCACTCCCAAAATTCAAGTGCACCCAGAACCTCAGAATATGACCTTATTTGCAAATAGAGCCTTTGTAATTAATTAAGATGAGGTCATACTGGATTAGAGTGGGTCCTAAATCCAATGACTGGTATCCTTATAAGAGAAATGAGAGGGAAAATGAGACACACAAACACACACAGGAAAGAAAGTAACACAGCAATGGAGGGAGAGATTGGAGAGATGCATCTACAAACCAAGGAATGCTAAGGATTTCTGGGAACCCAGAGGCCAGGAAGAGGCAAGGAAGAGAATATGTCCTGCCAGCACCTCACTTTTGGACTTCTAGGCTCTTGAACTATGAGGTAATAAATTTCTGTTGTTTTAAGTCCCTGGTTTGTGATGATTTGTCATGGCAGCTCTAGGAAACGAATACAGGGACTCTTGGTTGACTCTTTAAAATAATTATTTATTATGAATATTTTCACGGATTTTTTTTTTTTTTTTTTTAAAGAGACGTGGTGTCTATATGTTGCCCAGGCTGGACTACTTACAGGTGTGATCATTACGTACTACAGCAGCCCCTGTTGCTAGGACTACAGGCATGTGGCACTTTGCCCAGTAAGTTTTTGCATATCAAAACAAAGAAAAGGTAATATATGCTGTCAAATTTTGATGGCTGTGACATTACAGTGGCTATGATGCCATTAGGAGATAGAAATTTTTCAGCTCCATCATAATTTTATAGGACCACCATATATGCAGTTCATTGTTGACAGAAATTTCATTTTTGTCACGTGACTGTATATATAACTAAACCAGTATAACCAACTGTATTAGTCAGGGTTCTCCAGAGGGACAGAACTAATAGGATATATGTCTACATGAAAGAGAGTCTACTAGGGAGAATTGGCTCACATGATCACAAGGCAAAGTCCCACAATTGGCCATCTGCAAGCTGGGGAAGAAAGAAGCCAGTAGGGCTCAGTTTAGACCTAAAGCCTCAAAACCAGGGCAGCTGACAGTGCAGCCTTCAGTCTATGGCCGAAGGCCAGAGGGCCCTGGGCAAACTACTGGTGTAAGTCCGAGAATCCAAAGGCTGAAGAACCTGGAGGCTGTGTCCAAAGTGCAGAATGAATGGAAGGAAGCATCCAGCATGGCAGAAAGATGAAAGCCAGAAGACTCAGCAAGCCAGTTTATCCCACCTTCTTCTACCTGCTTTATTCTAGTGGTGCTGGCAGTCGATTGGATGGTGCCCACATGTTGAAGGTGGGTCTTCATCTCTCAGTCCACCTACTCAAATGTCAGTCTCCTCTGGCAACACCCTCACAGACACACCCAGAAACAATACTTTATCAGCTATCTAAGCATCCTTCAATTCAATTGAAGTGGCTATGTTGTCTGGGGTAAATACGCAGGGTTCATCATCTCGTGCCAGGAAAATTTAGGACACAGACACACATTAGGAGTTTAGAAGTGGAAGTTTAATAGGCAAAAGAAAGAGAAAGAAAGGGAAAGGAAAACAGCTGTCTCTCTAGCGAGAGAGAGAGAACTTCCGAGAGGAAAAGATCAGCAGGTGGCGGATGTGCTGGATTTTATAGTCAGGCTTGAGGAGGCGGTATCTGATTTACATAGGGCTCACAGATTGGTTCAATCAGGTATGACGTTTACATAGGGCCCAGGGAAGGCTGGCCACGCTACCCTAATCTTGCTATACATATGGACTTTCCAGTTGACCAGCACCATCTTGTCTGCTCCTTACTGTTCACATGGCTGACAAAGAGAAGGGAAGATGGAGCCGCCATCTTGAACATGATTGACACAACTGCTGGCATCTATGTCTGCAGCTTGATTTTACAGGCTGCTCTTTGTTAGAAAGGAAAATAATTTGGGGCTGCTTTTCATTAAAAGGAAAACCTTACCGAGGACTTCCATACCCTCACTATCTGCCTAAATAATTTCTTCTTAACTCCTACGTCACAATCAAGTTGACACCTAATATTAGCCATCACACCAACGTTTACTGAATGCTTATTTTATGGCAAATACCGTTCGAAGTGCTTTATAGGGTATCTATCACAGCATAAAACAATCCTAAGACCAGGTGCCATGGCTCATGCTTGTAATCCCAGGGCTTTGGGAGGCCAAGGCAGTGGGGATTGCTTAAGGCCAGGAGTTTGCACAACCAACCTGGGCAACATAGCGAGACCCTGTTATCTATGAAAAATTATTTAAAATAATTTTTTAAACATCCGTGAAATACAGTGACTTAAAACAGCCACTTTTTTTTTTTTTTCCTGAATGACAGAGAAACAAAACCAAAACCAAATCTAACCACCATTTTATTTGCTTACAGTTCTATGGGTTAGGAATCCAGGCAGGCTCAGTTCAGTAGTTCTGTGCCCATGCATCAGCTGACATTTACTCAGCTGCATTTAGCTGCTGGCTGGGCTGGGAAGACAAAGGCATCACTCACATGTCTGGCAGTTCTGTGCTCCTCCATGAGGCTAGCTTGGGCTTCCTCACGGCATGGTGACTTACCACAGTTGGACTTCTCACGTGACAGCTGAATTCCAAGAGGATGGAATTGGAAGCCTCTGATCTCTTACGGCCCCACCTTAGATATTACACATCCTAATTCTGCCCCATTCTATTGGTCTGTATTAGTTTCCTACAGCAACTAACTGCAACAAATTACCAGAAACATGGTGAAACCTCGTCTCTATTCAAAATACAAAAATTAGCCAGGAGTGGTGGTGCATGCTGGTAGTCCCAGCTACCCAGGAGCCTGAGGCACAAGAATCACTTGAACCCAGGAGGTGGAGTTTACAGTGAGCTGAGATTGTGCCATTGTACTCCAGCCTGGGCAACAGAGCAAGACTCCATCTCAAAACAAACAAACAAAACCCACAAATGTATTATTCTACAGGTTGGGAGATCAAAAGTCTAAAATGGGCCTCAGTGGGCAGAAATCAAGATGTTGGCAGGGCTGTATTTTTTGGGGGGAGTCTACGGAAGAATCCATTTTCTTGCCTTTTCTGTTTTCTTGAAGTTGCCTGCATTGCATGGCTTGTGGTCCCCTTTCATCTTCAAAGCTAGCAATGGCCGGTCAAGTCTTTCTCATCCTGCGTCACTGGACTCAGACGCTGTCCTGCCTCCCTCTTCCACATTTGAAGACCCTTGTGGTTCCATTGGGCCCACCTGGATAATTCAAGATCCTCTTCCCCACCTCAAGCTCAACAGATTAACAACTTTAATTCCACCTGCAACCTTCATTCCTCCTCTTTGCCGTGTGACATAATATAGTCACAGGTTCTGGGGACTAGGACATAGACTTCTTTGGGGAGCCATTATTCTTCCTTTGATGTGGTCAAAACCAGCAACAGGGACAGCCCAGTCTCAAGGAAAAGAGAAACAGACTCCACTATTTGATGAGAGGAAAAGCAAAGCTTTTGTGGCTCTCTAGTGCACACGGCGTGTGTTAACTCACACAGTCTGCGGAGCAACTCCGTGAGGTAGGCACTAGTATCATGCACATTGTAAAGTAGGAATCTAAGAACAGAGGTGCTGAGAATTTGGCTAAGGCATGCCAGCTGGTGAGCAGGGCAGCTGGGGTACAAATCTAGGCAGAGTGGCAGCAGGGCCAGAGCTCTCTCATGCCTGGCATGCCTGGTGCTCCACAAAGGTTTGTTTTCCCCTCCTCGGATCCCCAGTTTTTCAGCCCCTCAAGGGCAGGACCCCCATCCCCGTGATTACACACACACATCTCTTTCTGTCTCATATAAGCATTCACATACACATAAGGATTCACGGTCAAGTCCCTTTAGTAAGTGGAATGGTGGAATGATAGCCATTTCAGGAATAAATATTCAGCTTTGGTTTTCGGGCTGTGTCTTGTCAGGTTATTAAAGTTTTCTCATGATTTCTCTCTACCTGGGTTCTGATGCATCCACCTAACTGCTACACTTTTTTGGCTTTTCCACTCTGTCACTGGGGCTGGAGTGCAAGGGAGCAATCATAGCTCACTGCAGCCTCAACCTCCTAGGCTCAAGGGACACTCCTGCCTTAGCCTCCTAAGTAGCTAGGACCACAGGCACAGTACACTGTGCCAGCTCTTTTGGTTTTTCCACTCAAACCTGCTTGTGGCTACTAGTCGTTATTCTCGGACATGTCTTAACAATGTGTGGGCCCTCCCCTGCTCTGGTGTGGCTCTGAGCCCCAGCATCCCTCTGCCCTAGGTACCCCCATCCCACTCTAGGCCCAGCCTCCCAGAGCAAACTGCTGCTCTGCCTCGCAAAGTGCAGACCCTAACTGGGAAACGACAGGAGCTCTGCCCAAATGAAATGGAGGAAACAACATCCAAAATCAGCATCTTGTCAGAATACATTCGAATTTAGGTGAATTTTGAAATCAAATAGGCTTAAGGAGTTCCTCTGTCTATCCATTTACTAGCTGTTTGTGGAGTACTAGTCCAAGCCCTAGAGTACAGTTATGGGTGTGACAGAGCCTGAAAAAGAATTGTTTGGTTTGGGCTGAGATCTGCACTTCCCATGCCAGAACCTGGGAGAAGCGCCCAGTGTCAGGACAGCCTTGCAGACAGAAGTGGACACGTGCCTTGCAAACAAAGTCATACTTTTAGACTCATTTGCTTCTCCAACAAAGGTATATTGTCATTTGTTATGAGCTAGTCACTGTACTGGGTACAGAGGACAAGGATGAATGAATTAGATGTGTCCTGCCCTCAAGAAGCCCACAGTTCATTATAATGGTTATGATCCACATTTTATACTTGGGCATGGAACATCTGAAGATGTTAGCCACTGTATGAGTCTGCCAATAAGGCAAGGCTTTTCCCCAAAAAAGTCTTGCTCAAAAAAGGAAGAAATACTTTATCTTTGAGTCCTTGCAATGTATCTCATGTTACACTAATGTTCACTAAATTACTTCATATTTAGCAACTGTGGTACAGTTTGGGAAGACATTGGCCTACAATCACTTCAATTAATGTAGTTTGGGATGCTTAGGGAGATCACTGACTCAGTACAAAAGGAGGTGAGAATGAACACAGATTCATTAGTTATTCCTGGAGGTGTGACTTCACGTTTGCAATGCTGGAAGTTGCTGTAAACAAGCCTTTTATGATGACTTTAAAAAGCAGTACAGTGAGTGGTTATGGTGGGGAGACCAGTGAAAACACAAACTGACTAATGCTGTACAAATGGGCACTTAGTGGTTTGGGAGAAAATTTCCAGTGACAGCATCCTATACAGAGTCTGAGACAATCTCCAGCAATCCAGATGGAAGTGAGAATGCCTTCAAATGGCTCTAATGATAATAAGAATACTGATGACCAAGGGACACAGGAAAAGTTGGAATAGATTTGTTTTAAGAAATATGAGAGACTGGGCACAGTGGCTCACGTCTGTAATCCCCACATTTTGGGAGGTCATGGTGGGCAGATCACCTGAGGTCAGGAGTTTGAGACCAGCCTGGCCAACATGGTGAAACCCTACCTCTACTAAAAACATACAAAAATTAGCCGGGTGACGTGGCATGCGCCTGTAATCCCAGCTACTTGGGAGACTGAGGTAGGAGAATCGCTTGAACCCAGGAGGTAGAGGTTGCAGTGAGCTGAGATTGTGCCACTGCCCTCCAGCCTGGGTGACAGAGCAAGACTCCATCTCAAAAAAAAAAAAAAAAAAAAAGAGTGGGAAAAAGCAGCAATTATAAATTAATTGATTATATTATAAAAATGATATTAAACATGTACATGTAACTAAACTTATACATGTAATAAGCTTATCACAAGTTCATCTATGTCACCTAAAGTTTTATGTGCTCAAGTTGATTTACCCTTTGGAAAATTTAGTGATGACTTGTATTTGGTGCCAACTTTCATTTGGGCATAGGTAGAACTTTTGCCCAAATTCAAACCAGCAGTGGGAGGACAGCCAGGTTTGTCTGACCTACCCATGTGCTTGCCTTAATTCCTCATTTAGATCTGATTTAATAAAATCTAACATAATGGGTTTGTACTGTATTCCATTTCAACTCAAAGCATTTATTGACCAGCAACAAAATGGAGAAATTGTTTTTCAAGTCTGTAAACCACTTTTAATAGTGAACTAAGAGAGAAGAGACTGCTTTTGAACTGAAGACTACAAAAAAAGGGTGGTTTTGTAAGAACAGCACTGGATTTGGGTTTTACAGGCCATTCACCTTGTTGGACAATGCATCTTTCCTGTCCTCTCGCTTACTTCCTAAGAAGGATTAAAAATGCCAGAAACCTCAGCCCCAACAGGATGGCTGCAGGGAGCAAATAAATGTATGATTTCCCTCTGTCTGCTTTAAAATAATAATTTTTTAAAAAAACCCTTAGTCTCTTTTGGTAACAAATTTTTACCTTTTCTTTTTTTGAGACAGAGTCTTGCTCTTGTCACCCAGGCTAGAGTGCAGTGGCACAATCTTGGCTCACTGCAGCCTCCGCCTCCTGGGTTCAAGCAATTCTCCTGCCTCAGTCTCCCAAGTAGCTGGGATTAGAGGCACCTGCCATCACGCCTGGCTAACTTTTGCATTTTTAGTAGAGATGGGGTTTTGCCATGTTGCCCAGGCTGGTCTCGAACTCCTGACTTCATGAGCCACCCACCCAGGCCTTCCAACGTGCTAGGGTTACAGGCTTGAGCCACTGTGCCTGGCCCTACTTTTTCTTTATACTTTGCAGTATGATGTGAATTTTCTACATGAGCATATATTATCTTCAATCAGAAAAGAATCAGTAAGCATTCGTTTTTGAAAACAACTATTAGGCTCCAGGATTTCAATTTTACTTGCCAGATTTGCATTGAGCCCGTGTCACATTTAATCTCTTTCCTTACTATTAATCCAGGCTAAAAAACCAAAGCACTTGCCTGTGGGTGATATATACAAGGATCCCTTCTCTCAAGATCAGCCCTCCCCCACACCATGTCTCCCAAGATGCCCAGAGAACTGCACACGAAGGAAACAGAACAGAAAGATGCTGCGAAGTTTAATTTTATGTGTCAACTTGACTGGATCAGGGGTCCCTGGGTATTTGGCTAAGGCTGTGTCTGTGAGGATGTTTCCAGATGAGATTAGCATTTGAATCATATAGTAGGTATTTGGTGCCAACTTTGAATCAGTGGGCTCAGTAAAGTTGCCCTCACCAGTGTGGGTGGGCCTTATCCAATCTGTTGAGAGCCTAAATAGAACAAAAGGTGGAGGAAGGGAGAATCTGCTTCCTTTTTCCTTTCTTTTTTCTTTTTTTCCCCTGCTTGACTTATTGAGTTGGGACATGGGTCTTTTCCTGTCCTCAGACCAAGACACACTATCGGCTCTCTCTCTCTCTCTCTCTCTCTATATATATATATATATATTTGGTTCTGTTTCTCTGGAGAATGCTGACTTATACAGATGCCAAAAAGAGCTGGTACTATGTCTTTTTGGTGTGTGTATTCAATATTGTTATATCTCTCCCTGAGAGTCTCCCTGTAAGGCCACACTTTTACAGATATATCAAGTCCCTAAAAGTTCTGTGAAATAAACAAGGAGGCCCTGTGTGCCTCAGGATGAGCTATGCTATCTCTCTGAGCTGGAATTTGCTTATCTGTAAAATCAGTGATTGGATCCAAAAGAGAAAAATGAAAAGGAGCGTTGCTTGAGGAGATGGATGGGACTGGATTCAAATTCCAGCTACTTATCACTGGGCAGGAAGTTGAGCCTCAGTTTCTTCATTTGAAAGCAGGTGATAAAAGCCCCATTTTGCAGCAGCATCTTGTTGTGAAGAGTAAACATAATGTGTGTTGTATACTGTATAATATACACTGGTATATCCTATATGCCAACCAAGTGGTATTAATGATTGTTATGATAATTACTACTATATATGTGAAAGCGCCTGTTTTTCTTAAAACCATAAAGCACAGTCTGCCAGCTCACCTGTGCAAACTGTGCACTGCACAACTCCAGAGGGTGCCATCCACATGGACCACAATGTCTGGTGGTGCCTGAGACAGCTCTATAAAACTTTTAGTTATTACTTTTACTAAGAATAACAGAGAGGTAATATAGGACTTGTATTGTTGTGGTAGGCACAGCTGAGGCCTCTACATTGATAAATTAGGTGACAAGAACACCTTTTAAGAGAAACATTCTAGGCCTTCTGGGCAGGATTTGTTAAATAAAAGACAAAAACAAAAACAAAACAAAACAGAAACAGAGTTAGTTCTGTGATTCATTCTAAATGTTGGTAGTGAAATGTTACTGGAAAGGGATCCAGATCCAGACCCCAAGAGAGGGTTCTTGGATCTTGCACAAGAAAGAATTCAGGGCGAGTCCATAAAGTGAAAGCAAGTTTATTAAGAAAGTTAAGGAATAAAAGAATGGCTATTCCATAGACAGAGCAGTCCTGAGGGCTGCTGGTTGCCCATTTTTATTATTATTTCCTGATGATACACTACACAAGGGGTGGATTATCCTTGCCTCCCCTTTTTAGACCATATAGGGTAACTTCCTGGTACTGCCATGGCATTTGTAAACTCTCATGGCACTGGGTGGGAGTGTAGTGAGGACAACCAGAGGTGACTTTCGCTGCCATCTTGGTTTTGCTGGGTTTTGGCTGGCTTCTTTACTGCAACCTGTGTTATCAGCAAGGTCTTTATGACCTTTATCTTGTGCTGACCTCCTATTTTATCCTGTGACTTAGAATGCCTTAACCATCTGGGAATGCGGCCCAGTAGGTCTCAGCCTTATTTTACACAGACCGTACTCAAGATGGAGTTGCTCTGGTTCAAACGCCTCTGACAAAAATACTGGGGACAGAGTTACCCTGGATTCACGGGCATTTCCCTTGCCCTCAAGCCTAGTGAGAGGACCCGAGAGATGGACCCACAGTGCTTGACATGGGGTTCCGACACTTGGGAGGACTGGGAAAGTTGAAAGATGAGGGGCTGGCTGCCCCGCTCCTGCTAGCTGGGCAAGGAGAATGCTGCAGAGGAAGGAGCCTATGCCCCACTGAGCATCTGGGAGGGTCTCTCTGGCAGAATGGACACTGTGGAGAGTTGGCTTGAATTGTTTTCAAATGTCTTTCAAGGACAAGAGATCTGCTTGCTGGGGCTGCTAACCACAGGGGTAGGGAGCGGTGCATATCAACCTATCAACAAAAACCACAGTCATGATGAGGTTAAAGTGGTGGGCTGCAGGGGTGCAGCCCTGGCTAAGGAGCAGTTATTATATGGCCATTGCCTCCCCAGGTTTCAAAAAAGTTAACGAGGCATGAGGGGTCACTTGGACCACTTCATAATGGCTTTTTACAATGGCTCCAGTCAGGTAGGCAGTTTCTGTCCTTTACCTGTCTTTGCTCCTCATGCCGCATCCTGGAGGAGTCAGAGGCTGAAGGAGGAAGAGAAGACTAGGGTAGAAAAAGAAACGGGAAATAGAGGATGGGTTTGGTTGCAGCTGGGCTAGCAGCAGACTCTTGATGAATTTCTGAGTAAGACTGGAAAAGCGGCGGGATTGACCTTCTCATATCATCCCCAGATGGGGACCCAACATAGCAGGTGTGAGAAAAACAAAGCCATCTCTAGATTTCAGGCCCATGGCTCAGCTCGGTGACTCAGGGTGATGACCCCGGTAGTTGACAGTGCAGCTCTGGCCTCTCCCTCTCTAGGTGCTTTCCTTCTGGACACAGGCCAGGAAAACCTGCCCATGGCTCTGAGCAGCTCCCTCCCTGGATTGGCATGTGCTTCATGTCTCTCCAGCTAAAATGAAGGTCCCCTGAAGCCAGGGACTGTGTTTCTTCTCATCCTTAGCCCCTAACACAAAGACTATTAAAAGTTTATTATTGAAAAGGAGGAGAGACCCTGGGCATCAGCATCAAGGTGTATAGAAGATGATGGAGGAGCAGAGTGTGGAAAATGGAAGTCATGCATCCAATAGGCAAGGTGCCAGCTCCTTCTCCCCCTTCATATCTGAGACAGCCATCTCTGGGCTATAAGGTCTCGGGGATAAAGAAAACCATGGACTTCCATCATAATAAAAAGGAGCATTGCTTGAGGAGACAGACGGGACTGGATTCAAATCCCAACTGCTTATCACTGGTGTGGCTTATCCAAAGCCACACTTCTTTGACCTTTAAAAATTCAATTTGAGGAGTTGAATGTGGTGGTTCATGCCTGTAATCCCAGTTACTTGGGAGGCTGAGGTGGGAGGATGGATGGCTTGAACCCAGGAGGTCAAGACCAGCTTGGGCAACATAGCAAGACCCTGTCTCTAAAATACATTTATTTTTAAAGAGCTAAGCATGGTGGTACACACCTGCAGTCCCAGATACCCGGCAGGAGGACCGCTTGTGTCCTGGAGTTGGAAGCTGCAGGGAGCTATGATCATGCCACTGCCCTCCAACCTGGGTGACAAAGCCAGACCCTATCTTAAAAAAAAAAAAAAGAAAAAAACAATCTGAAACTTAACAGAGTTACAGTAAAAACTAAGTTTTTCTGGCCTTCTCCTAACTGGGAATATCTGATCTACTGCACATCTACTTTGCATGAAAATGATTTGTTTCTAGTGATGGCCTGAGACCTGAGGCACTGAAAGATTCTGCAGTCCTGGTCATCTCAGAAAGTCTGAGTTCCACAGCAGCCAAAATTGGGCTTGAAGTGTGTTTCTGTACAAAAACGTCTTCAAATGGTTGCTTTTTATTGGCCCAAATAATTGACTAACCTGAAGATCTCATTCCCCAGTCATGTCAGAGAATAAATATTGATCATATTTGGTGGTCAGGCTCAACTTTGAGAGAAAATTTCCTCCCTCCATTGCTCAAGTAAACATTCGTGCCAAAGAAATCTCTCCAGGGCCGACTTCAGATGAAGGATGTTCAAGTTGAAACAAAGTGATGAACCTACATGAAAACAAATGTCCCTTCTCTATATACATTTATGGATGAATGTCTTAGGAACTCAAGAAAATGCCTTTTTTTTTGCCAAACACATACCAACTCCCCTACATTTTCTTGGCGGTTCACAATTAGAGTGCACTGGAGAGACTGAATTATTTTACTTCAAATGTGTAGAACACACTGTCCTCAGGAAACTGCTGAAGTCTATCTGAGTATCAGCCTGTCTGATCATTTAGGGTCCCAGCTGTGCCATAAATGTTGGTTTATCCTTTTGGCCATTAAAGAGACACTAAATCCAGAGCCAGCGTCCACCCAGAAGTTTTGAGTTTATTTGAATAACATTCTTATGCCTACAGGAAAATGAATGTCCATGGTGAACTGATGTGTAGGAGATTGTTAAATGTTGAGGCGCAGGATGGGGGATGGTAGAAGAGTTAGAAAAAAACCCAAAAACCCAGGGAAGTCACCTCGGAAAATTAGGAAATCCAGATCTTTTCTTTTATAAGCCTCAAATCTTTCCAGGATTCCATCTGGCTTTCATTTCTAACCCCTTGTCTTCTAACAAAGAGAATAAAGATGGTTTTAAAACTAAATGTGAGCCCTTCCAGAAAAAGACTGAACAAGAGTTTCTCTCTTCTCCTCTTGCGCCTGGTAGCAGAATTTTCTTTTGCACTATTAAAAATGGCGTGGGCCACCTTTTCTCTAAAAACACACGAAGCTGATGCATAACTCTTTTCCAAATAATTAATCTTTCCAGTGGAATCTTTCAAAGCCCCACATTTCCTGTTATTTTATACAGCTGCAATTTGTAACTGGAGCTCCTGCCCAGTGTTCCACAGGCAAAATGCCAAATCCACTACATTTCACCTACTGAGGTGCCCTGCACAAATAATCCTTAACCGCAAGTTAAACAGTTAGGTCCTGTGCTCGCTGAAAAGAAAAGCCCAAGAAACAAAAGACGTTTAACATACTTCTGTGTTAAAACTTTAGTGGATGCTCACAATGTTTTATTTTCCAATGTCCACATTTGAAAGTGTTACTAGTATGCCACAATAAAAGATTTTTCAAAGATGAATTGGTTCTTGTGTTAAGTGAATGTTTGTGAGTCATAAAAGTGACACCTTCTTAGTTATCTGAGGGCCAAAAGCTGTGGCTGTTGTATCAGATCCACCTCATTTGCTTCCTTGTCTTTGAGCTGGAAGGCCAGAGCCAAGGTTGGCTAAAGGCTAAGCTGGGGAGGCAGAATTCGTGGGGTTGGCAGGTGACCCCATCCAATCTTCCCCCTACACTTCCCCCGTCCATTTACCCAGTTACCACTCCTCCAAGTTGCCCATGAACTGAAGTTCTCTCAAGATCACTCAGTTGGCTCATCTCTACAAAAAAACACCAAAATTGGCCACCTGGGACTACACCTGTAGTCCCAGCAAGTAGGGAGACTAAGGTGGGAGGATCGCTTGAGCCCAAGAGGTTGAGGTTGCAGTGAGCTGTGTTTGTGTCACTGTACTCAAGCCTGGGCGACAGAGCGAGACCTTGCCTTAAAAAAAAAAAAAAAAAAAAAAAAATCACAAGTTTGAGAGTTTCTTCTCTTTCAAATCCTTTCCATTCTCCTCAAACACCTCCCTACCCCAACCTCACATTTCTTTTTTTTCACCTGTCATAACAGCCTACGATTGAATCATCTCACATTTCTGCAAATGACCTGCCTTTACTTTTCAAAAATTGATGCCATGGAGCCAGGCCCCCAGCTTCCTGCTGCAGCCCCACCTTCCCTGGCGCCATCCCCACTTCCTTTCCTCCCATCCCTTGGTGGATGCTTCCTGCCCTGAGGTCAAGCCCTGCACCTGTGTTCTGGATCCCAGCCGCCAGAGCCCCACACTAGAAAATGTCTCCTCTCCTCTGTATTTCCAACGCTTCTCTGACACCTGAATCCTTCCCATTTACACTTAAGCATGCTTGAGTCTCTCTCAACACAAAACAAAAACACCTCTCTCAACCCACAGCCCCTTTCTACAACTATTCTTTCTTCTCCCCTTCCCAGTGAAACTTCTCAAATGAGTCGTCTATACTCCACTTCAATTTCTTCTGCTCCCCTCACTCCTCAGCCTCATCACGTTAGCTAAAATAATGACCACCAGGTTGCCAGAAATAACTCAGTCCTTACGTCCCCTGGCCTCTCTGGGACCATTCCCTCCTAAAACCCAAGTCCTGGGCTTCAAGGATCAAAAGCCCTTCTCATTTCCTCCTACCTCTTTGCCTGCTCTTTCTTTTTCTCCTTTGCAGGCCCAGTCTTCTCTACAGAGCCATTAAATGTTTAGGTTATTTAAGCTTCCTTTTGTCATCTATATGCAGTCCCTGCTACCCACATGCACTGCTCCGATGATCAGGCTCCTACTTTCAGTTACCTATGCCAAGTCTCCAGTTGGGCTTTTCATAGGCACAAGTTCAAATCCCAAGGATCTTTCCTCCCAGACTTGACTCACTACCCCAGATTCTTATCTCAGCCAATGACACCACCATCTGCTGGGCTGCTCAGGTCAGAAACCCAGACATCCTTGATGCCTTTCTCTATTTCTGAAATTCAACCTATCCCTCAACCCTGGCAATTTTACCTCCTAAAATTTCTGATGTCCGTTCACTTTCTCCATCTCCACATCAAACACCAGCCCCAGACACTGTCTTCTCTCATCTGGATCATGGCAATACTCCCCCACTGATCTCCCTACATCCATTCTCAACCCTCTCTAAGCTGTCCCCCACAGTGTTGCCAGACCATGTCACTCTCTTGCATGGAGTTCTTTAATGGTATGTTGGACACAAACCCTGTGTGCCTTCTCAGACTCCCTTGACTATGTCCTTTTTTCTCTCTTGGTTGGTTTTCCACCTGCACTTCCACTTCCAGGTTTGGATGAAATGCCACACCACAGGCATGACCAATGAGAGGCTGGGTGACGCACCCTGGAAGGACATGGGAGTTAGCTTCTGTAGAATTAAACATGAACAATGGGCAATGCAAGATGGGAGAATACCAGGCAGATAAATTATTCCTTCCTTTCTGCCTGCTAAGAATTGCTCTGAGATATAATTTTCCACATTAACTTTCTGGAGAAGTCCTGTGTGCTTAACAAACACACCTGGTAGGTAACCAACCCACTGTGTTTCCTTGCAGCTGGAGCTCTTTGTGGTGCAGTAACCAGAGTGATAACACAGCATTGCCTTGCTCCACATCTTTCCTCACTTTACCTCCCTTTTCCTCACCCTCACTGTCCTAGCTTTTGCCTTCCAAGAAAGTGTCACCACTTTGGTCTTTAACTCAGATTTTACTTCTTAGAGGACCCAGGCAAGACAAATACTTAGGATAAAGACCATAATATCTATCCAAGGCTCTACATGAACTGATTCCTGTGTACTTCGTTAGCTTCTCTCATCTCTTACTTACCACTTTCCTGCCTATCTCCAACTATAATAGAGAGTTCTTTTTTCATGCCAAGTCCTCACACGCCTTCCTCTCCACCACCCTCTGGCTTCACCTGGCTAACTCTTTTCCCACCTGATCTCAGTTTCCACATTACTTCCTTCACTTCCTTTAGGAACTTTTCCAGCCCTCTCCCTGCTTTCTCCTCTCGAAGTCTCCGAAGTTAGGACTGTCAGTGCTCTAAGTCATTATTCGAATAGTTCTGGACCCTCCCGCACTGAAGGTAAACTCCACGTGAGCAGGGACAGTGTCTGCTTTTGCTCTCCCTGACATCACCAGCATCCAGCAAAGGAGTTTAACGCTCAACAAACATATCTGAGTTAATGAACCCATGGGGTTCAACTTTATCGTCTTACAGACGGAGAAGCTAAGATCAAAGAGATTAAGAGATTCATTCAAGATCAGACAGCTAGTGAGTGGCAGAACTCAGTTTTACCTTCTACTTTTTAAATTAAGAATTATTCTTCTGAATTCTGAAAAAGATAACAGACAGATCAATGAAACAGATTCTGGAGAATCCAGAAATAGACTTAAATACCTGCTTCAACATATGAAAACTGCTCAGCTTCATTCATTCATAATAAAAGAAATGCAAATCAAAAATAGGAAGTGGCCTTTTTTTATCTTTCTGATTGGCAAAATTCACAAAATTTGATAATTGCCTCTCTTGATGAGGACACTCAATAGTAAAGTTCCAAATATATAAAAGTAAATTTATGAATGCTTACAGAGTGTGTAAATTGTTTTCCCTCATGGAGGACAGTCTAGCAATAGCTATTTGATTGCAACAAGTACCAAATCACAAGGGCACGTGCTCTCTGCAATTCAACCCAGCAGTTCAACTTTTAGGTACTTATCCTGTAGATATATTTGCCCAGGTGGGAAGTAGTTAATATACAAAGTTATTCATTGCAGCATTATTTGTAACAGCAAAAGATTTAATGTACATTATTTAAGGACTTAAGTAAATTATGTTATTTTCATACAATGAAATATTATGTAGCTGTTTAAAAAGGCTAAGGCAGTTCTATTCTTTTGAATTCCATATTTCTATAAATGGAATTTTCCATACTCCTATATGGAATATTTTATTGTCTTGTCATAGGAATATCCCATAGTCCCATGTATTCCATATTTCTATAATAATATGAAACCCTTTCCAAGATACATTAGGTGAAAAAAAAGCAAGGTACACAGTAGTTATACAATATGTCACAATTTGGGTTAAAAAATGAACAAAAACTCCAAACAAAATCAATTGAATTGTAAACTAAACTCGGTGAGGGCAGTGCCTTTATATAGTTTGTCTTTCTTACATTGCACAGCAAATGCTTCAATTACTGTTAATTAAATGTTGTCTCTATTAATATTTGTTGATTAATTTCAATAAGAAGAAATGTCCTAAGTGATAAGGGAAGTGAGACAAAGGAAAAATACACTAGTCATTGTGTATATTTGTTAGTCATGTGAGTAAAATATTATCAAAGAAGAAAATGTAATCTGACAGTCAGTATGATGGTTTAGGTCATCTGCAGAATTTTTGTTATGCACCATGAATTAGCCATTCCCATGAGAACTGAAGAGCTCTGCACTCTTGATTGTATCAACTCCTTTCTACCTCAACTAGAAAGGAACAGATACATTATAAAGCTTTCCCTGCCAAAAGCTTATTGAGATCAGGTCTCTGTTACTGGTATGTCCTCACTACTGGATTAATCCGATTTCTCACCCGTATACCACATCAGGCAAACCAAATGAAAAGATGCTTATGTATTGGCAGAGAGCTTTGCTCACACTAAAGAAACAGGTATAATTTGATTAAAGCCAGGGTTTCAAATTGCTGCCTGCATGTTCTTTTGGAAGATGTATGACTATATAGCTTAGACCTGGGAAGTAATAACTGTGAAATCTAGCTGTTGCCAAAGTAAATATCCGCGTGTTTTCCTGTCAAAATGCTCAGTGTGTGAGCTCGCTGTGCCTCAGTGGGGACGTTACTACTACAGAGGCACTTATGTTATTTCTTTTCTGGGTTTGAAGTCTTCTTTTCTGAATAGTGTTTGAGTGTGTCAATACAAAAGATGTTTCCTAGTATGACAAAAGCTCAACGATGTTTATAATATCAGGAAGCTGTTGTTTTCTTATCCTGAAATCACTATATTAAAGGCAGAAAGAGACACTGAGAGCAGGCAATGTACTCTTTACAGAACTAGTCATGATCCTTTGGCTTCATCTTAGATAGATAGACAGATATACAGATAGATAGGGTATTGCCTCAGTGTATGGAATAAAGACTACATTTCTTAGCCTCCCTTGCAGCTAGATGTGGTTGTGCATTGGTAGGTAAGTGGTATTGTATGGGTCTTTCAAGGATTAAAGGAAGCTGAATCTGTCAAGATGACCGCCCGCCCCCCCCCCCACACACCCTCTTTTTTATCCACTGGGGCTTGATAGCCTGTAATAGAATGCTGGAGTAATACTGAGATGAAAAAGACATGGTCCCTATCCTTGAGACATTTACAATTAATCATACATATAGAGGTATAGAACTTCCAGAATGCAGAAGATAAAGGAATTAATCCTGAGTGGAGGAAACTCAGAAGGTTCCATTACACATACTATGTAAGCTGGCCTTTAAAGAATGAATTTAATTCTTTAATTTCAGATTTTATTGAGGACTTGCCATGTTCCAGGAAGGATATGAAATGCTTTGCATGTGTTATCTCATTTATTCTATATGGTAATCCTGTGAAGTAGGTAATATTGTTATCCCTTTTTACAGATGAAGGAACTCAGGGGCAGAGAGGTTTAATGACTTGCCAGGATTAGAGAGCTAGTAAGTGGTTGACCTCCCTGAAGTTGAAGCTCATCCACAGGGATCTGCTGCCTATGACTGAAATAGAGAGATGGGGGGAAAAAAAAAAAGCATAAACCACCTGTTTTGATCATGAAGTCCAGTAGTGGTCAGTGCAGGCAATTCAATCCAAACTGGTTGTTAGGTAGAATGCAGTCATTTTTAAAGTTAGTTAGCATATTTGGCAGAATATCAGTCTTTAAAAAAAGTTTTCTTTTAATCAAAGAAAAAAATTAAAAGATTTACTCATGCAGTGACATATACCTAAAAAGGCATATGGTTAAAAAAAAAAAAAGCCTAGTTTAATTTTATTAGAACCAGGGTTTCTCAAAGCTTATTTAGCCATAGAACTTTTTTTTCTACTTTATATTATGAAAATTGAATATAAATAAGACTGAAGAATATAAGAGCATTTTGGACTCATCACCGAGCTTCACCAGCCATCACTAACCATTACCATTCTGTCCTATTTGTTTTATTTATGGTCACTTCTTTTTTCTGAAGTATCTTAAATGAAATTTCAGACAGCATATGTTATTGTACAGTATGCATCTAACAAAGGGGAGATTTTCTTACATAAAGTGTCATTATCACATCTATCAAGATTAAAATAGTTCCTTAATATAATTTAATACTCAGTTTATATTCAAAGTCCCTGATTTAAAAAATCAGAGCTTGTTTTTTTTTTTTTTTTTTTCAGTAAAAACCTTTGTAACTATTTGCTGATTCTATTGATTCAATTTTACTACCAAGAGCTGGCACCAACCAGTCACGTATTAGAAAAACTTGCAATCATTGGTAGTTATTTTCTAGGTCACTGTTAAAGAACTGAAGCTCTGCTATCGTTTGAATATGTCCCCCAAAGTTCTCGAGTGTTGGAATCTTGATCTCCAATACAGTGGTGTTGGGAGGTGGGGCCTAGTAGAAGATTTTTAGGTCATGGGGGCATTGCCTTCATGAATGGATTAATTTTGTTATCTCAGGAGTGGATTTCTTACACAAGGATGAGTTCCCCACCCTCCTTTGCCCTTCTGCCATGGCATGACATAGTAAGAAGGTCCTCATAAGACACTGGCCCCTCAATCTTGGACTTCCCAGCCTCCAGAACTGTGAGCCAATGAATTTCTGTTCATTATAAATTACCTAGTATGTGGTATTCTGTTCAAGCAGCACAAAACGGACCAAGACAATCCCTCCTAATAATTCAGCTTGAAAAATAAAGGACTGAGTATGTACGCTCCTTCAACCTCAAGATTCCCTGTGGCTAGTGAAGAGACTAATAATTGGATTGTATAATCTTTTTTGTTTTCATGTGAATTTCCAAACAGAAACAAAGTAGAATCCTTTTAGCATCCCAGGAATATGTATGCCAAGGAACACATTTTTGGAAGCTTTGATTCAGACAAAATAACCAATTGAAAGAAAGCTTCACATGGCTGTTTTGGTATTTGATAGCTGTATTTGGTATTTGAACTCTGAATATATAGGTTTTTCTTTTTCAAAGTCATCACATTCTAAAAGGAAGAAATCTGTAATCAGTCCTGGTTGTGATTCCTAGTACATGTGTAAATTTACTGCACACACACACACACACACACACAATACTGCAAATCTTAAAACAGACAGAGAAGCATGGTTGTAAATTTAAAATCAGGACAAAACCATCTGAGGCAAGTGACTGGGTTATTCAAGATCTATTTGAAGGAGATTAATCTAAAAGAGATACTTGCAGTATGGATCTGCAATGTGACAAAGCAATAAACCATGCAGCACAGTAGCAATTTGGTTTCCCAGTCTATGAGAGCAGCTGAAATAAACACTTCGTACCAGTCCATTGCCAACAGTATTTTCTAAATTAACAGATTAAATTATTTCATTAATCGATGCTTCAATGACTAGCTAAATATTTATATACCTCACAAGCACTGTACTCAAAATTTACAGTAGCAAAGCAGCCTGTAGAAACCAAAATATTGATTGAGTCATTAAAACTCAAGGTTATTAACCCAAATACCTTCTTGCTTTCTATAAAATGAATTGTGAGGCCAGGGAATGCAATTTCTGAGACAATTACCAGGAATGGGGGCTCTAATGACTTTACTGTTTTGCATAAATAAATAGTAGCTGCTTAATCTAGGATACCAGATGAGTTTTGTTCCACACCCCAGTGTTAATCAAAAGCATTTCTTACTATGAGCACAGGTGATTCTTAGCCTGAAGTTAGACTTGTGCACATTCCAAATGTGAAATTTGTGTTCCTGAAGCAGTGCACATCCTCAGGCAAACATCAGTATCTGATGTCAGCTGTAAAGCTGCAGGAAGGAAAACAAACGTAAGTGTAAGCTAGCAAACAATGAAATGTATCTCTATTGCAAAAGCCTATATAGTCACCAGCTGGTTTGACACTGCAAGCAGGGACTCTACTCAGCTACAGGGTAAAACCAGGGAAGGTATTGGGGGTAGGGATTTGTACTTCCATGGTATGCTTCCTGTGAGGAGCCAGGCAAATCTTTCCCTATATAACTCAGGACATAACCAGGAGGGGCCTAGTTAATTGCTGCAGGACAGGATGGACAAGAGAGAGTCAGGGCCTCAAGGTCAACTTTCTATCCAGAGTGGGGAGACTCCAGGGAGACAAAGCCAGCTGAAGGAACAACGAAGTTAGAACTTGACAATCTGAAGGGTGTGGTAACAGGCAAACTCTGGTAGTGCCAGCAGTCTGCATAAGGCAGCTCCACACACAGCAGTGGAAGTGTCTCCACAGACAGAGCCTGGCACTCCTTAGTCCTGAAGGTGGTGATATTCAGGAATCCAGGAAGATATCTGTAGGTCAGCAGGATACCAGGACCCAGGCATAGGCTATAGGGAGGATTTATGGGCGGGTGGAGACCTAGATTATCAGAACAAGACAGAAGCACACAGAAGCACAATGGTTTAGCTAGAGCATGAACTAGCTGCTGTGACAAAGAGATCCGATATGACATGGCTTAACCAATACAGATTTTTTTTTTTTTTTTTTTTTTTTGAGAGAGTCTCATTCTGTCACCCAGGCTGGAGTGCAGTGGCACAATCTCGGCTCACTGCAACCTCTGCCTCCAGGGTTCAAGTGATCCTCCTGCCTCAGCCTCCTGAGTAGCTGGGATTACAGGTGTGCTCCACCACGCCTGGCTAATTTTTGTATTTCTTAGTAGAGACAGGGTTTTGCCATGTTGGCCAGGCTGGTCTTGAACTCCTGACCTCAGTTGATCCACCCACCTTGGCCTCTCAAAGTGCTGGGATTACAGGTGTGAGCCACCACACACAGCCAACTAATACAGAATGTTATTCCTCTCTCATGCAACACTACAAAACAGGAAAGATGTCCTCAGCTCCATGAAGTTCTCCAGGGACCCTGGAACTCCTCCCCTGCCTTACAGCTTCCATCCTTGTGTCTAAGATTGTTGCTCTGGTTGTCTTCTTCTTGATCACAGCTGGCTACCAGCGCCATATTGGAGTTCCAACCTGTGGGAAAGAATATGGAGGGCAAGAAACTTTATGCTATGGACTGAATGTCTTCCACCCAATGCCCACTCTTATGTTGAAATCTTAATCCCTAAGGTGATAGTATTAGGAAGTGGGGCCTTTGAGAGGTGATTAGGTCACAGGGCAGAACCCTCGTGCATGGGATTAACACCCTTATAAAAGAGGCCAGAGAGAAACTCTTTGCCCTTTCCACCATGTGAGAACAAATGAGACACAGAATCTACTGGTGCCTTGATCGTGGACTTCCCAGCTTCTAGAACCACAAGAAATAAATTTCTGTTGTTAAAACTATCATTCAACTTAGGAATCCTATTACTGAGGAAATATACTCCAAGGAAAATAAATTGTTGTATCAAAATACTCATGTACTTGTATGTTCATGGTAGCTAGTATTCACACTGTATCTCTATTGCGAAAGCCCTATGTAGTCACTGGCTGACTTGACACTGCAAGCAGAAACTCTGTGGTCACACTGCCTTCTCCTTTTCTGTCTGTGTAATGCCCCTCCACTTTCGTCTTATAAGGTCATGTGTGATGCATTTTTAGGGCCCATCTAAATATCCAGGATAATCTCCCCATCTTGAGATTCTTAACCACATCTACAGGGCTACTATTCACAATAGCAAAGACATGAAACCAATCTAGGTAGCCATCGATGGTGGACTGGACCAAAAACATGTGGTACATGTACACCATGGAATACTACCCAGCCATAAAAAAGAACAAAATCATGTCCTGTGCAGCAACATGGATGCAGCTGGAGGCCATTATCCTAAGCAAATTAACACAGGAACAGAAAACCAAATATCACATGTTCTCACTTATAAGAGGGAGCTAAACACTGAGTACATATGGAAATAAAGATGGGCACAATGGACAGTGCAAACTCCTAGAGGAGGGAGGCGCATGGGCTAAAAACCTACCTATTGAGTTCTATGCTCACTATTTGGGTCACAGAATCTACCCTACATCTCGGCATCATGTGATATACCCATGTAACAAACTCGCACAGGTACCCCTTGAATCTAAAATAAAAGTTGAAAAAAATAAAATTAAAAATATATGTTATTTACAAGCCACCCAGTTTATGGTGTGGTATGTTATCACAGCAGTCTCAATTTACAAAGACATGATTTTGAAACTCAGGAAGCAGAAGTTATGTCACTTCTAGTCATTGGCCATACCTAGTCACAGGGCTACTCTTAGTTATAAGAGAAGCTGGGAAATGTAGTCTCTACCTATATGGTCATGTGTCCAGCTAAAATCCAAGGAGGAGGGTTGTATTAGTTTCCTGTGGCTGCTATAACAAATTACCAAAAACTTGGTGACTTAAAAGAACAAAAAAAAAATTATGCTCTGACAGTTCTGGAGGTCTGGAGGCCAGAAGTCCAAAATCAGTGTCAGCTAAAACCCAAAGTGTTATGAAGGTTGTAGTTCTTCCAGAAGCTCCAGGCAAGAATCCCTTCCTTGTCTCTTTCAACTTCCGGATGCTGCTGGCATTCTTTAGTTTGTGGCCACATCACTCTAGTCCTTGCCTCTGTGGTCACACTGCCTTCTCCCTTTCTGTCTGTGTAATGCCCCTCCACTTTCGTCTTATAAGGACATGTGTGATTGCATTTTTAGGGCCCATCTAAATATCCAGAATAATCACCCCATGTTGAGATTCTTTTTTTTATTTGAGATGGAGTCTCGCTTTGTTGCCCAGGCTGGAGTGCAGTGACAGGATCTCAGCTCTCTGCAAGCTCTGCCTCCTGGGTTCATGCCATTCCCCAGCCTCAGCCTCCCGAGTAGCTGGGACTACAGGTGCCCGCCACCACTCCCAGCTGTTATTTTTTTGTATTTATAGTAGAGACAGGGTTTCACCGTGTTAGCCAGGATGGTCTCGATCTCCTGACTTCGTGATCTGCCCGCCTTGGCCTCCCAAAGTGCTGGGATTACAGGCATGAGCCACCACTCCTGAGCCCCATCTTGAGATTCTTAATCACATCTGCAAAAATCTTTTCTCCAAATAAGATAACATGACAGTTTTCAGGGATTTGGACCTGATATTCTGGGATGTTGTTATTTAGCCTACTGTGGGTTCTCAATTACCAAGAGGAATAAGGAGAGAATGACCACTGCAGTACCCAGCAATCAACATCGGGAAACTCCGGTCGTTGCAGTGAGCCTCACCCAAAGCTGAGTACCAAAGATAGTCTCCTGCTCTTCAGGTTCTCCCAGTTGGGTTCTAGATTAGTATGGAGCCTGGGGGCAGGGATATGTCTGGGCTGGCACACATGGCCCTGCCATGAGGAATGGAGGACCACTATGCAGAGGAAGCAGGCAGCCGGGTAGTCGGTGCCTGGTAAACGACATCATCCACAGTGAGAAAGCTCCGTGAGTGTCACCCAAGGACACATGAGGTTCTCAGACCAGTAAGCACATACTGAGGTCTTGGCCAGGTTCTGTGAGCAGGTCACAGTCCCGTGAGACAGAAAGGGTGCCTTCCACCCCCACATCTTTTACCATCTTCCCCCAAAATACCAAACAGTCTAGATGCTTGTTAGTGGAACAAAGAAATCCCCTTTCACTCACTTCCCCAATTCCACTCCCTAGAATTAACCACTGTCAAGTTTGATCCTTCCTGATTATTCTCTTTACAAACACACACAGACAGAGGAAAATATAAGGGTGACTGTTTGCATAAATGGAATTATACCATACATATGTATTTTATTTGTTCACTTAATAATATATCATAGACATTGTTGTTTGTCAATAATAATACCAAATTTCGTACTCAGTTGTGCCAGGCAAGATACCAAGCTCTGTAATATATTTTTATTTCATGTCACCTCTCAACCATCTCATTAGGCAGGTGCCATTATAGTCACCTCTTCAAGTTGACAAAACAGTCAGAGAGAGCTTAAGTGACTTGCCCAAGGTCACTCAGTTGATAAGTTGCGGAGCTAGGATTTGAACCCAGATTGGTCCTACCAATCCAGGTAGGACTTCAGTTCTTGCTAGCTTCTTTTGCTACTGATTATGTTTCTGCCAGAGACATTCTTGTAAGCCCTTGTCATACAGCCCCTCCACTGGGGACTGCATCAGCTATTGCACCAGATAAGCTCAAAGTTTGCATCACCACTTCTTAGACTTCCCTGGAAGCTGCTGTGTTCTCCCTGGCTACTGGACTGCTGACCGTCCTGTAGAACACTTGGCCCCAGCTGCCCTGGCTAGTTTGTGCTGGGAAGGATCCTTCAATTCCATTCCAGAGGTTGTACCTGCCCTAGTCCCAACTCCTTGCCTAATCTCTCAGCCTCCGCACTTGTGCTCCGAAGCCCTAGAGGGTTTGGCCAAGCGTCTGTAGCCCCTGCTCAGGTAACTTGACCATGCCTGGCATTTCTGCTTGAAAATCTAGTCATGAACGGTGGCTTTAGACCCTCCCCTGGGGCTCTGAGTGGGCACTGCCCCCCTCTGCCGCTGTAGCAAACAGAAGGTTTTTGTGATGGTCAGGGGCCTGTTTCAACCTTTTGTCTTGGGTCTCCCCTTTGGCCTAGAGCAGGCGGCAAGGGCCTGGTGAGAACTCTGCTCCTCTTCTGGGGCTGTAACCATGGAAACAGATGTCATCAAGGGGATACATCCCCCTTTCTGCCTGTCCCCACTCCTCAAGTGCTCACCTGCTAGGTGGTGCTCTCCCTCCCGTTTGCCCCTTGGTGCTCTCCCTCCTGTTTGCCCCCTTGCCTCCATCCTTCCCTTCTCTTGTGCATATCCAGGTCAAGTGGCTATAATGTAGGACCCTGAGTCCATAGTCTCTAGTCGCCTTCAGGAAGAACAAGGACTTGGATGTGAGGGTGGATGGCTCCCTCGTCAATGTCAGACACAGATGCTGGCAGTTGCTCTTGCGGTAGAGAGGAGTACTCTTCAGAGAATTTGAAGCTGGGGATCTGACCCTGGACCTTCGGAAGCTAAAGGCTGTCCCTGGGGCAGGACCAAATGAATGCTCTGAGGTGCCAGGATAAAGGCCTCAACTGCCCGTCTCTCCTTGGTGCAACTGCTCCTGGTGAGCCCTGCTCGTGTGCCTGCTCGTCTCCTCACTCACCTTCCTTTTCCCCTTCCCCTAAGACCAAAACGAATCTCTCTACTTGTTGTAGGTAAGCCATTTAGTGTCCACTTTTGGTAGCAGAAATAAGCTGTTGGGGTCACCCTCCATCCCATTGTTTTATCAAAGTATCCCTCCCAAACAAACACCCAGCTCTCCTTAAGCATTGTGGTGAGTAGCAGTGTCTGCATTACATTTCCCCTCCCAGCCCTAGACTTAGAGATGGGGAAAGCGAGAAAGATCCTGCCTCCTCTGCCCAGGACTGTAGGCTTCCTGTGACGGTCCCCCTGAGCAGTGGTTCTCCAAGTGGAACCCTGGGACCAGCAGTTTGGCATCACTGGGGAACTTGTGAGAGGTGCAGATTCTCAGACTCCACACCAGACCCACTGAATCCGGATCTCTGGCATAGGACCCCGTAGTTTGTTTGAACAAGCCCTCCAGATGGGTCTCATGCACACTCCAAATCGAGAAACATTATCTTACGACTCCTGATCCTCTTGCTCTCCTAGGAGGAAACAGGTCCACTTCCCTCCCATCACAACGAGACTGAGGTTTCTCCCATGTAGTTGTGTTTTGTCACTTTAGATTAGGTGCTGTGGTCTACCTTGCTAGCCCATGCCCTCTGTCTTGGGTCATAAATCAAACTTTTCTATCATCTCTCATGAGAAGCCAAGTATCCACCAAAGCTAAGTAGAGAAGAAGCTTAGAGTATTGGACCTCCCAGGGAGTACTGCTGTGTTAACAGGACAAGAAAACTAAATACGTAACCTTAAGCTTTGGGTAGAGGAAGGACTTAGCGGAGGCAACATGATGTCCTGGCTTTTTGGAAGCCACCTCATTGGGAGGATTCCCTTATTACTAGGAAGGGGGACAGGATGCATGATGCTTCATGCTGAAGTCAGACTTCCATTAATCATAACCTTCCGAAACACAGGGCTGGAGTTGGAAGCAGAGACCGATCACATAGGGCCTTGAAAGCCATTTCTAGAAGCTGGACTTTGAGAGAGTCATGGAAGGCTTTCAGGCATAGAAAAGATATGCTCAGATTTGAGTGTGGGAGATGGCTCTTCCTGCAAAGAATGGATTGAAAAGGGGTTGGGTGGGGTCAGAGACAGTGAACAATTGGAAACCAGTTTGAGGAACAGGTGAGAGGAATTCAACAGTAGATTGATTTAGGGCATTGGCAGTGGTAATGCGGAGAAGGAAACTGACTCTAAAGATGTTTAATGTGGTGCGAGAAGGAGAAAGAACACCCATATATAACACTTATTATGTACTAGGCACAATCCCAGGCACTGGACTTTGAAAACTTACAATGACAACCTTATGAGGTCCGTACTATTTTTTAAAATTATTATTTTAAAGACAATAAAGTCGAGGTCTTGCTACATTGGCCAGGCTGTTCTCGAACTCCTGGGCTCAAGCGATCCTCCCACCTCAGTTTCCCAAAGTGCTGGGGATTACAGGCATGAGCCACTGTGCCCGGCCCAGTCTGAACTATTGTAATTCTCATTTTACAGATGAGGAAACTGAGATGCAGAGGAGCTAAATAACATGCCCAAATAGTTTCTGATTGAGTGAAGGTATGAGAGAGAGGGAGGACAGAGTCAGAAAGGGCGCTTTGGTTTCCTACATCAGTACTGGGTGGATATGGTACTATTTCTTGAGATTGGGAATTGGGGAGGAGAAATACAGTCTTCGGATAGAGAGATAATGAGTTCTCCCTTGGACTTGCTGGTTCTGGAGGTAGAAATATCCATCATAAATCCTTAATGTTCTCTTTTAAAGAAGCCAGTATAATGCAATTTAAACATTTTTATCAGAGACAGTTATGATGAAAAAATATTCAGGTGTTTGGAGGGGGTGAGCTTCAGTGATGTGGAGTTACCAGTATAGATTATTTTTAGGGCTCTGGGACTTGGCTGAGCTTGGGGATTTTTATTCCTGAATCATGAAAGAAAAAGCCTTTGTCTTTTCATGAGTAACCACCACCTCAGAGCATTTAATTGTCTTGTTTTGCATGTAAAGCCACTTCTTTGGAAAAAGGATTCTTCACCCAAGAGATCAGAATGATTCAAGTAAATATGTGTTTAGACAGTTTCTAAAAATCTGTAGTTTAACCCAAGAGACCAGAAAGGTTCCTGTCTCCTGGTAAACAACAATTAAATGGTATATTAAAATGTATATTATGTATCTGATTGGTCCACAGGGTAATTATGCATTTTAGGAATATTTTTAAGCATGTGTTCTATATCCCTCAGCACTGTTTCAATCCATCAAGTAATTGAATACTTAGAACATGTGTTCTGCATAGTAAGAGTCATTTTATAAATTTCCATTAAAGGGAGCAAACTAAAAGGCATCAGCTGCAGCCCATTTTTCAGAAGTGTTTATGCTGACCAAATGTAGACAAAGGAAAACAAAACCATAGAGATAAATTGTCCACCACGGAGTCTCCCTCCCTGGCTTGGTAATAGCTGAGGGGTGATCCCAGACTGTGAAGAGCAAACTTTGGGGGTTTCTTGGGCACCTCCTTTAGTTAGGCTACAAGATGTGTAGTGGTGGAGGGGAGGGGGTCATAGCATAGGTGCAGGTTATAGCCCCAAGGGAAAAGTTCACACTTCCCTGAAGAGAATGAAAAGCAGGTGTTCTCTTGGCTGGTCGGCAACTGAAAAGGAATGGGCCAAGGTCCAGTTCTCTCTGGTGTGTTGTGTTGGCCAAGAAGTTGGAGCAGAGGTGAGAGGTGAGTTGGGTACTCATGGGGGCCATAACAAAAGGTGGTTCAGGGGCCTGTAATCCCAGCATTTTGGAAGGCCAAGGCAGGTGGATCACTTGAGGTCAGGAGTTTGAAACCAGCGTGGCCAACATTAGCTGGATGTGGTGGCACGTGCCTGTAATCCCAGCTACTTAGGAGGCTGAGGCAGGAGAATTGCTTGAACCTGGGAGGCAGAGTTTGCAGTGAGCTGAAATTGCACCACTGCACTACAGCCTGAGCAACAAAGCAAGACTACATCTCAAAAATAAAATTAAATTAAATTAAAAAATGGAGGGGCAGGATCTTCCTAACAAAATTCAGAGGGCATGTAGCTATGGCCCTGAGGCCAAGGGTCTCTCCTGGCTCCCTCTGTGCACTAACAACACCTGCCAAGGCCTATGAGCTCTCTTGGCCTCACGTTGTTCTGAAGGAGGCAGCAACATACAAGGCACTCTATTTTCCCTAAATGTCAGCCTATCCTCAGTATTCATAAAGTGCTATTTGTATGTTAATTCTTTCAGGCTGTAAGAAAACAAGGATTAACTGAGCATGCCATTTTCCTAGTCTGAGAGTCTCTCTGAGGCCTTGGCCATTAAGTAGAAGGAACTAAGGCTTCTTCTAGGCCAGGCACGGTGGCTCACACCTGTAATCCCAGCACTTTGGGAGGCAGAGGCTGGCGGATCACCTGAGGTCAGGAGTTCGAGACCAGACTGACCAACATGGTGAAACCCCGCCTCTACTAAAAACACAAAAATAAGCCAGGTGTGGTGGCTTGCGCCTGTAATCCCAGCTACTCAGGAGGCTGAGGCAGGAGGATTACTTGAACCCTGGAGGTGGAGGTTGCAGTGAGCCAAGATCATGCCACTACACGCCAGCCTGGGCAACAGAGCGAGACTCCATCTCAAAAACAAAAACAAAACAAACAAACAAACAAAAAAAGCTTCTTCTAAACTAAATGGACTTGGTGGAAAAGGGAGGTTTGGAGCATTCTGAGCCAGAGTGGTAGCCACTGTATCTTAAAGGTCAGAAGAGCCACACAGGAGAGAAAAGGAGCTTAAGAACTTCAGATCTCACTCAGAAGAACTGTGGAGTAGGCAAGTGAAAAAACAAAGTGATTCACCGAAGATTAAGTACAGCAGGCAAACATGAGAGAGAAGAAAAAGAAAAGTCAGCAAACAGGAAAGTGATTAATAGGGAGGAGCTGAGAGGAAGTAATAACTGGATGGGAATTTTTGAAAAAGAGAGGAAAGGGCTGGGCGCAGTGGCTCACGCCTGTAATCTCAGCACTTTGGGAGGCCGAGGTGGGTGGATCACCTGAGGTCGGCAGTTCGAGACCAGCCTGACCAACAAGGGGAAACTCCTTCTCTATTAAAAATACGGGCCGGGCGCCGTGGCTCAAGCCTGTAATCCCAGCACTTTGGGAAGCCGAGGCGGGCAGATCACGAGGTCAGGAGATCGAGACCATCCTGGCTAACACGGTGAAACCCCATCTCTACTAAAAAATACAAAAAAAAAAAAAAAAAAAAAAAAACTAGCCTGGCGAGGTGGCGGGCGCCTGTAGTCCCAGCTACTCGGGAGGCGGAGGCAGGAGAATGGCGTAAACCCAGGAGGCGGAGCTTGCAGTGAGCCGAGATCGCGCCACTGCACTCCAGCCTGGGTGACAGAGTGAGACTCCGTCTCAAAAAATAAAAAGTAAATAAATAAATAAATACAAAATTAGTCAGGCATGGTGGTGCATGCCTGTAATCCCAGCTACTCGGAATGCTGAGGCAGGAGAATCGCTTGAATCCAGGAGGCAAAGGCTGTGGTGAGCCAAGATCACGCCATTGCACTCCAGCCTGGGCAACAAGAGCAAAACTCCATCTAAAAAAAAAAAGAAAAGAAAGAAAAAAAAAAGAAAAAGGAAAGGAAAAGTAAAACTTTCAGAGGAAAAGGCAACCAATGTCAAAGTATGGGCTTTCATGGGATTAATCAATGATTTCCTCGCTGCAGACCATTTTTCCTCCTTATATAAAGAGGAGAATTCACTCTCCCAGAAAAGATGGCAGCACCCCTCTTGTTTCATCTGTGGTATTAGGACAGCTCACAGCGCTGGCTCCTATCTGGAAACTGGAGAATTCTTTTGACATTATTTTTGGACACAGTCCTAATCAGTTTTAAAGTATGACACGGAAGCATTCTTCCAATGTTTAATGTCTAAAGTCAGTGATGCTGCTGGACGAGGAAGGAAATAAGTTGTGCGAAATACCTGAGTGGGTCTTGGCACAGTCTTGTGGCCTTAAGAAATGACTGTGACCTCAGAATCTATATCAGATGAGTCTGCCAAGTGAGCTTTAGAATGGGTCACATATTTATTACCAGCAATGCTGTGGCTGCACTGGATGAGGGCTGCCCAACTTCATTCTCAAATCGTCATCATTTAATGAACACATCCTGTGTATAAGCATTGCCATGGATACTTGCATTTACCATGCCTGATTTTGACAACCACCTTGCAAGGCAGGGTCATATCTGTTTCATTTCACAAAGCGGGAAATCTGGCAAGATCGTGGCCTCAGGAATACCTTTACACTTCAGTGCTGCCTGCATAGCCACCTAGGAGTGGTATCCTTGCTGAAATCTTTTGTTGTTATTTTTTTTTTCACAAGTAAATCAAACAAGCCACTTGCTGAACTGTTTTATGTGTTCAGTCTTTACAGGACACCAGCTTGTCTTCAATCCAGACTCTATTTCTCTCAGGGTTAGCAAGTCATGGGTTAATAGGAGAAAAAAAGAGCACTGAAGGGTCAGGTCCAGGACTGTGGACAGATGGTTCAATCACCAACATCCACTTGGTCACCTGCAACACATCTGACACCTGCTAGGTGTGTTTTAAGGGACGTGAGGGAATTTGTATGACCAAGGGGCTTATGGCTGTATTCAGAAAAGAGTCAGTCAACGGAAAAATCAGTCAGTGGATCAACAGCTGTTTATTGAGCATTTGTTCAACTATGTGCTGGTTCAGGCCTGTTCTAGCCTCTGAGATACAGCTGTGAACAAAACAGACAAAAATCTCTGCCCTCAGGGAGTTTATAGTCTCATAGGACAGAGAGAATATCACTAAAATATACAGCATGTTAGTGATAGGGTAAAGAGAAATGTAAAGACAGAAAGGAGAATAGGAATGGAGGGTATCCACATGTAAACTGTGATGTAGTAACATATCTGCTTCTTTACTAAAACATCAATTAACAAGATCTAATGGTGGGTCTAATAACTACAGTCTTTGAAATCCCCTCCTTTTACTTCTCTGACACCACTCACTACTGGTTCTCCTAAGTAATGGACTTTCTTTTTTCACCTCTGAGAGACTTTGAGCTCTCTTTATGAAGTTATTCTGAACTGCACTGGTTATCCCCTACCACTCTTCATCCATTTGAAAAATATAAAGACCTTTACTTGATACAGGGCCACATACAGAGCTTCTCTAACTGGAGTCTCCATGTAACTCCAGAGGCTGTTCTGCTGGGTGCTAAGAGCTGAGGAGGGAAGTCCAACTTAGGAGGTCTTAGAAGCCTTCCCAGTTTACCCTCTCTACTGTAAGTCTTCCCTCCTGTATTATTGCTCAAGTTGCAATAATAACATTCTGTAAACTGGGTGGCTTACGTAACATTCTAGAATAGGAAGTCTGAGATCAGGGTGCCAGCATGGCCAGTTTGGGGTGAGGCCTCTTTCAGGCTGGTAGGCATGCGCACACATGACCCCTTCTTTGTGCCTGCTTGGAGAGAGAGAGAGAGAGAGAGAGAGCGCGCGAGCTCTGGTGTCATTTTATAAAGGCACATATCCCATCCTTAGGGCTCCACGGTCACTGCCTAACTCTGGCCACAGTCTCGCCATTTCCATTTTCCCTTGCTCCTCATCATCCATCTTAATGCTGTTGCTCTTGGTTTCACATGGTTTTAGTCCATGCCATATGATTACTCACATTTGTTCAAATCCAGTGTCTTTTGTGTGCTCATGACACATTTCCAAATTCCTGAAAATCTGGTTGTGCACTGGAAGAGACCGAAAGATTCAAAACAGGACTAAATAAGTGAGAAGTAATTACAAAGCAACGTCTCACATTAACTGTAAAAGTATCTACAGTTTTCTCGGGGGTATCACAAGCTTATTTCCCTGGCCATACATTTACATGCATCTACCCATCTTCTAGTATTAGGTGTAACTCCTTTAGTATTTAATGTATCGACAGCAAACTGTACACAGCTCTACACCCAGTGGCACTGCCCCCTGGCTAACATCATTGTAGTGATTGTATGTTAACTTGCAGTAAAAACACATTTCACAGATTATTCGAAATTTGTTTGCCCACCTGTTTAGGATTTGCAGGCCACCACTTGCCCATCGCTATACTAGTCTATTGACTGTCTGTCTTCCCATGCTCAATGTGAACTAAACAGGAGAGCCATGGTTGACATACATGGGTGCCCCGTTTCCTCTATTGAATTTGTATCTGTGTATAAAGTGAGAATATGTAATTCTCTGTAGATGCAGACAGGGTTTTGGCTTCTTCTATTTATCTTTTTACAAATTGAAGGTTTGTGGCAACCTTGCCTTGAGCAAGTCTGTCAGTGCCATTTTCCCAACAGTGTGTGCTCCCTTTGTGTCTTTGTGTCACATATTGGTAATTCTCACAGTATTTCAAAAGTTTTATAGTTATTCTATTTGTTATAGTGATCTACCCCACTTAACAGCCATTCCCCTGTCTCTCTCTCTCTCTCTCTCCCCCCTCCCCTGCTTGGGTCTCCCTATTTCCTGAGACACAATAATATTAAAATTAGGTCAATTAGTAACCCCACAAATGCCTCAAAGTGTTCAAGTGAAAGAAAGAGTCACATATCTCTCCCTTTAAATAAAAAGCTAAAAATGAATAAGCTTAGTCAGGAAGGTACGTCAAAAGCCAAGATATACTGAAAGCAAGGCTTCTTTTGCCAAGTTGTGAATTCAAAGGAAAAGTTATTGAAGAAATTAGAAGTGCTACTCAAATGAAGACACAAATGATAAGAAAGTGAAACAGATTTATTACTGACATGGAGAACGTTTGAGTGGTCTGGATAGAAGATCAAACCAGCCACAACATTCCCTTAAGCCAAAGCCTAATCCAGAGTAAGGCCCTAACTCTCTTCAATTCTATGAAGGCTGACAGGGGTGAGAAGGCTGCTGAAGAAAACTTTGAAGCTAGCAGAGATTGTTTCATGAAATTTAAGGAAAGAAGTCATCTCCATAATATAAAAGTGCAAGGTGAAGCAGCAAGTGCTGATGGAGAAGCTGCAGTGAGTTATCCAGATCTAGCTCAGATCATTGATAAAAATGTCTATACTAAACAACAGATTTTCCATGTAGACAAAACAGCCTTCTATTGGAAGAAGATGTCATCTGGGGCTTTCATAGCTAGAGAAAAGCCAATGCCTGTCTTCAAAGCTTCAAAGGACAAGCTGACTCTGGCTAGGGGCTAATGCAGCTGATGACTTTAAGTCAGAGCAAATGCTCACTTGTCATTCTGAAAATCCTAGGGCTCTTAAGAATGATGCCAAATCTACTCTGCCTGTGCTCTATAAGTGGAAAAACAAAGCCTAGAGGACAGCACATCTGTTTACAGCATGGTTTACTGAATATTTTAAGCCCACTATTGAGACCTACTGCTCAGAGAAAGAGAAAAAAACAAAAAAACAAAAAAACAAGATTTCTGCTCATTTACAATGTACCTGGTCACTTAAGAGCTCCAATGGAGATGTACAAGAGATTAATGTTGTTTTCATGCTCACTAAAACAACCTCCATCTTCAGCCCATGGAGCCAGGAGTAATCCTGACTTTCAAGTCTTTCTTTTTCTTTTTTTTTTTTCAGACCAAGTCTCACCCTGTCACCCAGGCTGGAGTGCAGTGGTGCAATCATGGCTCACTGCAGCATCAACCTCCTGGGCCTAAGCCATTCTCCTACCTCAGCTTCCTGAGTAGCTGGGATCACAGGCATGTGTCACTACATTGCTCTAATTTTTAATTTTTTGTAGAGACAGGGTCTCCCTATGTTGCCCAGGCTGGTCTTAAATTCCTAGGCTCAAGTAATCCTTCTGCTTCCTCCTAAAGGCTGGGATTATAGTCACCAGCCACCATGCCTGGCCTGACTTTCAAGTCTTAATATTAAAAAAAATACATTTCATAAGGCTATAGCTGCCATCGATAGTGATTCCTCTGATGGATCTGAGCAATGTAAATTGAAAACCTTCTGGAAAGGATTAGCCATTCAAGATGCCATTAAGAACATTCATGATACATGGGAGGAGGCCAAAATATCAACATTAACGGGAGTTTGAAAGAAGATGATTTCAGCCTTCATGGCTGAATTTGAGGAGTTGAAGACTTCAGTGGAGGAAATAACTGCAGAGGTGATGTAAATAGTAAGAGAACTGGAGCCTGAAGATGTGACTGAATCGCCAAAATCTCACGATAAAACTTGAATGAATGCTTCTTACAGATAAGCAAAGAAAGTGGTTTCTTGAGATAGAATCTACTCTTGGTGAAGATGCTGTGAATATTGTTGAAATGATAACAAAGGATTTAGAATATTACATCAACTTAGTTGATAAAGCAGCGGCAGGGTTTGAGACAACTGGCGGCAATTTTTAAAGGGGTAAATGCTCTCAAACAGTATCGCTTGCTATCGAGAAACCTTCCCTGAAAGTGAGAGTCAATCAATGTAGCAAACTCATTGTTCTCTTATTTTAAGAAATTGCCACAATCATCCCAACCTTCAGCAATTACCACCCTGATCAGTCAGCAGCCATCAATATCAAGTCAGCATCCTCCACCAGCAAAAAAGATTGTGATTCAGTGAAGGCGCAGATGATCATAGCGTTTTTTTAAGCAATAAAGTATTTTTAAATTATGGTGTGCACATTGTTTTTTAGACATATGTTATTGCACTCTTAATAGATCAAGCATAGTGTAAATATAACTTTTATATGCACTGGGAAACCCCCCAAAATTAGTATGACTCGCTTTATTGCAGTGGTCTGGAACCAGACCTGCTATATCTCTGAGGTATGCCGTATTTCTACCTGTAAGGTAAAGCTGGGGGTTTCTAGCTGTGTGAATAGGAAAGGGTGGATAAAGCATACTGAGAATGATCCAAAGTGTCCTGGGCAAAAACAGGAACTGTACCAAGGACAGGCACAACTGATTGGCACCCATGGCCATACACAGTAGTCAGAGCAAAAGAAGATTAAAAGCCAAGATCAGTCATGAGTCCGGAAGAGCTCCCTGCTCAGGCCCCGCCCACGGGCTGTCGCCTAGAAAATCCGTCCTCCAGTGATCCTCTGTAATGAAATGGTACCAAAACATAAGGCAAGAAATAGTCAACTGAGCAAGACACTCTGCGGCCAAGACATGAGGGACATCAGAGCAGAGTGAGAAGGTGTCTGAGCAGTTCAAGGTGGAGACGGGTAACAGGCAAAGTAGAGGTGGACAGGGTTGTTGTGTTGTATACAGTTTAGATCACTGAGAACAGCTGACTGCTGGTTAAGAATTCCCAGAATGGAAGGATTATACAAGGGTTATTAAGTGGAAAGAAAGCAAAAGTAGTTACAGCTACATGGGCTCTGACTTGTAAGTAAGGATGATGTGGAGAGCTGGGTTTCTGCGCTGCTCCAGATGAGGATCTTGGGAGTCTGAGGCTAGTAAACAGATGCCACTATATCCTAGGTTTAGCCCACATCACCAATATTTTGTTATTCAAATGTATTAACATTTCAGTAATAGTATATACAATCTCCAGCCTCCCCTGCCCCTTCCCACTTCTCATTTACCTACAGTTTTACATCTTAGAAGGTCATTCACTAAGAAAAGTGGGCCAAGAGTGGGTGAAACCTAAAATAGCTAATTTTTCTACTACTCATGTCAACTCTGGTTTAAAGATTTTTTCCTCCCTGGGGAGGAGATTAAAATCACAATAACAGCAAAAATGAGAACTCAATTTTCTGTGGATTTCAATTAACATTATCTATGAAAGTACCATCCCCCACTACCACTAATTACCAAGAATTTACTATAGTAGGATGAGAATATTGAGACACAATTACAGATATAAGTATAGACACATGTGCACACATTTCAAATCTAATACTGAGAAGAGGTCATTAGAAATAGAAAGGTTTTGGGGGCTCATTTTTAGGATTTTTAAAAAAATTAAATAGAAAGATTTATTGATATCAGATAACTGAGTTATTTTACTATGGGAAAAACGTAAAATTTTACATATTGAAATCCATAAATGCTCAAGAAACCTAAATAAAAATTATGTACCAAAAGCTAAAATATAAGTTATTTTTAATAATACACAGACAGGTGGATAGATTAGAGTAGAAACCAAAAGTGGGAGACTTAGCTAGCTATTTACATTATCTATTTAAATTAAAAGAGAGATTTCACTCACTCATTACTAATTATGCAGTGTAGACAGTCAATGTAGGTAACTTAGGCCAAAATACCCATATTGTGACCCAGCCTTTCTAAATTATTGGTCTTCATCAAGCCAAAGTTACTAATCTCCTCTTGTGTTATACTGGTCACAGGAAAAAATAAATTCAATTTCAAAACCAGGTCACCACGTCAACAGTTTTGAAATCAATTTTTATAACTTAATGGCTGATTTCCTCACAGTTCACCAAAACATCAGCTCTTGACCTATTTATTTCTTTCATTTAGATACAATAAAAGACTAGAGGTCATCTTTAACCTAGTCTACCCTTTTAAGTGAGTTAAATGAGAGCTTTTTAACAAACCTTTGATTATTTCACATGAATATCCACAGTTCAGAGACATAGTTCTATTTGAACACCATTCATTAATTTTTTATATAAATCATAGACATTTAGAGTTCAAGGTATCTTAGAAATAAACTAGTCTGTGTCAATCAGGATTTTGCAAGTGACAGAAAACGAACTTGATTGAGCTTAGGCAAAAGGAGTGAATCAATTGGAAGGACATCTGAGTGTCTCACTTAACTGCAGGCAAGGCAAGGGTACAAGTGGGTCTCAGAAACACCTGATACCAGTGCCATCAGAAGGACCTATCTCTTGTCTCTGCTTTTCACTGCATGTTTGCTTCTTAAACTTCACAGGGTGAAAACAGGGCTGCCAAATGGTCCTGAGCCCCACTCTACCTACTTTTACAGACTCACCACAGCAGAGGTGCTGATTTTACTCAGTACCAGTTCAAAACAAAACAAAACAAAATCCCAGGGAAGGCCTCTGATTGGCCCAGCTTGTGTCAGGTGCCCACTCATGGACCAATCAACTGTGGCCAGGGGGATGGAGTCATGTAAGAAAACGATAATTCCAATAGCTGGGGGCTGGAGAGAAACAGTTTCCAAAGAAGGGAAGGATGGGAAGATCCATCCCAACCCCAGAGTTCATCCTAATTCATTTTACAAATGTGGAAATTGAAGCTCAAAGAAGTTAAGTGACTTACTCAAGGGTACAACCTGTACTTAAACTCAACTCTTCTAGCACTTTAGTCCAATGCTTGGTTTACCCACCCACACTGCTGTTCATTCTGTGGAATTTGCATTGCAGAGTCTTCAGCACAGAAAAGACAGGGGCTAGGGTGGAGTGGGTGGGGAGGAATTAGGGTCTTACACTACACTTAAACTTCTACCCAGGCTTTTGTTGGAGTTCCAACTCCACCGGTCTGTTATCTGGTTTTGCTTTGTTTTCTTACTAGGGGAATGGACACCCTAAGTGGGACTCTCCCTGTTGCCCTCCTACCCTGTCAGTTCCAGGGGGCTCAGCCTGTTCATGCTGAATAATTATCATAAGAACACCTTACACTGAGATAGGACTTACAATGTGCCCAAGATGGTCCTTTGTGAGCCTTCCCTCATTTAGCCCTTACAGCAGCCCTATGAGGGAGGTATCAGTGGCATTTTTATCTCCATTTTGCAGATAAGAAAACTGATGCGCAGAGAGGTTAATGAACTTGTCTAAGGTCACAGAGTGGGGAAGGGATGGAGGCAGGGTGTGAATGCAGGCAGGCTGGCTCCAGAGTCCTTGTTAAGTACTGCAGTTCTACTGTTCTTTTCTAGAAAAACACCTCCAGCCTGTGGCTGCCTGCACTCAACCTGGTAGGGTCTGGGACTCCTCCGATGTCTGCTGACCTAAGTGTTGGCTCATCTCTGGGACTGTTGCCAACCTGTCTCTGATCAAAGCTCTTCCCACTACAACTGTACTGCTCCCCACCCTGATCTTTTGCCACCGCTGCCCAAGCTGCGGCGTCTTGCTCGGGGCCTGCCTCATCACTGCTGACAGCTGCTGCTGCTGCTGCTGCAACTGATCCTGGTAATGGATCTGCTCTCTTGCTGCTGGAAAAAGCCAACTCTCCTGCTCTGTGTGGATAAAGGCTTTGCTCCCCAAACTTGATAGCACAGCTTAGGACAGGTTAGGGTCCTCTCAGAAATCCTTGCTCTTTCAGGTTTACAGGTTCTCCTTAAAAGGACCTGAATCAAGTTCCAAAGGAAAAAGGTGATTGTCATAGTGCTCTCTTGGCAGAATTGTAGACCTCTGTAAACACAGACCTGGGCCCCTAAGTGATAAATAAGGAGAGTTACTGCAACTGTCCCTCACTAGAGGATGAGTTTTCAGGTCCTCGTGTTTGGGAATGGCCTTTATCTCCTCCTTATTCAGAGGGGTTCATATTACAGGCTTTGGAGCTAGACAAGGGTTTGAGTCCTGGTCTACTGCTCATTAGCCTTGTGACCAAAGGCAAATAAACCCTTAATCACTACTCTGTGCTTTGGTTTTCCCATGTGTAAAATAAGAGCATATCTCAAAGTCCTCTTGTTACTAAATGAGATACTGAGATTAAAGCACATAGATTAAGTGAGATACTGTGTTAAATCACATAGCAGAGTACCTAGCATAAAATAAATTTACCTAGCATAAAATAAATTTCAATACTGATACAATATGATTATTATTTTAGAGTCTTAACCCTGCTGGCTAGAACCTGGCCTTTGGACACCCAAATATTTACAATGTTTTGAAGGGTGTGAAGCTGGCATGTGGGACTAGGATTGCTCATGACCTATAGCTTGTTCTTGATCCCCCTTCAATCTAGGTCCTGGCTGGCAGAAAGCAGGTTTGGTAACTCAGGCAGGCAGAAGTGGTGGCAGGATGGAGGAAGGGCCCCTGATCCACAGCTGGTGCCCACAAAGACAAACCTGTCAGTTACCCTGCACTCCTCTCTCCTCAACTGGACCACTCTTCCTCATCTCTGCATGTTGTCATTGCTGCCATTGGTTGTTGGTTTTTCTGTCATGGCTGTACCACATTCATTTCTATCTGGTATCGCTTGCAGAGAAACGTGATCTGTGCTATGTCCAGGCCCTGCCCAACCTGAGGGTCAGCCCTGGCAAAGAGAACTGCCTCCTAGATATTTATCATAATTGCACAACCCCCACTCTTACCTCGCCCCCTCACCCCAGGACCACTCACACCCATTCTTACCTCCAAATATTTTAGCCACAAAAGCCATGCTTTTTGTTAAAATGTTAACCATTCTTTTGCCTGATTTTTTTCTCGGGTCCCATGACCAGGAGCTATTTCTGATTTGCTTGGTTGATAAAGGGTTGTACTTTGTACTCTAAACCACACTCAGTGGAAACAGCAAAGTGGCCAGACATTCCGCAGATGAGGACAAATGCAAAAAATGAGATCAAGGAGATGGCACTTCATGGGTGAATGAAATACGCCAGTCTCCTTACTTCACATACTATATAATCAAAATTTTGCTTTAAGATAAGTGGAGGGTGGCATGCTGGCTCACACCTGTAATCACAGCACTTTTGGGAGGTCAAGTTGGGAAGATCCCTCGAGGCCAGGTGTTGGAGACCAGCCTGAGCAACATAGTGAGATCCCATCTCTAAATAATAATAATAAGCAGATGTTGTAAAATCCCTATGTGGAGACCTAATTTGAAAATACTTCCCCCACCGCCATGCATTTCCTGCATGCCTGTTTATTGTAAGAAAGCACCCAAGCACCCCAGACATTACAGAGGTTTGTGATTTATTCAGCTAAGATGGTTTGGACCATAAATAAATATAAAACCCCAGTATCCCTGGCTCCCTGAAAGTGGAACTACAACACTTTATTTCCCTCAGATAAAATGCAATGAAATTCTCTTGTCCCCGCCACCCCCAGGGACGCTGGAGACAGAACTTATGGCAGTAGGAAGAAAAAATCATGCAAATACAGTTACTTGTGACAAAAAAAAAAAAAAAAAAAGAAAATTAATTGGAGAAGATAGATTATGAGAGGGATGGAAATAAAACCAGCACTTTGAAAAGAGCAGAAGAACCCAAAGAAAGCGCCAATCAAAAGGGAGAAAGACTTGCAGCACCAAAAAAAAAAAAAAAAAAACAGGTGCAAACTGGGGCAAATGTATGTGTGTAGGGAGAAGGGAGGGAGAGAGGGAGGGATACCTGGACAGGGTCAAGCTGGAAGAATAAGCAGCGTAAGACAGGAATCGGGGTGGGGGAATCCCAGATCAATCTGTTTACAAAAAGGCAGGCTTATGGAAATTCCAAAAGTGACTTTAGAGATACAGATCCAAAATAGAAAAGGACCCAAATACACACATGTCTGTGTGTATTTTAACCAACTGCTGATGTTCTATCTAGACTAGAGGAAATTCTCCCCGGCCTTGAACAGACGCTGTGAGATTTTAAATTTCAAGAGACCTAAATTATCTTCCACGTAGCCTCTTACTGCGCCCCCGCGGCCCGTTCGCCCCAGGCCAAGCCCTTGGGCGTGGCTGGGACACAGCGGGAACGCGCGGTGCGCTGGGGCTGCCCCCTCGCAACTCCCTCGCATTGTCTGCCCGCCTCCCAGTGTCTCCGCTTCCCAGGCACGCTCGGGTTATTGTTCTCCCTTCGCGGGCAGGGAGGAGGGTGGGACCGGACGGGGGAGGTAGCCGGGGGATGCGGGAGGCGGCGATCGGCTGCCACCCGAGCAAGGGCACCTCGGTCCTTCGCGCCCCGCCTGCCCTTTGCTGAAGACCGTGCGCCCGGGAGTGGGTCTAACGCAACCCTGGGCTCGGGCCGCTGCCTGCCGGTCTCCAGCTCCTGGGAGGGAGCTGGGCGCGGGCCAGAGCGAGGAGCGGGAAGCCGGGCGGGCGTCCCGGTGCCGCGCAGTGGCTCTCGCGGGCTGCCTGGGTGCTTTCGGCTCGGGGGAGGGACGCTATGACGCACCCTGTCGGTATTAGAACACTTCACCTTCTATTTATAGACACTCCTCCGACCGCAGACCTAGCTCGCCCTCCCTCTCCTTGCCTTCATCGTGAATGAAAAATCCTACCTAGAATGGGAGATGCTAATACACAATGATCGGGAAGAATTCAATTTTGTGTATCCCTTTGTAATTCCAACTATTAATTGCAGGTCTAATAATCTCTCCTTGGGCCAAAGAATTCCCCAATTTTCTAAAGCTTTAAACCCTACACGACTTTATTTTACATCCCTTCTAAATATGTCAAATTCGTCTCTTGTGAGTTCATGAAATATTCGCCAAGTTTGCTCAAGCTGATTAAGACGTAAACCCATCGAATTCAGGCAAGGATTGCTTCTAGCTGGCTTTCTGTATCTGCGGAACCCTAGCAATTCGAAACGTAGAATTTATTCGGGAAGAGAGAGCATGTAAAGAAAAAATATTGCCCATTTCAAACAAAAGCAAAGTTTGTCTTAGTGTTGTTGTTGTTGTTTAATTGTGGCTTTCGGATACTGACTTTGTACTTTTAGCTGTACACAAACCGTGTAATTATAGGTGATTAAACGTAATTCTTACCTAGTCACGTTAACATTTGCATTAATTAAAACGGGGAATTTTTTTAAGGGCCATTTATTTCTTATAATTTGGTTGGTCTGCTGCAGTCAGCACTGAAGAGGAAGCCTGATTATCTTTCATCTTGGTTTGTAGTCAGTTTCACTTTCTAAAGTCCACATACTCCAGAGTCGACTGCCTTTTAGATTTATTAAGAAAAAGGATTGGATATATATACATAGATACAGGTTTGTTTTTAAAAGCCTAGCTAAACCATGGCTTGGTTACCATGCCAATTATTCTATAACCACAAAATTAAGTAGAGTAGCATACAATGTACTGTTCTTGCTAATACCTAGTCTATGAAGTGGGGGGTCTCTGTAAAAACAGCATTATTACGTGGTTTTGCTGAGGACAGTACTGTGCGCTGTATGAGTCCTTAAAGAATAACCACAATAGCAATTGTTACAGTGCGTTATAAAACACCCATTTGATGGTAGGACCTCATGAAAGACAATTTGGCAATTGCACTTACCCTTGGATCCAGTCATTTCATTTCTAGAATTTCATGCTACAGATGCAGTACCCACATGTGAAATCATTGGTTGTTGCAATGTGGGTACTAGCAAAAGGTCAGCAACAATATTAATGTCCCACAATCATGGTACATCTATATAATGAACTGTCATGTGGCCTTGAAGAAGATTAAAACAATCCCTTTTTGTACTGATAGGGAAGTGTCTCCAAGATATTGTTAACTGAAAAAAGAAAGGTGCAGAAACAATATAAACTGCTATGATTTACATGAGAAAAATAAATATACATGGTATATATGAACTTGTATATATATTCAAATTATATATATGAAACCTGTAACAATGTTTGCCTTCTGGGAGGTAACTGAGAGGCTAGGATGGGAGAGAAAATTATTTTCCATGATCTATCCTTTTGTATCTTGGAATTGAGTATGTATCATCTATTAATTTTTTTTTAATTAGAAATACTCTTAATGTTTTTTCTAAATTTAGGCACATATGGCAGATCTCTCTTTAATTTATAGTTGAGTTAATCTTTGGAGGGAAATCTTCAGTTTCTTCTTTTGCTTGTCTGTGGAGGCCTGAGGGTACATACTGAACACTCAATATTTGTAGAAGTTCTGTTTTGGGATTATTATTTTAGAGAAGTTTACTGGGAAACAAACAAAGCTAATCTTTCATCCTTAGCATGCTTTTTAAAATTTTTTTATGGGTACACAGTAGGTGTATATATTTATGGAGTACATGAAATATTTTGATACAGGCATACAATACATACTAATCACAACAGGGTAAATAGGGTATGCCTCAAGCACTTAACTTTCTTTAGTTTATACTAAAAGAAACATTCCAATTATACTCTTTTAGTTATTTTTAAATGTGCAGTGAATTATTGTTGACTGTAATCACCCTGTTGTGCTATCAAATACCAAATCTTATTCATTCTAACTCTAGCTTTGTACCCATTAGCCATCCCCACTTCCCCCATCCTTGACTACCTTTCCCAGCCTCTGGTAACTCTATCTCCATGAGTTCAATTGTTTTAATTTTTAGCTCCCACAAATGAGTGAGAACATGTGAAGTTTGTCTTAGTTTGTCTGGCTTATTTCGCTTAACACAATGTCTTTCAGTTCCATCCATTTTGTTGAAAATGACAGGATCTCATTCTTTTTTATTGCTGAATACTTCTCCATTGTGTATATGTACCACATTCTCTTTATCCATTCATCTGTTAATGGACATTCAGGTTGCTTCCAAATTTTAGCTATTGTGAATAGTGCTGCAATAAACATGGGAGGGCAGATATCTCACTGAGATACTGATTTCCTTTATTTTGGGTATCTAGTAGCGGGATTGCTGGATTATATGGTAGTTCTGTTTTTAGTTTTTTGAGGAACCTTCGTATTGTTCTTTCTCAGCACTCTCAACCTAGCTGGACCTAATCTATGAATCACCATAGAAATCCTTTGCTCAAAGCTTGGTAGACCTGTGTTAACAGCATTTTAAAAAGCATACTGTTGTTCATATTTTTTTCCTCTATTCTTGTGACATGTTATGAATGGAAGTAATGGCAGAGTTAAAGGTCTACTGAGTATCCATTATAAAATAATTATGTAAAAAAATTCATAACATCAATTTTATGTTACACCAGAGTGTAACTTAAAACAAAGACCTGTTTATCAGAATTCACATTTCCTACAATGGCTTTCTGTACTAGCGATCAAGTAGTTAGATTCCAAAATATTCCAGTGAGGTAATGTGTACAGAGTGCTTCTGCCTGTTACAAAAGTGAAAAAACACAGGCATTGAGATAGAAAAAGGGTTGTGCACTACAGGAGTCATGCCAGAAATAAGCCGAATGATTCGTTTTCATTTTCATTGTAGGTGCTTCTTCCATAAGTTTACATAAATTAGTGTTGTTACTCTTCAGTGCAATAGGAAAGGGTACAGGATTGATGCTGCCAGGGTGTCTCCATTCAGAGGACCTAGCACTGATGCCCTGTGATGAAGATTTTGATGAAGACAAAGAGGAAGAAGATGAGGAGGGATATCTTTGAATAAATGGAAATATTTTGAGTGTATGTATATATGAGCTAATGTACACAGAGCACTTTACCAGAGCCTGGCAGAGCTCAAAATAGATTTATTATTGGAATGGGAAGAGATTTACAATAGTCTCTTGGGTCGCAAGTTGTGTTTAGGGTCATAGAGTAGGGCTGCTCACTGCCCATATTCCACTTTCTTAAGAACCACAAAAGCCCTGTGCAAACTTTCCACCAAAGTGGACCACTTTCATGATTAGTACTCTCTCTCTTTGTACGAGCTATACTATTAATAGGGACCTTTTTTTTTTGAAAGCTTTTAAAAACATTAATTCAGGCTACCTTTGCTCTCTACTTCAGTTTAGTTTTGCTCTAAGCAATAATCATGGCTTTGAGGTGTCAGTGATATATATACATATATATATTTAATATAATATATAGCATATGCAATATTCATATATTAGAATAAAATATATTCTGTATATTAGAATAAGAAATGTTTGTAAGGCTGCTGAAAGTATCTCATGTAGCATGTCTACCCAGTTGGGATATGGGAAAGGCAAGATCACAATATACCTGTCCTTGAGGATCCTGCAGATGTGCTATAACCTGAAGAGGACTTCATAACATACTTGACAGCTACTCCTCCCCTTCCATATCCTAGATTTGTTTTGGGGTGGCTGTCCTGAAGCTGGTAAAGCATGCTATGTACCTGCTGTTCATGCTACAAGGAAGACACTTGCAGAGCAGAAAGCTTTTCCAGTCCTGGCCACACATGGTTAGGTCTGCTGTGTATCCATGTATGTCTGTGTATCTATATTCTAGTGCATTCCTGAATTGGTGCTGGTCTCAGCTCAGACATAACCTTTCAGACAAATATACTCCAGTCAGCTACTTAAGAGCAACAAGATTAAATTATGTGGGTGGTGAAGAAGTTGGGTGTTTTTCTGGAAGAGCCTCAGTTTCTATAACCTATCTGGGCAAAACCTCAGGATACAGAGACTGATGCTGGGGAAAACCTTTTCTTTTGGAATTGGCCTAAGATATATAGGCCTATATTATATCATGCACACAAAACAGTATATTAACTGAAAGTGTACAGTTTAAAAAATAATCATAAATCGACACTCATGTGTCTTCCACCCAGCTTAAGAAATAGAACATTACTGGCCCCTTAGAAGCCACTGTGAGCCCATTTCTGAACACGTTTGCCTCCCTGGCGCCACCCCAGGAGCTATCATCCTGGATTTCATCTTTCTATGTAGTTTTACAGCCTGCATATATATTACTGAATAACACGGTGTTTAATTTTGTCTGCTTTTGAACTATATATAGATAGAAGCTTTGGTGACTTGCTTTTTTCACTATCTTTTTAAGCCCCATCCAGTCCTTTCCTGCCTCTTTCCACTGCAAACCTCCAGAGTTCCCCTCTTGGATTCTTGTGTTTCTCTCCTGACTAGGCTTTCTGTTGTCAGATTGTTTCCTCCAGAATTCATTGTACAAACCACCACCAAATACTCACCTTAAAAAGCAATGTTGAGTTAAAAATCATTTTCTAGAAGCACATGCAGTATTATGAGAAATTATTACCATATATTGTTACATTTACAAATTTTGTGTAAATACATTTCAAATCACTTATGAAGCAAAATTTTAACAATGACTCTCTCTGAATGGTAGAATTACAGATAGTTTAATTATTTTTTTGGGATTTTCTATATTTTCCAAGGTTTCAATGGATTACATAAGGCCTTGGCAGCAAGGTACAGTAGCTCTTTCCTGCTTTCATTTCCAACGTCTTAGGGGTTTCTAGGGCATGACCTGATGGGTAGATGGGAGTGTTGAACCCAAGATCATGACTCAGAACCCCATTTCTCAGAGATGCATTTGTATCTAGAGTCCCTGGCTTTCTCTCCCACCCTCAGTCCAGGGCATCATTATCTTGTCTGTAGCTGGGTAGCCTGGCTCTTCATTTGTTCTTCCAAACATGGCTAGCATCACAGATGTGCCACCCTTGCAATTGTACAGGGTCTTACACTCAGAAGGGCCCAGGTTTGGTTTAATACTCTGCTGTGCTGTCTTGAAAGTCTTGATTTTACTTTTGAACCTATGATTTGTAGGTGATGTCTGCTGGGACAATGGTGCATGAGCAGAGGAGATATTCATCAGCTGTACATCTACTGTTCCTTGCTGCCCCACGAGCCCAGAATGCTGGTTGTCTCACAATGTTTGGCGGTTCAGTGACATGTGTGTTTCATCTTTGATTGCTAAGTGGGGGTGCTGACAGCCCTGAGAGGTCATGTTTTCCATTCAAACCAGAACTTGTTTGAATGCAGAAAAGAAAAAGGCAATGGCATTCTAAAAAATGTGAATGACCAGGGAAATGGATTATGTATCTTTTCTTACTTGTTATATTTCCCTGTATTAGCTAAATCACATATGCTGAACATGAAGACATAGAAGGAATGGGAAATATTGGGCAATGTATAGTTCTTTTTCCTTTCAGCTGTTCCTTGCTCATCACTAAGCTGAAGATAGAGTGTTGGTAGAATGGTTACATATCAAGGAATAAAAGCAATTGAGCTGGTTGTGCAGTGTTTCCAATGTTCTTGTAAGAACAAAATACATATGCATGTACAAACTATGAAATATGAACTGGATAATTTCAGTGATTCCACATATAAAGTAAATGCTCTTATATTTGCACTTAAAACTGGTAGTGCACAATATAAAAATGAATAAAAGTCAAGCTAATAAATTAAATTTTCCATGTTTTTAACTTAGAATGACATTAAATAAATGAAAAATCCCACACCACAAGTTCAGAGACACACTACAGAAGAAAGGGAACATCTTCATATTCTAGTACCTTAACCGCTCTTTTTATTTCCAAGCTCCACAAATTATACAGCTAGTCCTGCTTCCAAATCTATCATTTATGTTGCATTGAAACTTATGAAAACCCATGCTGCTTCTTTAAAACTATTGTCTCTGTTGTGAGTTCTTAAAGTTCATTTTGAAAACTATACATCAAGAATCAATTCTTTTCTTTGTTTCTAAATCTCTGCTGTGCTACATCTGCACCACAAGAAAATGGACCGGGGTATAGAAAATGCATAAAAGACACATTGGTTAATACCTCAAAACACTACCCCCTATATTAAAAACAAAAACAGAACAAAATCTAGCAACTATAAATTCCTTAAGGCAAGGACATTTTTTCTTCCTCCTGGGTTTACCACAGTGCTTTCCTTGTTTCTTGTAATAAGGTCCTAATAGCTGTCCCTTTCCTCAACAAGTGTTTGTTCAATTAATTTTGTTGTTGTTGTTGTTGTTGTTTGAGACGGAGTCTCGCTCTATCGCCCAGGCTAAAGTGCAGTGGTGCAATCCTGGCTTACTGCAAGCTCCAACTCCCGGGTTCAAGCAATTCTCCTGCCTCAGCTTCCTGTAGCTGGGATTACAGGCGGCCGCCACCAACCAACCCCGGCTAATTTTTTTTTTTTTTTTTTTTTTTTTTAAGAGACAGAGTCTTGCTCTGTCGCTCTGTCTACCAGGCTGGAGTGCAGTGGCGTGATCTCCGCTCACTGCAAGCTCCGCCTCCCGGGTTCACGCCACTCTCCTGCCTCAGCCTCTGGAGTAGCTGGGACTACAGGCGCCCGCCACCACACCCGGCTAATTTTTTGTATTTTTAGTAGAGACGGGGTTTCACCATGTTAGCCAGGATGTTCTCAATCTCCTGACCTCGTGATCCGCCCGCCTCGGCCCCGCAAAGTGCTGGGATTACAGGTGTGAGCCACTGCGCGCGGTCATGTTTTTTTGTATTTTTAGTAGAGATGGGATTTCACCATATTGGCCAGTCTGGTTTCGAACTCCTGACCTCAAGTGATCCGCCTGCCTCGTGCTCCCAAAGTGCTAGGATTACGGGTGTGAGCCACTGTGACTGGCCTGTTCAATTAAATTTAAAACACTCTTCTTTGTGCTTTTCCAGTTCTCAACCACCACCAGAGGGTCCCTATTGTCTTATCCCATAAATTGAAACTCTTAACCAGGCATCTAATGCTCTATAAACTGGACTCAGTCTATTTTTCCAAATACATCTCCCAAGGCTCCCTGGAACTCAGTAAGTAATTATTTAGCAAATATGGAATGACTGACCAACAGCTCCTAGGAGTTACAGAAACTGCAGTTGGATAAATCATCAGACCTTTTAGGGTTAGGTTTATGAAACAGATGCAAGCTAACATTAAAGCCCCAATATTGGGAGCTAGTGGTGAGTGTTGCAGACCCTAGGTGAGAATAGTAAGAAACGTGATCCCGAGAACAGTCATCCTGGCAACAGTCATCCCGGCAGGATCATATTCTGGCTTCTGCAGGATTCAGGCACCCAGAGCTTGCTAGAGAATTGCCTGCAGCTGCTGCTAGTCCACCAGGAAAGGGTGTGAGCAGCTGGGCCTCACATCAGGGGCCTTCCTGTAGAGCTCCCTACCTGAGCTCAGGCAAGCTCCTGCATATGAGAGTTTGAGGGCCATGAAATCCTAGCCCTTAGTAAGGGTCAGAATTTAGTGTACTAGTAATATAGCCATTAAGAAAAGCTTCTGGCAGAGACTGGCTTTTAAAACAGCATAATTCGAGCATAGGGTATTTTGAGCGTAACTTTGTTGGAAATAATTTTGTTTTTAACATGCCTACTGGAGGGCTCATAACCTAACAGGGCTGGGAGAAACTTCAAGAACCATCTCATCCATTCCTGTTTTCAGCTAGAAAACCCTTAATTTTTTTTTCAGAGAACTACCCATTTATCCCCAGCCTTTTGGTAACTCCATCTGTTCATCAATGCTGATTTCAGGGAGCTATTTCTGATATTTAACCTAAATTTCTTTGGCTAACTCTCTTTTTTCTTCTCAGCTTCTCAACTCTAAATGGCCTTCATGCCTACTGCTTGCTTATTGACACAAAGTTGATATTACAATCACTTATTGTTTTATCCTTATGGTTATTATTAGAACTGATAGCACATTAAGAGTTGTACAAAGATACATAAGCAAATATATGTTTAGATCAGTCTTACAACTTTTAAAAATCCAGGACTGTTTGGGTGATTTTTTTTTTTTAAGAGACAGAGCCTCACTCTGATGCCCAGGCTGGAGCAAAGTGGCACAATCTCGGCTTGCTACAAGCTCCGCCTCCCAGGTTCATACCATTCTCCTGCCTCAGCCTCCCGAGTAACTGGTACTACAGGCGCCCACCATCATGCCTAGCTAATTTTGTTTTTGTATTTTTAGTGGAGACGGGGTTTCACCGTGTTAGCCAGGATGATCTCGATCTCCTGTCCTCGTGATCAGCCCACCTCGGCCTCCCAAAGTGCTGGGATTACAGGCAGGAGCCACCGCACCTGACCAATTTTTGTATTTTTAATGCAGACAGGGTTTCACCATGTTGGCCAGGCTGGTCTCAAACTCCTGACCTCAAGTGATCTGCCCACCTCGGCCTCCCAAAGTGTTAGGATTACAGGCGTGAGCCACCGCGCTCGGCGTGTTTGAATATTTTTAACTTGGAAATGGGGACGTGAGCAGATATGAGTAGCAGAGTAGCAGGACTGTTTTCTATATTTTGGACTGTGGCCCACTCCTCAACAACCATCACTCATCTTGCATCCTGCCTGGGAAGAAAACATATAATCGATAAATGTCTTTTAAACATGCAAAAGGGGAGCAGGAAGGTGATAGTGGATGCTATGAGGGTAGAAACCGTGGGGGCCTGGGGACTACATGAAAATCTGCCTCCACCTCATGTGAGAACTGGAAGAAAATATTTATCAGAAGTGAATTGTAATAATACCTACCCTACCCTTCCCTCAAAGTGTCCCAGCTAACAGCAGAAATGAAAAACACGGAGATGTACCCTGTAAGGAAAGACATTCAAAGGCCTGGGGCTTACCTGATCTTGTTCTGTTTACCTTTTCTAAAAAATTCACAAAACATTTAAAAAATGTATCCATGTTGCAAAATGTACACTTAGTGCATTACTTCCAACAGCTGTATGTTGTTCCATGACATCCATTACCTCGTACTTACCCATTGTGCTGGTGATGTATATGCTAAGGTTGCCTTCAATATCTGGCTAGCTCAAGTGCTGCTGTGATGAACATCTCAATTGTGGTCACTTATGGACTTGTGCAAGAGCTTCTTAAGGGTGCACATTCCCAGGAGTGGAACTGCTGGGTCATCGGGAAAAGTACATTCTACTACATTCTTTATTTCATTAATAGTGCTAGTTAATGCTCCAAAATGATTGTACCAGGACTTAACTCCCCATAGCAAAGCAGGAGGATTCAAATTTCTTCCTATCCTAGGCAACACTTCATATTACTCAGCTTTCACATCTTTGCCTATTGAATAGATGTAAATAAGTGTTTTGGTGTTTTAATGTACAGTTATCTGATTATAAGGGGGGTTGGATATCTCTTCATCTACTTGTTAGTCTCTCAAGGTTCCCTTCTATAAATTTGCCTGTTCATATCCTTTGGCTATTTTTCTATTGTATTTCTTTTTTTTTTCTCAGTTATTTGTGGGAATTCTTAATACCATATATTCTAGATATTAATCTTTTGTTGGTTTCAGCCTTTGAAAATACTTTCCAATCTATCAACTTTCTTTAAACTTGTCTATGATGTTTTTTGTTGAACATAACAGTTTAAAATTTTGATGTCATCAAGTTCATCATTTTTTTGATTTTATAATTTATGCTTTGAGTCCTGTTTAAATGCTTTTCTTCTTTTTTCTCCGCTAAGATTGCAAATCTATTCTTCTGTTTTTAATTTCTATTAGTTTTATAGTTTTACCTTTTACTTTTAGGTTTTTTATTGTTGTTGCTAATGTTGAGCTCACGTTTGCATATGGTATAATATAGGGGTTTAATTTTATAATTTTCTCACAGTGAACCAATTTCCCCAACATTATCTATGAAACCAAATCTCTGTGTTAGATTGGATTATTGTTCCCAATCCTTCTTGTGCTCCTGGCTCTACAATTATACACCTGTGCCCTTTGGCATGAAGTTTTGCAGTACCTTCCACTATTGATGTTCTACTTGGCCATATGACTTGTTTGGCCAATGGAATGTTAGTGGATATGATGAGAGGAGAGGTGTTAAATGTGTTTGAATGATTTGGCTTGACCTCTTGAGCTGCTGGCATTGCCAGAAGGAGACATGTGGTGAAGACTTGAACCTGACCTGCATCCTGGAGCCAAGTCCAGCTGAATTCAGCTGAACCCAACCAAGTCTTAAGGAGCCCAGATGAGATGAGCTGAATCTCAGTTCATATTCAGACCCATAAGGGAGAAAAATAAATGACTGCCATAAGCCACTGATAAGTTGGGATTATCTGTTATATAATATTATTATTGCGGCAAGCAATAGCTGACTAACTCAACATGATTTCCTCATGGATTTGTGGTGTTACCATGATCACATACCAGATTCTCATAGGTAAATGGATTGTTTCTGAGTTCTCTATTCTGTTTCATGGTTCTGTATGTCTGCTACTCTCAAAAATGACCAACTAAGAAAGAAATTTAGTCTTCCATGTGCATTTTAGAGTACGTTTAAATTCCCCAAATCTTGCTACAAGTTTGGTTTGCATTCACATATTTAGAGATAATTGAAATCTTAATAATGTTATATCATCTTATCCATTTGGGTTTCCTTTGAATTCCTTCAATAAATTTAAACATGTTAATTCCTGGATCCTTTATAGTTTTGTTGCTTGTATAAATAGTATCTTTTTTTCTAGTTTGTTAGTGTAAGTGTGAATGAATACTTTCAGTTTCCATGAATTGATTTTCTTTTTCTTTTTTTTTTTTGAGACCAAGTCTTATTCTGTTGCCCAGGCTGGAGTGCAGTGGCGTGATCTCGGCTCACTGCAACCTCTGCCTCCAATCCTTCAAGCAATTCTCTTGCCTCAGCCTCCTGAGTAGCTGGGACTCAGGCATGCATAACCACACCAGGCTAATTTTTGTATTTTTAGTAGACACAGGGTTTTTCAACATGTTGGCCAGGCTGGTCTGTAACTCCTGACCTCAGATGATCCACCTGCCTTAGCATCCCAAAGTGTTACCACTGTGCAGGGCCATGAATTGATTTTCTACTTGGGAATCTTGCTATATCAATTGGGATTAGATTTGGCTACAAGTAATGCAAACACACAAACACAAACTAAAATAAAAGTGTCATGATGAGACAGAGGTTTCTTCAAGAAATTAAAGAAGATTGGTGGGTAGGTACCTCAGGGCTGGTACTGCTATAGCAGGCATCTTCTGTCTTGCTGCTCTGCCATGTGTGGCTTCCCTATCCAAGGTCAGCTTATGATCTAAGATGACTGCTAACACTGCAGCCATTATGTCTGCATTCTAGGTGACAGGAAAGAGGACAAAGGCACGCTTTCTCCTTTTAACGATGTATGCACTACTTCTGCTTACAACCCGTTGCCTGGGACATGAAAATACCTAGCTGCAAGGGAGGCTGACAAATGTTGTTTTTCTTCTGGTTGGCCCTGTGCCCTGCTAAAAAACCTAGTATTATGGAAGAAGGAGAGAGCAACATCCCTGTCACATCACCTTGCTGAATGCTTATTATTTCTAGTAGCTTGCTGTTTCTATTGGATATTTTATGTGGTTAATCATATTACTGCAAACAACCCAAATTTTGTTTCCTTCCTTCTAATTCTTCTATTTAATTTCCTCTTCCTTTAAAAAATATCATTCTGTTAGCCAGAACTTTCAGCATCATATTAAATAGTAGAGGCAATATTATCTTGATCTCAAACTTTTGTGGAATGTGTTTAAAGTTAATCCATTAAGTAATGTACTTGCTGTACATTTTGGTCCTTTATAAGGTTAAATAATTTTCCTTCTATTCCTAATCTTATAAAAGTTTTTATCATTAATAAGTGATATACTCTCTCAAATGCTTTTTCTTAGTCTTTTGAGATGGATTATATTGATAGGCTTTCTGATGTTAAATCATACTTGAATTTCTGGAGTAAACTCTACCTGATTTATTAGGTTTTCAAGATAGAGGACTAGATAGGTGGCTAGTCAAATAAATGCATTCTAAAGACAGGGAAATACGTTTTAAGGTTTCTCCTAGCTCACTGTAATAAGCATGTTGCATTTAGTTTGCTAATATTTTGCCTATAATTTTTGCATCTACGTTCATAAGTGAAATGGGCCTGTTCTTTTCTTGATCTGTTCTTTTTTCAGATTGAGAATCTAATTTGGCTGTGCAGGTTTAAAAAATTTTTTTTTCCTCTACTTTCTCTTGCTCACAATGGTCTTTTTCTTCATTTGTTTTGTAATTTGGATTGTGAGCTCATGTTTGCCTAGGCTTTATATATAGAAATTCTGTGAGGTCTGGGTTGAATCCTTTATCCTTGATAGAGGATTTGCTTTTGCTTCCTGATCTATGTGGGTAGTATATGTTCAAATCTGTTTAAAAGGAGCTTGGCTCACACCTGTAATCCCAGCACTTTGGGAGGCTGATGCGGGCGGATCACCGAGGTCAGGAGATCGAGACCATCCTGGCTAACACGGTGAAACCCTGTCTCTACTAAAAATACAAAAAAAATTAGCCGGGCGTGGTGGTGGGCACCTGTAGTCCCAGCTACGCAGGAGGCTGAGGCAGGAGAATGGCGTGAACGCAGGAGGTGGAGCTTGCAGTGAGCCGAGATCTTGTCACTGCACTCCAGCCTACATGACAGAGCAAGACTCTGTCTCAAAAAAAAAAAAAACAAAAACAAAAACAAAAAAAACGGAGCTTAAATCCTAATTGAGAAGATCAGCTACAATCATATAAATATATAAATAACAATAAAAAGGAAATCTTTTATTATCACATACTGTTTGGTTTTTTTCATAAGATTTTTAAAAAGACATGTAACTCATAATCACAACAGATTAAAAAGTAGAGATAAGCAAGAGGAAAACTAGATAGAAATAAACCAAATTCTGCTTATCTCTGACAAACACACTTAAAGTCTCGTTACACGTTTCCTCAGGTTCCTGTTTTAATGTTGCATGTGTGTACTTTTGAGCCTCTCAAACAGATTGTAAGCCATTTGAGACACCAAAAATCTCATATAGTACTTTGTCTTTTAAATAACCATCACAGCCTTAGTACATCACTATTACACTACTAGTACATCACTACTACATCACTAGTACACTACCAGTACATCTCTAGTACATCTCACTGTTTGGAAGAAAAATGACAGTAACACTATAATTGTTGAAATTAATACATTGAAATTTGCATTTTGAAATGTTCCCACATAGAAAAAATCGTCTCTGTATATTTTGAGATCATAAACTAGTAAGCTTCTCACATATTACAATTCACAGACATCAATTACAGTGATTTTTTTTTCAGACATATAGAATTTTTATTTGACTTGCCCATACTTCTTAGTGCTGTAGTTATGAGGTATGCTCATGTCATTTATGGAGGACTTCATCCTCTTTTTTAGGGATCACTTCTTCCCCGCAAAGCCTGTGTGCAAGCAGCGTAGGAGAAATGATCACAACAATGAGAGATAGAAAATATAGGCTGGGCACGGTGGCTCATGCCTATAATCCCAGCATTTTGGGAGGCCGAGGCGGGTGGATCACAAGGTCAGGAGTTCGAGACCAGCCTGACCAACATGGTGAAACCCCGTCTCTACTAAAAATACAAAACTTAGCTGGGCGTAGTGGCACGTGACTGTAATCCCACCTACTTGGGAGGCTGAGGCAGGAGAATTGCTTGAACCCGGGAGGCAGAGTTTGCAGTGAGCCGAGATTGTGCCACTGCACTACGGCCTAGGTGACAGAGCGAGACTCCGTCTCAAAAAAAAAAAAAAAAAAAGGGGGAGAAAGGAAATAGAAATAGATACACGTAAGAAAGGGAGAGGAGGAAAGGAAGAAATAAACAGGGGTTCTCAAATTTTCAAAACGAAGGAATAAACAAGAGTTCTCAAATCAAATATTTATTTTAGTATTTTAATATTTTAAAATGTTAATGTTTATTCAAGTCACCTGGGATATTTGTTTAAAGAGCAGATGTCCAGGTAAAGCCTACAGAGATGATAACTCAATAGGTCTCAGCAGACCCAGGAATTTGGGTGTGTCTTCCCTTTAAGAAACACTGGAATAAGGAGAGCACAAAATTAGAAGGCACAGGGTAGGGCCTGGAGGCATGCCAGTAACAACTGACACAGGGGCAGCTTCTGCCACAAGATGCTAACCCTAGGTATTTGCAGATCCTCTGAAAGATACTAGTGAATGTCTACTCAGCTACATACTACGTACTACATTCTAGTGTATGAAGAAGATTCAAAATCTTCTTCAGGGTTATTCACATGTAAAATAATACTCTGATCAATTACAGTCACCTGAGTCATGAAATGACCTCACAGTGGAGGAAATAAGAAAGGGTCTAAAATGTATCATTAGCACATTCTTTTTTTTTTTTTTTTTGAGATGGAGTCTCCCTCTGTTGTCCAGGCTTGAGTGCAGGGGCGCAATCTTGGCTCACTGCAACCTCTGCCTCCTGGGTTCAAGCGATTCTCCTACCTCAGCCTCCCTGAGTAGCTGGGACTACAGGCACGCGCCACCAGGCCCAGTTAATTTTTTTTTTTTTTTTTTTCAGTAGAGACGAGGGTTCACCATGTGAACCACGCTGGTCTCGAACTCTTGATCTCAGGTGATCCACCCGCCTCGGCCTCCCAAAGTGCTGGGATTACAGGCATGAGCCACCGCACCCAGCCAGCACATTCTTAAATGTAGTTCAATACCCACTTTGGAAAAGAAGTGAATTTTTCCCACACGAGGGATCTAATTTGTTTCACTTACCACAGGGTGACCTGGCTAAGGGAACACTGTCCACTTTTTGCAAATCATGTCTTGGGGTGAGGACACTCGCCTTCTTGCACTGTGGAATTCCAAAGGAGTTTCAGCACACTGAGAGGCAACACATACACAAGCTGTGTGCTACAAGAAGTTTGTGGTACAGCTCATTTTTGTAAGTGGACTCAGGACTACTAAAAGAAATCATGGAGTAGGGCTAAAATCAGACAGGGAAGAGAAAAGAAGTGTCAGGCTGTATGTCTTAACAGGCCCAGGGGAAGGATCTGTGTCCTAAAATGACAATAATCAAGGAAGGTCCCAATATGACCAAAGTAAACCTTTGTGTTCACTTAGTATCCCTCTTCTGAATTCCAGACCACTGTAGGTTTCAATTTCATATATATTTGAAATATATACATATATGTACACACACACACACACACGTATGTAAAGATTTCGCTCACTTCAAGACTCCAAACCTAAATTATTCCTAGGTCTCTCCAGATGACTCCTTTGTGGAAAGGGGATGTCGGGTATTCTAAGTGAATTTGAATAGAGATACAACGTCTAATTTGCCTTTCCTTAGTTTCTTCACAGAAGCAATTGTCTTTAAGTCTCAAATAACGTGCAGAAATGCACCTGTGGGGAAGAAGGTGGGTTCTTGCCAGTGTATTTGCTTTAGTGAACATCTCCATTCAGGTTTATTGGTGGTTACAGTTACAGTACTTTCAAGTACAAGGGTGTGGAAAGGGTTAAGGTCTGTAAAATGATTGCTGGACAGTAGCCAAGAAACTGAGAAAAGCCATAGCTCCTGGGAATCAGCAGGGAGGAGAAGATCTAGTAGTGGGTGCTGTGGAGCACTGCCGTCAGGGTTCAAGGTGAGCCAGTGGGAGGAAGAGCAGTGCGGGAGGGAGGGTTGGAGGAAGCTGAGGTATCGACATGCATTTACAGCTTCGCTCATACCAGGTTAAGAAGTGCTTTTTCCAGAAACTCAGTAAAGAAACAGGACATATTCAGGAGCTGTTTCGACCTGCCCACACCCTACCCCGACTTTCCCAGAAAACAGGCAAGCAAGCAAGGGGCAAATGTCACGGCCAAGCCTCCCGCCTACGGCTTCCAGCCTCCTCAGATCCCAGCGCACAGCCCCGCCGGACTTCCCCCGGAGCGGTTTCCAAGAGTGGGCACTGCGTGATCTAATTCACTCCAAATCTGGCTGTCCCTCGGGAGTGGGCTTTGGCCGCAGGGGCTCCCCGGCAGCGCCAGGCAGAGGCTGAGCAGCAGCAGCCGTCTGCACGCAGAGTAAGGAGCCAGCCTCCGCCGCCGCCTCCTCCTGCCGGATCGGAGTAGGCAGCACAGCCAGTCCCTATCGCTGTCACGCAGCCAGCAGCGGGCCCCCCCCCCAACCCCCGCGCGGCCCCGGCCCTCACACTGTTATTTGCGTGACTGACCCGAGCGGCGCGGGAGGGGAGGGCGGGCCCGGAGAGGCGCGGGCGGAGAGGGGAAGGCCGGCCCGCCCGCTCCTTCCCCTCAGGCCGGCTGCGGAAGCCCTCTCCTCCCCATTGGTCACACGCTCGCGTCCATCACTCCCGCGAGGCGCTCGGATTGGCAGAAGGCGCACTTCTGGAGCTAGGAGGGCCGAGTAACTCCGCGGGTCTCCGGCACCTCCTCCTTCCCTCCGCCCCACACTTGAATGTCCACCCACCTCTCCCCACCCCCCACTCCACTGCCCCCGCCCCGCTCGCGGCAGTGTCCTTAGAAGACTCATTGGGCCAGGGGTGCAGCCAGCCGCTTAACGAGCCGCGCCGCCATAGGTCGAGGCCCACGCCCGTCGGAACGGCGGGCCTCACCATTGGGTAGTTCCGCTCCGCTCCCGCCCCCAAAGCGCCTCACCCTCCCGTCGCCGCCTCCCAGCCCAGCTCTCCCTCGGCCCCCTTACCCCGCCCGTCCCCGCCGCATCTCCCCTGTCCAGCTGGGCGGGGATTGCTGTACGACTCTGTAAAGTCTGTGAGTCACTGCACAACCCATCAATCCAATTAAATGTCTTGAGCGAGCCGAGCAGGCGGTGCTGCCGCCCGCCGCCGCTCGCCCAGCCGCGGCCGCCCCTGCTCCTGCTTGCAGCGCCCCTCTGATCCATGGCTGTCTGTCTGTACTTGTTACGGTGTAACATCCTCCTCCTCCTCCTTCTCCTCCTCCTCCTCCTCGGGAGCCGCTGCAACTTCCCCTCAGCCAGCCTCCTCCTCTGCTTGGGGACTGCAAAGGCATGGGATAGACCCAGAGCCACTTCCCTCTGTCTCCCCTCCAGCCCTCGCTCAATTTTCCCCCCTTTAAATTAAAGTCTGTTCCTCGCTCCTCGTCGTTTTAGAGATTTATTGGTCGGTCTGTTATTTCCTCTGATTTTGTTTTCCCTCTCTGGGGCAGGGATCGCAGGGGCCGGTGGGTTTATTTTAGGGAAGGGGCGCTCCATCACCCCACCCCTCCGTTTCTCCTCCTCCCTTTTCGGCCGTGACTTGATTTCCCCACTCCTCTGCGCTCCCAACCCTCGAACTCACCGTCCTGTACTCGAGTGACGCACAGACACCCCCCGCCCACAGCCCAGACGTCCCCTTCCTCGCTGCCACCCCGACCCGTCTCGGAGCTGGACCGGGTGCCGACTTCTTCGCAGAAGGGTGAGTGCTGTGCTGGGTTGGGTGGGGAGGATCTGAAAAAATGTAGTGGCCGGTCCACTGTTGGGGAGGGTAGGGATCAGGTTATGGGCTGCAGGTTCCCAGTCCGGCATGGATTTAAGGTGGCGACTCCCTCCTTTCCTCCCTCCCTGACTCCCGCTTCCCCCGCCCCTCAACTCCTTATTCACCAGCCTTGCTGTATATCTAGGTATTGCCAGACTTCCACCATCGGGGCATTATAACGCTTATAAAACATTTGGTAATGGCATGCTTTCTGTCTTTAGGATGCTTAGTGAGCAGTGATAGCCTCCAATGTGATCTGATAGATTCTATCACCTGCAAAAAGTGTAAAAGGGACGATGGGTACATTTTCTTCTAATTCCAAGTTAAACTTTTATTCAATAAAGGGGAAGCAAAAAGGTATTTTTAATTTGAATGCGTGGCGATAGAGCAGCGATAGATCAGAGAAAGACAGATTGTCTAGTGGCATTGCTTAGCGTTTTTATTTGAAAATAGTTTTATGGGTTCCCTATTGAAAAAATACCAAGTCCATATCAACGGTTATGAAGTCTTTGAACCTGTTGGAGGAAAGCAAGGTAAGATGGAAATCCAGCTTGACACTTCATCTTTAGCTCACCTCTGTTCCAGGGAGGCATTACAGCATAGAGTTTTAAATTTCTCAGTCACTGGACACAATGGAGCATGTTAAGGATTTGAGAGAAATATGGATTATTTCTCTTTTGATATCCGTCTTTTGTGTACTTAATTGCTTGTTCAGCAATGTCATACCACAGAATTTTGTAAAATTTCAATTTGGTTTCTTGGTTGTCCATAGTTCAGAACTATAAATACCTGTCCATATATGCTTTATGAGGATGTTGCTGTATGCATCTTTCATATTTTGTTTGAAATAAAAGTAAAAATTATGAGAAATAGTTGTCAGAATTGGCTCCTGAGGTTGCTTTTTTGAATTCAGCTGTTTTAAAATGGTATTACTCTTTTTGAGTCAAGTTCTGGGCTAGTTGTCCACAAGATTCAAATTAGGCCAAACCAAACATGTTTTGAAATATTAAAGTACAGGAAAGGCCTCTTAATAGTTCATTCTCTCCTTCTCTTTCAGAGTAACCAGAATAAGTTGTTACTAAATTTAATTTTAAAGAATAGACTGTTCCTGTACCGAAATCTGCCAAGTTGCTACAGAAAGATTTCTTTTTAAAGAGCAGAAATGTGTTTATGATCAGCCCAAAGTAGTAAAGTTGAAAAGTGACTTAAATGTAAATGCTGTCTTAAAGAAATGCTTGTCATAAGCCCCCAAACCTTCCAGAGTGTTTCAGGAAGACTTACACAAAGCCTTTTTGAATTAATAAATTTTGTCATGTGACCTTTTTTATGAGTGTAAGACTGAATTATTGAAAGACCTCATAGCATAAGGGAGCCGTGCTGCCAGAGTTTGAATCTTACCACCATTCCTCACTGGCTATGTGACCTCAGGGACGTTTCTAACCTGGCTTTTGTGGGTTTTGTCCTGTAGATGGAAAGAATGACTTCTCAAGGGTTTGTTGTAAGGTTGCATGAGAGTGCATGTCACAGAGCACTCCATGTTAGCTGCTCCATCGTCACCAGCAGTCTTAGAGAGGTTTCTAGTGTAGTGTTAACAGTAGGACCTCACGCTGGTTCGTGCCTGTAATCCCAGCACTTTGGGAGGCTGAGGTGGGAGGATGGCTTGAGCTCAAGAATTTGAGACCAACTTGGTCAAGATGGTGAAATCCAGTCTCTACAAAATAGTTTAAAAAAAAAAAAAAAAAGAGTGGGGCCTCCAGAACCAGATTTCGTAAGTTTAAATCCCAGCTTTTCCTCATTATCTTTGTGACCTTGGCCAGGTTAGCCTCAGATTCCTCATCTGTAAAATGGGAATAATAGCACCTACTTTATAGGGTTATTATGATTGCACAGAATGAGAGTTAATATATGCAAAGATCTTGAGTAGTCTGGTGCATCTTTGCAAGTTTAACTCTTATGTGCCTTGCATATCTTGAAATATGAATGACTATGTTTTTTAGACAATTTTTTGTGAAGGTAAAAATTATTGTTATCAATAAAATAATCAAAATTTTTATAAATATGCCTGATGTTTTATGGGATTTATACTTTTAATCTAGAGTTTGTATGACCCTTTAAGAAATACAGCTACTGGACCAAGCACAGTGGCTCATGCCTGTAATCCCAGCACTTAGGGAGGCTGAGGTGGGAGGATTGTTTGAGCCCAGGACTTTGAGACCAACCTGGGCAACACAGCAAAACCCCGTGTCTACAAAAAATACAAAAATCAGCTGAATGTGCTGGCACATGATTGTAGTCCCAGCCACTGAGCCCTGCAGGTGGAGGCTGCAGTGAGCCATGATTACGCCACTGCATGCACTCCGGCTTGGGTGACAGAGACCCGGTTTCCTTTTCTTTTTCTTTTTTTGAGACGGAGTCTCAGTCTGTCACCCAGACTGGAGTGCAGTGGTGCAATTGCGGCTCACTGCAACCTCTGCCTCCCGGATTCAAGCAATTCTCCTGCCTCAGCCTCGCGGGTAGCTGGGATTACAGCTGCGCGGCACCATACCCAGCTAATTTTTGTATTTTTAGTAGAGACATGGTTTCACCATGTTGGTTGGGCTGGTCTCGAACTCCTGACATCAAGTGATCCACCCCTCTTGGCCTCCCAAAATGCTGGGATTACAGGCATGAGCCACCGTGCTTGGTAAGACCCTTTCAAAAAAAAAAAGAAAAAAGAAATTTAGCTATTGAATGAATTGAGTTGATCCCCTTTCATTTAACCTTGCATTTAGAATGTATATGCCGCTATTAAAAGTGTAGTACATATCACACATTTGCTGTTATCTGTGGTATTCCCTTCTGTTAAACAGAAAACTCTTTGAGGGTAAGAACAGTATTTCATTTATAATTTAATCTCCAGTGCCCAGTACCTTGTATTTAAAGAAGCTTAATTAATGTGTGTGAAATTAATTAAATAATGCTACTCTCATATTTATAGTAGTTGAGTGACATTATAAGTGATATTGTAGAGAATAGTATTATTTGTATTATTGAATTGAATTTTCACTTTCTCAATTATTTTTGCAAACAGAGAATAAATGAGAGGAATTACAGTATAATTTAGTTTTCATTATAGAACTATTTTTTATTTTCAAGGTTAAACAGAAAATAGCCTGAAAAGTATGCCTGTCATATCCTCCTTTCATACCTGACATGTCCAGTTTTTAATCATAAAATCTTCTGACTCCCACACTTTCTGTCATTAATTTGGATGTTGTTAATGATTAATGTGAATTATATGAATTGGATTTGGACTGTCCCAAAAATGATATGATGTTATTATCTGTTACAGATTAATAATAATACAGATAATGTATCAGCCTAATTGTGTGAAATTTAAAATGGCATCATTTCCTTAGGGACCACATCCTTATTCTCTTTCCATTCAAGAGTGAAACTTTCTCTTGAGTAGTCTTAATAAATAGTTAGCTATTGAAATAGCTGCACTAAATAGTGTGGCAGGAATCATAAAGGAAGTTATGAAATTAGTAAATAAAACACACTAAACTTTACCATGCGCTTAATATGGTTACTCGCTTGGGGAATCTATTTTTCAAAATAAGCGAAGTTGATGGGGCCTACCACCTGCCTCATTTATAGAATCATTCTGTTTTACTTGTCAATAAAATCCAGTCTAATTCCTGAGCCCTCTGAAGGTATAAAAAGCCAGAATTATCTTTCATTAGAGATCCTTGGTAATAAAATCTGAATGCTAATCGACTCAGAATTGTTACAGTTTTCCATCACATTGTTGACACTTTTCAAACACATATATGAAATATCTATTACAAAGTGGGCAATTTTGTGTATATAAATCTTTGTTTAACCAAATCATCACTTACCCTGTTTAGTTGCATATTTTCTATTTTCATGGGCTAAAACAATTAATTTAGAAAACTTGCCCTTTTTTTGTTTTGATACATTTAAAGCAGCTAAAGTGAAACTCTAAAAAATAATAATTTACAAGCACTTAGAGACTGTACGTAAGTGTTCGGTGTGCAAGATGGAAAGTCTCTTTATTTTTCACTTGACACATTTTAGCATGACATACGTTCCATAGGTCACACCTTTTTCTTTCTTTCAGCTTTTTTTTAATAAGGACATTTGGGTATTTATTAGTATTTTACAGACATATACAATTTCTGCAGGTTTTTTTTTTAAACAATGTTTATTGTGTACGATTATTTGGAACGAAGAGCAAGGAGGGGTAGAAATAACCTTTGAGGCTTGCAATTTCTATCCTTGTCTTCTAACATTAGGGACATGGATAACTATCTATATACTTTGTCAGTAATCAAAAGGAGAAGAAAATAACATATGCATTATCTTATGGCATAAACTCAGAATTAAGATCCATGAAGTTCTATACTGAGTGATGCTACTGATTGGCATGTGACCTTGAGCATTACACTTAACCTTTACCACTCTCTCCATGAGTGAAGGCAGTTACCCTCTGCTCATTCACAGAGGAAGTTGTAGGGGTCAGTTGTAAGTGCTTTTTAAAAGCATTTGAGAAGGACACAATGCAAGCAAATACAAAGTAAACATTAGCATTTAGAAATGAATATTTGTTCACCATTATTTAAAAATTGTGATCTTTCAGATTTTTTACCTAATGGGCATTTTTCCTTTTCGTTTTATATGTGAAGAGACTTCTTACTAGTATGCTCACAAAAATATATATATGGTACCTTTTAAAGAAGCAATGAACTTTGGTTTAGCTGAATGGAGTTTTAAATGTTAACACTGAGATTTTGGTACGTTCTGGGTTATAACAGATGTTGATGTTTTTGAGAACAAACTTCAGGTATCTGAGAGTTAATACATTTTATTAAGTTAAAGTTTATAAAACTTACGCTTGCATTGAAGGAAAACATGTTCAGACTTAGATTCCATTAGCAGTATATTCAAATAGAAAAATTAATCGTATTATTTACTTTCAAATTTCAAAAGGATTACTTGGCTGTAGGACCCCTCTTGTTTTATTATTTATTTTTATTTTTTTGAGAAGAATGGAATCCCTGGAAAGGACCCTTCTTTATACTCCTTTTTTTTTTTTTTTTTAACCTTGAATGCAGTCAAATATGCATTATTTCAAAATATAGTGGCTTGGAGGATTTAATTTATTTTGGCTAATTTTGTATTTCGGAAAGCTAGGGAAGGCCCGTGTGGAAAGGCTGCATTTTAAGAAACTGTGTCCCTAACAATGAGTTAGGAATTATTAAAATTTAAAAGTCAATGTATGTGATTAGCATTATATACATTCCTTTGAATTCAGTTTTATGTCTCTGTGATTATTAGCAGAATTGTCACAACCTCATGATGTTACTCACTTTTTTAAGTGAAAATGAAATTCTAGTGTACTCAGAATAACAACTATTAAAACAAATAAGGCATGTAAAGAAGTATTATTTCTTCTAACTGACATTAAGAGGAGTGAATAGTGATCCTCAAATGTGAGGTTTCTAAGCAGAAAGCAACTTTAAAAAACATATTGTCCTTACTGTTCAGTAGACAACCCACTGAAACTTAGAATGATCAGTTTTCTTTTTGAATTTAAAGTTCCCATTGATGTTTATAATGTGTTGTGTGTTGGTATGTATAAGTCTTTGGTATTGAATATTTACCTTTAACATACTAAATAAAATGACGAAACTAGTCTACCTTTTGTTTAAATTTCATCTGTTTTTCACACCCTTCTTTTTGTTCTTACATTGTATTTCAGTTTTCTTAATATCTCCACACTTGTCTTTTCTTTTTATGTACCATCTTCCTCATTTTACTCTATCCTGTCCTCCTCCCAAGAATCATGGAATTCTTTTTCCTTGATCATAGCAGGTTTCTTTCTGTTAGCTCCCTTTGCATTTGCCTCTATATAATGTATGGAGTAGGGGTTTTTATTTATTTTAGTCTGCTTTATGAGACTGATGGAACGACCTTCTCTATAGAACATTTGTTTTGCCTTGTTTCAGAAGATGAGCTCTCTAATCATCTTATCTACACAAACTTAAGGGACCACGTCATAAACCTAAGACCAAGTTTGAGCTTGTGTGAGGTGGTAACAAGGGAAAACTGTAACATGTTTATTATTTGCTGATTTTCTGTTAATCTATTTTATTTGGAGGAGCCCACAGATTTTTTTCTTTTCATGTTATCTTGAAATGTTTCATCCAAGCTTTTTGTTTTTGTTCCATGTCTGGTGCCCTGGTGAGCTTTGGAGACGGTTTCTGCCATGATCATTGCCACCTGACCACAAAGAGGGTGGCTTGCCTGAGAACATCACATTAGCCGGGATGAGCAGCTCCTTTGTGTTGTTTTGTTTTGTTGTTAGCTCCTTAAAGCCAGGCAGAACATCAGACCATGTCCACTGTGAGATTTTCCAAGGTTCACCATTGTGGAATGATGAATGTTCCCTGGTGAAGTAACCATCAGCTTCATTGTCTTCTATGGCTTCAACTCAAATGAAATGTATGCCTTTGAGTTAACTTTAGTTTTGATTTTAAGGGTTCTTTTTATCTGGAAAATCAGAGTATAAAAATAAATATGTATTTTTAAACTTAAAAGATTTACATAAAGATCCTGTAAGTAAAAAAGTTTTCTAAGGACCAAACTTCATTGATCTGGAGAAAATATTTAACAGTTTCTCAAAATATCTGATACTATTCAGACATCAGTAGTAGAAAAGTTTTAAATTTGATTAAACAAAAATAAATCCTTTCGATTTAAAAAGCAAAGTCTATTTTTACTTTTTATTTAAACAATTTGAAAACAAAATTAGATAAACTGAGTTTTGGAGTTGATTAAATAAGAGATTTCCCAGAAATGGTACTTTACAAAATCTATGCCTCATGGAAGAAGTTTGATCTTTTTTATACATATGCATCCCATTTTGGGCTTCTGTTCATTTACTCATTCAGTTAATTCAACAGATATTTAATGGGCACTTACTATGGGTCAGCTACTCTTATTAAACACGTATGATATAGCGGGGAAGAAGAGGGATGAATATGCTTGCCTTTATGGAAATTCCAAACTATTTTGGGGGTATTTACAACTTATTGTCTACTTTTTGGAGTAGTTATAATTAAACATTGTACAATAATGACCTGAAAAAAGTAAGGATTCTTTACATGGATTTTATGCCTGCTGACTTGGTATAAAAGGAAACCTAAATCCTAAAACAAAATTTCACTTAAATGGACAATTTTCATATGAATTTGAGTTGAAATATTAAAAACAATAATGCCAGTAGTTTCCAACAGAAATCATGAATCATCCTCATTTCTGAACCCTGGAAAACCTTACAGTGGACAGAGTCTGAAATTTCTCCTAGGTTTTCTTTATATTTTTAAGTTGTTTTCTCCTATTGCTTTGTTTTCTTTGTAACAGAGCCTGAGAAAAAGGGTAACACTGAAAATTGCACAATGGAAATGGAGTCATCTCTGCTGTATTGCACAATTAACAAGAAAATCTTAAGTTTTCTTTAGTATACATTAAGAACTAATTTTTTGTTTCTATGATTGTACTATGTAATTTCCTAAGCAAATAAACAAATAACTAAAACCCTTAGGGTTCATTTCCACCTCAAATATTGAAGTAGATACACCTAAGTATGCAGTACAAGTAGCATTGATACAGTATAACATATAATGATTTTCATTAATTGTTTTATTTTTATTAATATTTAATACATGTCCCAAGTGCTTGGGGGTATCAGAGACTAATAATAAGACATATGGCATCTGCCTATAGTGGTGTTCACAGTCCAGTTAGAGACAAACGAGCCCCATATGAAAATTAAATCATTTATATTAGGCAATATGTGATTTCGCTTAATGGGAAGTCTAGGGTGGACGACTACAGTAAGCGTAGTCTTGCATCAAGTGAACTTGCCTTCTAGCAGAAGTTCTATGTGGCCTTCCTGGGAACCCATCCTTCCTTTTAAGTCTGGGCAAAGATGGTTAGCAGGCTTTCTTTTTGTCCTTGGACACTTAAGGGTAGAATAGTCTCTGTGCAAGCTGTTGCAGTGGCTCAGCAAGAGAGGGGAGGAAAAGGGAATGGAGTACACATTCCACCCATTTATTACATTCACTAGCTATCACCTTGGGAAGCAAAAAGTGCACCTGAGAATAGAATATATGAACACAGTATGGATATATTTTAGTTTCTTGAGCATAAAAATTATTCAAGACTGGGCACAGTAGCTCAAGCTTGTAATCCTAGTGCTTTGGGAGGCTGAGTTGAGAAGATTGCTTGAGGCCTGAGGTACGAGACCAGTCTGGCAACATAGCGAGAACCCTGTCTCTGCACAAGAAATATTAGTTCTAGGTGGTGGTGCACACCGGTGGTCCTAGCTAGCTTCTTTGGGGGGCTGAGGCAGAAAGATGGCTTGAACCCAAGAGGTCAAGGCTGCAGTGAGCTATGATTGAGCCACTGCACTCAAGCCTGGGTGACAGAGTGAGACACCGTTTAAAAAAAAAAATTATCTTATAGCTTTGAGAAGCCTGATACATCAATATGGGCCCCATGGACAAGGGGAGTTCTCTGAAAAAAAATGGAAGAATCACTGGAAGGGGAATAAAATGTGGGTTGGAGGCTTTTGACAGTTACTGAAGACACTTTCTTCCTCGGTTTTTCCTAGAGCAGCCCTGCCTACAAGATGGGTGTCTTCCAGACCGAATATGACAAATTTAGGAAGTTTGCATATATTGCTATGATTTATAGATACAATCTCTCTGAATTGTTTTGCTTTGGAATTAGCTGAAGTTCCTGATATGTGTGTGTGTGTGTGTGTTTAAATCCTCAAATGTAATGTTATGTGACTGTGGCTTTTGTTTTCATTTTCTTGGACGTTTGAAAATATTAAGAATCTCTGTTTTTATAGTACAGGTGTTTGTTTATTAGGAGCTAAATCTAAGATAGGATAATACAATGTATGCTTGTCTCTTATGTTTAAATTAGGGCAAAAAGGCTGGGTGCGGTGGCTCACGCCTGTAATCCCAACACTTTGGGAGGCCGAGGCAGGCGGATCACCTGAGGTCAGGAGTTCGAGAGCAGCCTGGTCAGGGCCTGTAATCCCAGCTACTCGGGAGGCTGAGGCAGGAGAATTGCTTGAACCTGGAAGGTGGAGGTTGCAGTGAGCCAAGATCGTGCCACTAGACTCCAGCCTACGAGACAGAGCGAAACGCTGTCTCAATAAATAAATAAATAAATAAATAAATGGAAAAAAACCCCAAAGTCTCAAAGTTTATCTGTTAACAACAGTATTCAGATACTTATGTGGATACTTCCTTTAAAAAAAAAAAAAAAAAGATAATCCGTATGAAAAGTTTCTTTTCCTGAAAGCTATTTTTCCTAGAACCATCACTCAATCTATATGATTCAAAAAGCCACCAAAGGTGTTAATTATGTTAATTATCTAGAAAGTTGTGATGGTTTTGAGGGTGTATACATGTCACAGCTTATTAAATTGTACATTTTTAATATATGCACTTATTATATATCAATAAAACTTTTTAAAAAGCCAACAGATTGTAAGGTATATTTTCAGGATAAAATACTTATTATCTTTGGGAGGCTGAGGCAGGTGGATCACCCGAGGTCAGGAGTTCAAGACCAGGCTGGCCAACATGGTGAAACCCCGTCTCTACTAAAACTATAAAAAATTAGCCGGGCGTGGTGGCGGGCACCTGTAATCCCAGCTACTACTTGGGAGGCTAAGGCAGGAGAATCACTTGAACCCAGGAGGTGAAGGTTGCAGTGAGCTGAGACTGTGCCACTGTACTCCAGCCTGGGCCACTGAGTGAAACTCCATCTCGGGAAAAAAAAAAAAAAAAAAAAATATATATATATATATATATATATATATAAAACATATATATATATAATATGATGTATGTTCATTATATATAATATATACCACTTATGTTTATATATTATATATGTTTATATATTATGTAATATGTATAATATATATTTGATATATACACACACACATTTCTTATAATAGGTATTTTTTTTTTTTTTTTGAGATGGAGTTTCGTACTTGTTGCCCAGACTGGAGTGCAATGGTGCGATCTTGGCTCACTGCAACCTCCACCTCCTGGGTTCAAGCGATTCTTCTGCCTCAGCTTCCCGAGTAGCTGGGTTTACAGACACCCGCCACCACTCCCAGCTAATTTTTTGTATTTTTAGTAGAGACGGGGTTTCACCATGTTGGCCAGGCTGATCTCGAACTCCTGGCCTCAGGTGATCTGCCTGCCTCAGCCTCCCAAAGTGCTGGGATTACAGGCGTGAGCCACTGCGCCTGACCAAGAATTATATTTTTAAAGTTTGTTATTTGTTTTTTATTTCTTTATTTCATCCACCCTTTATTCACCTATATCTTATACCCCAGAAACACATATTTAAAGTAAGAAAGACAAATAGAATTAAGGCGGCCTTTGTGCCCGTTGAAATTTAGATATAGGACCTTAGAGAGCTTTTTACCATATGTAAGACTCAGTGGAGTATCTTTAAGTAATTTGCCCAAATTTGAATTTGGAGAATTGGAGTTGTGTATTCTTCAAGGAATCCTTTTCTTATAGTTTAACAGATTATGACTCATCTTTGGCAAGGAGTAAAGAGCATGATTTTAGTGAGGCTTTTTCTTCCTCTTTTCTTTCTTTCTTTCTTTTTTGGAAGAGGTTAAATGGCTTAATGCTTTTTAAATATTCTTTTTTCTCCCCCGCATGTTATACATTAAATTTTGGCATGTTGGGCCATAGACTCTATGAATAGATTTGTTTAGGGAAGAACTAGGTTTGTTCCATTATTCTTGCCTCTATGGTCTTCAGCACAGTACAGATATCTTAATATAAGTTTGTTAATTGGTAGTTTAATGTTAATCAAATATTCCTTATGCTGCCCAGTATATATATCAGGTAAATTTCTATATGTATAATATCAGGAATTTTTTTTTTTTTTTTTTTTTTTTTTTGAGATAAGGTCTTGCTCTGTTGCCCAGGCTGGAATGCAGTGGTGTGGTCACTGCCCACTGCAGACTCAACCTCCCAGGCTCAAGCAGTCCCCCCACCTCAGCCTCTCAAGTAGCTGGGACTACAGGTGTGCACCATCACTCTTGGATAATTTTTATTTTATTTTATTTTTTGAAATGAAATTTCATTCTTGTTGCCCAGGCTGGAGTGCAGTGGCGCAATCTCAGCTCACTGCAACCTCCACCTCCCAGGTTCAAGCGATTCTCCTGCCTTAGCCTCCTGAGTAACTGGGATTACAGGCACCCACCACCACATCCGGCTAACTTTTTGTATTTTTAGTAGAGACAGGGTTTCACCGTGTTGGCTAGGCTGGTCTTGAACTCCTGACCTTTAGGTGATCCACCTGCCTATGCCTCCCAAAGTGCTGGGATTACAGGCGTGAGCTACCACGCCCAACCAATTTTTAATTTTTTTTTTTTTGTAGAGATGGAGTTTCACCAGGTTGTTTAAGCTTTTCTTGAGCTCCTGGCCTCAAGCAATCCTCTTGCCTCAGCCTCCCAGAGTGCTAGGATTACAGTTGTGAGCCACAGTGCCCAGCTGAAGCTTCTTTATTGTTGGAATTAATGCCTATGTTAAATTTAGAACATTGGCAAATTTTCATGAATTAAAAAAAAGTCTACTAAAATGATCAGAGTTGTGTTTCTGGGGTTGGGGCTATCAGGGCATTAATGAGTGATTTGAAAGCTCTAGTTCTTTTTACAACACTAGCAGGACACGTTGGAATCACCTATGTCCAGGCCACAACCCAGAGGTGAGGCCCTGGGTTATTGTAATGTACAGCCACACTGTGCTTTATGATGCTGTCTCTCATACCATATTCCCCCATACCCAAGCTTTCTATCATAGAACTTTTCAGACAGTAGAAAACTTAACAGTAATTCAACAAACACCCATATTCTCTCTACCCCGATTCAGTAGTTATTAACCTTTTGTTGTATTGGCTTTATGAGTCTGTCCCTCTTTCTCTGAGTACTTTTTTCCTGTACCATGTGAAAGTAAGTTTCAGATATCGTGAGTCCCTACCATCAAATACTTCAGAATACATGTTCTGAGAACAAGGACATTTGCTACATAACCACAATGCCATTATCACACCTAGGAAAATTGATAATAACTTGAAATGCTTTCCAAAAATTCAGTTCATTAAAGACATATGAATTTATATCCTACTAAAAATTAAATGCATATAAAGTGAGAAGTTTCACAGAATATGGAATTCTGGAAATTTCTGGTAAAGATACGCATTTCTTCTCTGTGTTTGCAAGTGAGGCCACTACTTCAAACATTTTTATGAGGTAAGCACATTTTCTATGTTTAGTGAGGTAAAATCTTTTCTAGCTCTCCCAACTCGTGATCATAGCGATGAGAAGAAAGAAACATTTCTCAAAGTTCATGCCGCAATGTGGTTTAGTGGGAAAAGCTCAGTCTTGAGTCAGAAGGAATGGTGTTGGTTCAAATAGTTGCTGTGACCCTTTACTGCAGGTGACCTTGCAGAAGTGAAGGTCTTGTATCAGTTAAGATGCTTTTAGAAGCTGCCCTCAAGCTCACTGGAATCATCAGGAAATGTATTCTTTTCACAAAAAATTCAGAGGCAGGGCAGGCCTCAGGGTTGGTCAGTTCTGGAGCTCAGGTTCTGAGTGTCTTTCTGCTGTGCCAAGCTCCTTGTTGGCTCTGACTTTGTTTCAGATCCTTCCTCCAGCTGATTTATAGCCATACATCACCATTTTGAGAAGTCACAAACCTCTCCACAGGATGGACTGTCAGTTTTCCTGTCTGATTGGGCATCTCTGCCCACTTCTGGACCAGTAGTTGTCTTCAGAGAGCATTCTGCCCTGGATGACTTAGACTAACCTGTAAACCTACCCCTAGAGCCAGGATGGGGTTCACTTAGGGAGAGGAAGGGAGGAATGGATGTTGGGTATATCTCTAAGACTCCATTTTCTTTGCCGTAAAATGGGAACAATGATATCTACCTCTATGCTTATTACTGACATAAAATAAGTGAAGCAACAAACACAAAGCTGATGTTTACTAAATGTTAATTCCTATTCTTTCTTCTCTCCTTTCAGTCTTATATAAAATCCCATCTTCCTTTGATGCTGCCACCCTCCATACTAGTAAGCATTTGTAAGTGACTCCCTTGGCTGGTCTCCTACCTGAACTCTCACCTCACTATCTAGGGCATAGCATTTTATGTGAGCTTTGCAAATTGGTCAGACCTTCCATTAAGCTATCTTCCCCATCTTATTTTTTTCTTATGTATTTCTTTTAAATTTTTTCTATAACATATCCCTGGAAACATCTTATGTATTTCAACTTCACTTGATGTTTTTCCAAAACCAAGGACGGGAAATTGTTAACATTGTGTACAAGGCCAGGCATGGCAGCATGCACCTGTAGTCCCAGCTACTCTAGAGGCTGAGGCAGGAGGATCACTTGAACCCAGGAGTGCAAGAGCAGCCTGGGCAATGTAGCAAGACCCCATATTTTAAAAATGACACTTAAAAAAACAGTGTGTTGTACATATTTATCAAATGTGAAGAAAAATCTCTTCAGCTTTACTGTCCATAAAAACCGAGTTGAAATAGATTTCCCCCTTTTATGAAAAGAAAACCATGGTGACCCATGAAAAGGTAAGCAAAATAAAAAGGTATTTGAAATATAGTAACTTATTTGTGCAGGATAGACCAGGTCTTTGATATTTTAAGAAAATCTAGACTCACCACAGTAGTGTAGCTGCTCCAGTTTCACCAGAATTTCCTTTAAAAAAAAAAAAAATGTCTAATTTCAGTCTGGTCAAGATGGTAAAACCCCGTCTTTACTAAAAAGACAAAAGTTAGCCAGGCATGGTGGCAGGCACCTATAATCCCAGCTACTTGGGAGGCTGAGGCAGGGAATTGCTTGAACCTGGGAGGTGGAGGATGCGGTGAGCTGAGATCACACCACTGCACACTAGCCTGGGTGATAGAGCAGGACTCTGTCTCAAAAAAAAAAAAAAAAAAAAAGTGTCTAATTTACCAATACATCTTTTTTTTTGGATTCTTTGGTCTTGAACCCTCTCATACCTATTGCAGGAGAGAGTCATCTTCCAAAGACATGTTTTCCAATACTGTATGCGGGAACAATGGAGGGTCTTTGTTTAGGCATGCACTTTTCAAAATAGAGAAGGATTGTCATATTTTTCCCCCTATGATATTTCTAAAGCACTTCTGAAACACCTGTGACTTCCTGCAAAATTGCCACAACCTAATTACATGAGATGTTCTTCCCTTTTGGATTTTCTTCCAGAATGACAGGATCACTCTTGAAAGAAAGTTATTGATCTCTGTTGACCCCTGTAAGTAGAACGTTTAATTCTGCCACCCTCCGTGGCAAGAGAATGGAAGAAGGGTGAGAAGTCTGGTCTCTCTCTTGACTTGGAAGATGCTGAACTCTGGCTTGTTCCTTTCTGTTACTTTTTTTCAGTGTCTTTAATTTTTAGATTTAGTGTTGAGGTAGCTGTTGATCTGTTAAGCTCTGTAAATACTGAAAATACTCAGATTTTGGATGGTTCGATCCGTAATTCAGAGCTTCTGCTGGCATGAATCTTTTCAGCCAGAGAGATGTTTTTTAAAGGAACTCTTTAAGTGTGTGTTGATGATTCTAACACATCTCAAATTAGGTTCTATAATTGTAATGCTGCACAATGAAGGCAAAACTCTGAGATAAATTATAATTTTATTAAAGAAGCCAGAGAAGGGACATTGTGGCTGTAATTTTGGTTAAAATTGCTGAGTTTTGAGAATAAAAAAATTTGAAATTCACATTGCATTCCTTGAAGTGCTATTGGTTATTTTTAAGAAGGATGAAATATGATTATAACTTATGAAGCTTGGTTTCATTTGAGCACATTTTAAATGTTAGTGCCTTGCAGAAAAGTTTTGTGGACAAGATTCCCTTTGCTGTGTAACAAATGCTTTTACTGTTTAGCCAAGGTTTGCTACTAATGGCTCAGAGGCTGAAATGAAAAGTGAAATGGCTGTTGTTTCCCATCTAATAGCTTGATTTTGTTTTTATTTCCACTACCCAGTGTTAAAAAAAAAAAAAGAAAGAAAGCCAAGATCAAGATCCAAAAGCTCAAACAAACTAACATTTAATTTCCCAACTAGAATAAGACTGGCCTTGCCGTGACGTGAAAGTCTTGTATGGGAAACGTTTATTCACGACTGCGCAGTTGACCATACTCATTGCTGGATCAGGGTGTATTCTTGTCTTCAGACAATCAAGCAGGTAAAAACCAATTGAGACTAAGCAGTTGGACTGACTCAATTTCTCTTTTTCCTCTCTGTTGAGAAATGTTTTAACTGTGTTTCTTGCCCCTACTTCTTGGTCTACCTGAGAGAATAGAACAAAAGTCTAATTAACAGTGGATTGGAAAGCAACAAACAGTCCAGAGTGTATTATCTGCCACTTACTACTGAAGGTTTATACTCCAATGATAGAGCAATTGCTAGCGCTTTGTCTTTGTGTTTGCTTCTTTCTTAATTCTGTCATTCCTGTGTACTCTCTTGGAGCTTCTCATGGGCAAGATCTACAGTTTCAAGTTGTGTGCGATGGATTTTAAGGGCAAACTGCAATTGTTCCAGGTCATTTATTGTTTTCTTTTTTCTCGAGGAATTCTTATTCTGACTGAAAACTGCAGCATGACCAGTGAAAAATTGTTGACCAGCTAAGGAGAATGTATTTACAATAGTTTTTCAAAGCTATTTGGAAAAGAGATTATACTTGGAGAAAATTTGTCCGTACTTTGGCTAAGTCCCTAGACATAAGCTTTATTGTGTACCAGGTCATGGATCCATCTTTCCTACCTTAGCATGAAATTGTTGTGGTACAAAGACACTCTTGTCTCCTCAGCATTGTTGTGTTCCACTGCCACTAATTTCATGTTATCACTAGTGTAGTGATTACTGAATGGTAAGTACACTAGATTGACATGGGTCATGAATATTTATTTTTTGCAGTACTTAGGCATTTTAAGAACAATATGATAAAAATGGAAGCTTTTTCCATGCAGGCTAATTTAGGGTTATTAATAGTTATAAAGGTATTTGACCACTTGTTTTTCTGTTTTGATCTTACATGATGATTGGACAGGGAGATGGACAAAGAAGCATTGCATAAAAGAGATCACTTTCATGATGGAGGAGAGGTGCTTGTTACCACCATTTTTTGTTTGTGCAATCTACAAATCAGTTCATATGGCCTCTGACAACTGTTCTGGTGACCTAGGTTCATGTGTTTTGGAGAAACAGTGACTTTTATTATTGAATAATTATGTGAATAAGGAGTTTTTTTTAACATGGATTTTCCATTTCCTAAAATAGAGGCCTTTTCTTTAAGATTCTTTTGTTTCTCTTTATGTTATTCATATACTTATTGACATTTTTGGTGTGAGAATTACTCTTTTAAACTGTTCTCCAGTTCAAGTTGTTGACATTCCAGCTAACAGTATCCCTACCTCTCACCTTGGGAATACAAAATGAGATTCTCTATGGAATACTTAAATCTTAACTTTTGAATGCTAGATGCAGGTATCAGTTTAAACTCATTACACCATTATATGATGAGGAAAAAATAGGCATTTTTATGACTAGGAAAAAGTTGTTGGCAAAGAAAAGTTCTGTTTTGTTTAGTCAATTACTGAAATGGAATGGAGTCGTCTTCTTTTTTTCTTTTTTGAGATGGAGTTTCGCTTTTGTTGCCCAGGCTGGAGTGCAATGGTGCTATCTCGCCTCACCACAACCCCTGCCTCCCGGGTTCAAGTGATTCTCCTGCCTCAGCCTACCAAGTAGCTAGGATTACAGGCATGCACCACCATGCCTGGCTAATTTTATATTTTTAGTAGAGACAGGGTTTCTCCATGTTGGTCAGGGTGGTCTCAAACTCCTGACCTCAGGTGATCCGCCTGCTTTTTATTAGGTGTGCCTTTGAAGCCGAAATGATTCAATGCTTACAGTCACCTATGAGCATTTGTGTAGTGAGTTCTTGGAACCCTTTGTGCTCCTGGAGAGGCAGTTTATGTAGCAAACGTGTAGTAAGCAAGTGTATTATGACTTTTCTAACTATCACACCATCAAGCACATGATGCTTTGATGTACTGGAGTGCAGCAAGCAGTTACACCATGGGGTGTCAAGTGGAAACTTGGGCACCTGGTCAACCCACTTATAAATTTCTGTTCTTCACATGTCCTCCTATTTTCTCTGTGTGCATTTATAATTGCTGTTAGTGATCCTGTCAATTTGACAAACAGAAAAGGTAACAAAAGTAAAGTCCAAATAGCCAGTTTTAGAATTTTAAGTAAAAGTTGGATCGGGGCAAATATTAAGAATAAGGGTTCCCATCAATTCAGTTTCTCTTACTATTCTTACTGATTGCCTTGACCGACAAGTTGACTGATTTACTTTATGTGAGGTTTTATTCTTTTAAAGATAGAGTTCGTGAACTTTGTACTGGCTCCAAATGTGTGAAGCTCTGCTCTAATCATTGCTTTTTTTCTGTCGATAAAATTCCTGCTCATTTAAAGCATTCCTAACTGAGACTATTAATGCTCCTGCCTGCTGCCTTTTTGCTATCATTGTTTCACATCATCATTGACTTGTGTATTCAGGTATCTTTCACCACATAAAGGAATGAAGCTGGTGACAGCCATTTTCAAGTATAATCTGAAACTACTTCCAGATTTTTCTACAAAGGTGTTTGGCATCTGGGTTAGCACTCATGCTGGGGAGGAACCCGGGGGTAGATAGCCCTCTAGGTTTCTTGATGTCTTTAGGATATGTGGCCAATATTACTTGCTGGCACCGACCCTGAAAAAGTTGAACTGGTGTTATACTTTTTACACTCCTGTTACGTCTAACTATAGAACGAAGGAAGTGCTCATGGCACTTCCCCCTTGTTTAGTGAGTTCTCCTCCGCAGCTCTCAGAGGAGTTGGCCAGGGTCCGGCTGGATGCCCAGTCCATGTTTCTGTTCTTTTCCAGTTCCTGTAAGGTAATGCTGCATAAAACTTTCACTTGTTGTCTTCTTTTTTTCTTATGTCCTCCTAAAAATTGAAAAGTAGTATTTGTTATTATCATCACCATTTCTCAGACACTGAGAATAAGGCCTATCTTCGCTAAGTGTTTGACCTAGGATTATACGTAATCAACTGCAGAGCCAAAAACAGAACTTGGGATTCTTTCTGGGCTTCATTTTATTACTGAGCCATAGTTTCTCCTTTTTTCAGCTACACTTAAAATAGGACCAAAGAAACTAATTTCCAGGGACCAAGAATATTTCCCACATCTCTTCTTCAGTGTTCCAGTGTTAGGATTTACACGAGATTTATTGTCTGAAGTAAAGTTTCATTGCCAGTTATAAACACGATCCGCTCCCATATTATTCCTGATTTGACTGCTATCCCAGAAGGTGATGGATAGTCGAAGAAAGATTATAATGAATGCAGCCCCTATTTTCTTTTTTGCCCTTCTAAATTTGATTTAACAGGCTGCTTTCTGCCAGGAAATTTCATGAATGGGCAAATGTTAATAAGCCAGATTTTTTTTCCCCTTTATAGTAATAAATATAACAAAATATCTCCCCAAAGTGAATTCAGTTAGACTATGTTAGTACTTGAATGAGTACTTCCTGAACTTATAGGAAGAAGCAACTGCAACCACTCTGAAAATGAAGTGGTTCCTATAAAACTTGGTTACTGCAGTCTGAACATATTTTATGCTTTGAAATATTTTGTCCATAGTTCTTTTTGTTAGTGAATGTAGAGCTTGAGGGGAGTTCCGTAAAAACTAGAATCAACTGTTCTGCTTTCAAAATGCTTTTTAAAAATCAAACTGAGGATAAAGTTGCCGAATGACAGGTTTTCCCCACTTTCAGAGTAACAAAAGTGAAAGTTGCATTTTGATCAATTTTGCGTAGTCTTCTTAGTGAAATAAGATCCAAAGTGCATGCTGTTGTGCTCACACCAAGCAGTTAAGCAGTTTTGTTTTTTTAGTGCCGCTGAACGTGAACTGGTGCATGTCCACACATGCCACACATAAAGAGTCCATTCTTGCTCATGTGCAGCCTGAGAAGCCTGGCCACAGAGGTCTTGGGCTCAGTGGAAATTGGCCCCCTCTCTTCTCCTGTAAACAACAGCCTGACGTCACCCCATGCAGTGGTGATAGCGGACCCACTTCAGAGATTCCCCATTGACAGAACTGTGGAAGGGCTGGCTTTGATCATCTTCAGTCACGCTTGAGTGAACGCAGTGCAGAGAAATTTGTTAATGTCAGAAATACTGAAGTAGCCCTTTAAAACTGTTTTTAAAGTACTTATCTGTGAATTTTCACATGTAATCCCAACAGCAAATCTGTGTGATCAGCAAGAGAATTGTGGCTGTTCCTATCTTAGAAATGTGCCAATTCAAGTCCAGAGAATAAAAGTTAGTAAGTGGTGGGAGAGTGACTGAAATTCAGGCCTTCTAAGCCCTGCCTTGTCTCTCTTTCCACTATATTAAATAATTTCTGTAGAATAGTAACTGTTAATGGTTCCCTTCTGCTACTTCCTCTCCCATCTAAAATGTGTGGTTTGATGATTTATGAATTTTTTTTTTCCCCAGTCAAGACATCTGTGCATGAACATCAGATACATTCTTTTTGCATTTGGGAACTCCTAGACAATAAGGTAACCTACTCCTCTGCTTCTGAGAGAGCCTTTGAAAAACTAGCATAAGCCTACACTCACAGCTTAATTGGAAAGATTTATTAACAAGATGATCCTGTTGCTCATTTGGCTTCTGAAAGCTACATAAAATTGAGAGGATGAATGGTCGTAATTCTTTTGTGTTGTTAACTGGAAGAGGCAAAACCAACATGAAAGGACTGCTCTATTAGTTAGAAATCAGAATTTTATTGGCGGAGGAAGAGAAAGTTGAATAGCCATTGGTGAAAATATAACTTATTTGTTATACAAAATAGTTGTCTTTTCTCATGTGCTCACTTCTGGTTTATTTTCAGGCAGTTACAAAAAGTAGAAAAAGAACTATTACTTTCCATGATTTATATAGTTGCATATCTGATTTGGGAATACTTCAGGTTGTAGGTAGCTTTTGGTTTTCTGTTTGTGACTGAGTTAGTTTTTCAGGGTGACATTAAGAATAGGCGGGAAGAGTGCTTAGATATGTGTGGATTATCCATAGTGAAGTATGTGGACCTTCTCTGCTGCATGCCCGGAACTTAGAGCAGCTCACCTGGGAGGTGTATGTTTAGGGAATACAAATTTATGTTGATTTTAGTTTACCCTTGACTGAAAAGCAAATGTAGTTTTAAAAAATAAACTGCTTTTTAAAATGTACTTTGGCAGATAGCAGGCACTCAAAAAAATGAGTTTTAAATAAAGCTGTGATAATCAGAAGTTAATTATTTAGCAACCTCAATAAGCTAGCATCTATACAATAGTGACTAAAATATACCCAAGATAAAGAGTACATTTGGGCTGGGCATGGTGACTCATGCCTGTAATTCTAGCACTTTGGGAGGCTGAAGTGGGAGGATCACCTGAGGTCATGAGTTCGACACCAGCCTGGCCAACATGGTGAAATCCGTCTCTACTAAAAATACAAAAATTAGCTGAGTGTGGTGGCATGTGTCTGTAGTCCCAGCTACTCGGGAGGCTGAGGCAGGAGAATCACTTGAACCTGGGAGGTGGAGGTTGCAGTGAGCCAAGATTGCACCATTACACTCCAGCCTAGGTGATTGAGCAAGACTCCGTCTCAAAAATAAATAAATAAATAAATAAATAAATAAATAAATAAATAAATAAATAAAT